>NC_091181.1:6928218-7243218 GCF_040958095.1 Procambarus clarkii | reverse complement strand
TCATCTGGTGCCTTCGGGAGGTAGAGATGTTTGAGATATATATATCTCGAACTATCTACTTCTTTTGTAAGGTCTGATGGCGTAGTGGGTTAAAGCATACTAGTTATGCCAGCTACTGGAAGGTAGTTGTGCTTTCTGGGTTCGAGTCCCACTGGTGGGTGTTGTCCAAAGATTGTTTATCTTCACTTGTGGTTTATGCAAGTATAGGCTTATAAGCTGGACACGAGTTCTCTCACATTGACAGTGGCTTGACGAAAAATGCAGACTGACCCCTCACTCATCTGGTGCCTTCGGGAGGTAGAGATGTTTGAGATATATATATCTCGAACTATCTACTTCTTTTGTAAGGTCTGATGGCGTAGTGGGTTAAAGCATACTAGTTATGCCAGCTACTGGAAGGTAGTTGTGCTTTCTGGGTTCGAGTCCCACTGGTGGGTGTTGTCCAAAGATTGTTTATCTTCACTTGTGGTTTATGCAAGTATAGGCTTATAAGCTGGACACGAGTTCTCTCACATTGACAGTGGCTTGACGAAAAATGCAGACTGACCCCTCACTCATCTGGTGCCTTCGGGAGGTAGAGATGTTTGAGATATATATATCTCGAACTATCTACTTCTTTTGTAAGGTCTGATGGCGTAGTGGGTTAAAGCATACTAGTTATGCCAGCTACTGGAAGGTAGTTGTGCTTTCTGGGTTCGAGTCCCACTGGTGGGTGTTGTCCAAAGATTGTTTATCTTCACTTGTGGTTTATGCAAGTATAGGCTTATAAGCTGGACACGAGTTCTCTCACATTGACAGTGGCTTGACGAAAAATGCAGACTGACCCCTCACTCATCTGGTGCCTTCGGGAGGTAGAGATGTTTGAGATATATATATCTCGAACTATCTACTTCTTTTGTAAGGTCTGATGGCGTAGTGGGTTAAAGCATACTAGTTATGCCAGCTACTGGAAGGTAGTTGTGCTTTCTGGGTTCGAGTCCCACTGGTGGGTGTTGTCCAAAGATTGTTTATCTTCACTTGTGGTTTATGCAAGTATAGGCTTATAAGCTGGACACGAGTTCTCTCAAATTGACAGTGGCTTGACGAAAAATACAGACTGACCCCTCACTCATCTGGTGCCTTCGGGAGGTAGAGATGTTTGAGATATATATATCTCGAACTATCTACTTCTTTTGTAAGGTCTGATGGCGTAGTGGGTTAAAGCATACTAGTTATGCCAGCTACTGGAAGGTAGTTGTGCTTTCTGGGTTCGAGTCCCACTGGTGGGTGTTGTCCAAAGATTGTTTATCTTCACTTGTGGTTTATGCAAGTATAGGCTTATAAGCTGGACACGAGTTCTCTCACATTGACAGTGGCTTGACGAAAAATGCAGACTGACCCCTCACTCATCTGGTGCCTTCGGGAGGTAGAGATGTTTGAGATATATATATCTCGAACTATCTACTTCTTTTGTAAGGTCTGATGGCGTAGTGGGTTAAAGCATACTAGTTATGCCAGCTACTGGAAGGTAGTTGTGCTTTCTGGGTTCGAGTCCCACTGGTGGGTGTTGTCCAAAGATTGTTTATCTTCACTTGTGGTTTATGCAAGTATAGGCTTATAAGCTGGACACGAGTTCTCTCACATTGACAGTGGCTTGACGAAAAATGCAGACTGACCCCTCACTCATCTGGTGCCTTCGGGAGGTAGAGATGTTTGAGATATATATATCTCGAACTATCTACTTCTTTTGTAAGGTCTGATGGCGTAGTGGGTTAAAGCATACTAGTTATGCCAGCTACTGGAAGGTAGTTGTGCTTTCTGGGTTCGAGTCCCACTGGTGGGTGTTGTCCAAAGATTGTTTATCTTCACTTGTGGTTTATGCAAGTATAGGCTTATAAGCTGGACACGAGTTCTCTCACATTGACAGTGGCTTGACGAAAAATGCAGACTGACCCCTCACTCATCTGGTGCCTTCGGGAGGTAGAGATGTTGGAGATATATATATCTCGAACTATCTACTTCTTTTGTAAGGTCTGATGGCGTAGTGGGTTAAAGCATACTAGTTATGCCAGCTACTGGAAGGTAGTTGTGCTTTCTGGGTTCGAGTCCCACTGGTGGGTGTTGTCCAAAGATTGTTTATCTTCACTTGTGGTTTATGCAAGTATAGGCTTATAAGCTGGACACGAGTTCTCTCACATTGACAGTGGCTTGACGAAAAATGCAGACTGACCCCTCACTCATCTGGTGCCTTCGGGAGGTAGAGATGTTTGAGATATATATATCTCGAACTATCTACTTCTTTTGTAAGGTCTGATGGCGTAGTGGGTTAAAGCATACTAGTTATGCCAGCTACTGGAAGGTAGTTGTGCTTTCTGGGTTCGAGTCCCACTGGTGGGTGTTGTCCAAAGATTGTTTATCTTCACTTGTGATTTATGCAAGTATAGGCTTATAAGCTGGACACGAGTTCTCTCACATTGACAGTGGCTTGACGAAAAATGCAGACTGACCCCTCACTCATCTGGTGCCTTCGGGAGGTAGAGATGTTTGAGATATATATATCTCGAACTATCTACTTCTTTTGTAAGGTCTGATGGCGTAGTGGGTTAAAGCATACTAGTTATGCCAGCTACTGGAAGGTAGTTGTGCTTTCTGGGTTCGAGTCCCACTGGTGGGTGTTGTCCAAAGATTGTTTATCTTCACTTGTGGTTTATGCAAGTATAGGCTTATAAGCTGGACACGAGTTCTCTCACATTGACAGTGGCTTGACGAAAAATGCAGACTGACCCCTCACTCATCTGGTGCCTTCGGGAGGTAGAGATGTTTGAGATATATATATCTCGAACTATCTACTTCTTTTGTAAGGTCTGATGGCGTAGTGGGTTAAAGCATACTAGTTATGCCAGCTACTGGAAGGTAGTTGTGCTTTCTGGGTTCGAGTCCCACTGGTGGGTGTTGTCCAAAGATTGTTTATCTTCACTTGTGGTTTATGCAAGTATAGGCTTATAAGCTGGACACGAGTTCTCTCACATTGACAGTGGCTTGACGAAAAATGCAGACTGACCCCTCACTCATCTGGTGCCTTCGGGAGGTAGAGATGTTTGAGATATATATATCTCGAACTATCTACTTCTTTTGTAAGGTCTGATGGCGTAGTGGGTTAAAGCATACTAGTTATGCCAGCTACTGGAAGGTAGTTGTGCTTTCTGGGTTCGAGTCCCACTGGTGGGTGTTGTCCAAAGATTGTTTATCTTCACTTGTGGTTTATGCAAGTATAGGCTTATAAGCTGGACACGAGTTCTCTCACATTGACAGTGGCTTGACGAAAAATGCAGACTGACCCCTCACTCATCTGGTGCCTTCGGGAGGTAGAGATGTTTGAGATATATATATCTCGAACTATCTACTTCTTTTGTAAGGTCTGATGGCGTAGTGGGTTAAAGCATACTAGTTATGCCAGCTACTGGAAGGTAGTTGTGCTTTCTGGGTTCGAGTCCCACTGGTGGGTGTTGTCCAAAGATTGTTTATCTTCACTTGTGGTTTATGCAAGTATAGGCTTATAAGCTGGACACGAGTTCTCTCACATTGACAGTGGCTTGACGAAAAATGCAGACTGACCCCTCACTCATCTGGTGCCTTCGGGAGGTAGAGATGTTGGAGATATATATATCTCGAACTATCTACTTCTTTTGTAAGGTCTGATGGCGTAGTGGGTTAAAGCATACTAGTTATGCCAGCTACTGGAAGGTAGTTGTGCTTTCTGGGTTCGAGTCCCACTGGTGGGTGTTGTCCAAAGATTGTTTATCTTCACTTGTGGTTTATGCAAGTATAGGCTTATAAGCTGGACACGAGTTCTCTCACATTGACAGTGGCTTGACGAAAAATGCAGACTGACCCCTCACTCATCTGGTGCCTTCGGGAGGTAGAGATGTTTGAGATATATATATCTCGAACTATCTACTTCTTTTGTAAGGTCTGATGGCGTAGTGGGTTAAAGCATACTAGTTATGCCAGCTACTGGAAGGTAGTTGTGCTTTCTGGGTTCGAGTCCCACTGGTGGGTGTTGTCCAAAGATTGTTTATCTTCACTTGTGATTTATGCAAGTATAGGCTTATAAGCTGGACACGAGTTCTCTCACATTGACAGTGGCTTGACGAAAAATGCAGACTGACCCCTCACTCATCTGGTGCCTTCGGGAGGTAGAGATGTTTGAGATATATATATCTCGAACTATCTACTTCTTTTGTAAGGTCTGATGGCGTAGTGGGTTAAAGCATACTAGTTATGCCAGCTACTGGAAGGTAGTTGTGCTTTCTGGGTTCGAGTCCCACTGGTGGGTGTTGTCCAAAGATTGTTTATCTTCACTTGTGGTTTATGCAAGTATAGGCTTATAAGCTGGACACGAGTTCTCTCACATTGACAGTGGCTTGACGAAAAATGCAGACTGACCCCTCACTCATCTGGTGCCTTCGGGAGGTAGAGATGTTTGAGATATATATATCTCGAACTATCTACTTCTTTTGTAAGGTCTGATGGCGTAGTGGGTTAAAGCATACTAGTTATGCCAGCTACTGGAAGGTAGTTGTGCTTTCTGGGTTCGAGTCCCACTGGTGGGTGTTGTCCAAAGATTGTTTATCTTCACTTGTGGTTTATGCAAGTATAGGCTTATAAGCTGGACACGAGTTCTCTCACATTGACAGTGGCTTGACGAAAAATGCAGACTGACCCCTCACTCATCTGGTGCCTTCGGGAGGTAGAGATGTTTGAGATATATATATCTCGAACTATCTACTTCTTTTGTAAGGTCTGATGGCGTAGTGGGTTAAAGCATACTAGTTATGCCAGCTACTGGAAGGTAGTTGTGCTTTCTGGGTTCGAGTCCCACTGGTGGGTGTTGTCCAAAGATTGTTTATCTTCACTTGTGGTTTATGCAAGTATAGGCTTATAAGCTGGACACGAGTTCTCTCACATTGACAGTGGCTTGACGAAAAATGCAGACTGACCCCTCACTCATCTGGTGCCTTCGGGAGGTAGAGATGTTTGAGATATATATATCTCGAACTATCTACTTCTTTTGTAAGGTCTGATGGCGTAGTGGGTTAAAGCATACTAGTTATGCCAGCTACTGGAAGGTAGTTGTGCTTTCTGGGTTCGAGTCCCACTGGTGGGTGTTGTCCAAAGATTGTTTATCTTCACTTGTGGTTTATGCAAGTATAGGCTTATAAGCTGGACACGAGTTCTCTCACATTGACAGTGGCTTGACGAAAAATGCAGACTGACCCCTCACTCATCTGGTGCCTTCGGGAGGTAGAGATGTTTGAGATATATATATCTCGAACTATCTACTTCTTTTGTAAGGTCTGATGGCGTAGTGGGTTAAAGCATACTAGTTATGCCAGCTACTGGAAGGTAGTTGTGCTTTCTGGGTTCGAGTCCCACTGGTGGGTGTTGTCCAAAGATTGTTTATCTTCACTTGTGGTTTATGCAAGTATAGGCTTATAAGCTGGACACGAGTTCTCTCACATTGACAGTGGCTTGACGAAAAATGCAGACTGACCCCTCACTCATCTGGTGCCTTCGGGAGGTAGAGATGTTTGAGATATATATATCTCGAACTATCTACTTCTTTTGTAAGGTCTGATGGCGTAGTGGGTTAAAGCATACTAGTTATGCCAGCTACTGGAAGGTAGTTGTGCTTTCTGGGTTCGAGTCCCACTGGTGGGTGTTGTCCAAAGATTGTTTATCTTCACTTGTGGTTTATGCAAGTATAGGCTTATAAGCTGGACACGAGTTCTCTCACATTGACAGTGGCTTGACGAAAAATGCAGACTGACCCCTCACTCATCTGGTGCCTTCGGGAGGTAGAGATGTTTGAGATATATATATCTCGAACTATCTACTTCTTTTGTAAGGTCTGATGGCGTAGTGGGTTAAAGCATACTAGTTATGCCAGCTACTGGAAGGTAGTTGTGCTTTCTGGGTTCGAGTCCCACTGGTGGGTGTTGTCCAAAGATTGTTTATCTTCACTTGTGGTTTATGCAAGTATAGGCTTATAAGCTGGACACGAGTTCTCTCACATTGACAGTGGCTTGACGAAAAATGCAGACTGACCCCTCACTCATCTGGTGCCTTCGGGAGGTAGAGATGTTTGAGATATATATATCTCGAACTATCTACTTCTTTTGTAAGGTCTGATGGCGTAGTGGGTTAAAGCATACTAGTTATGCCAGCTACTGGAAGGTAGTTGTGCTTTCTGGGTTCGAGTCCCACTGGTGGGTGTTGTCCAAAGATTGTTTATCTTCACTTGTGGTTTATGCAAGTATAGGCTTATAAGCTGGACACGAGTTCTCTCACATTGACAGTGGCTTGACGAAAAATGCAGACTGACCCCTCACTCATCTGGTGCCTTCGGGAGGTAGAGATGTTTGAGATATATATATCTCGAACTATCTACTTCTTTTGTAAAGTCTGATGGCGTAGTGGGTTAAAGCATACTAGTTATGCCAGCTACTGGAAGGTAGTTGTGCTTTCTGGGTTCGAGTCCCACTGGTGGGTGTTGTCCAAAGATTGTTTATCTTCACTTGTGGTTTATGCAAGTATAGGCTTATAAGCTGGACACGAGTTCTCTCACATTGACAGTGGCTTGACGAAAAATGCAGACTGACCCCTCACTCATCTGGTGCCTTCGGGAGGTAGAGATGTTTGAGATATATATATCTCGAACTATCTACTTCTTTTGTAAGGTCTGATGGCGTAGTGGGTTAAAGCATACTAGTTATGCCAGCTACTGGAAGGTAGTTGTGCTTTCTGGGTTCGAGTCCCACTGGTGGGTGTTGTCCAAAGATTGTTTATCTTCACTTGTGGTTTATGCAAGTATAAGCTTATAAGCTGGACACGAGTTCTCTCACATTGACAGTGGCTTGACGAAAAATGCAGACTGACCCCTCACTCATCTGGTGCCTTCGGGAGGTAGAGATGTTTGAGATATATATATCTCGAACTATCTACTTCTTTTGTAAGGTCTGATGGCGTAGTGGGTTAAAGCATACTAGTTATGCCAGCTACTGGAAGGTAGTTGTGCTTTCTGGGTTCGAGTCCCACTGGTGGGTGTTGTCCAAAGATTGTTTATCTTCACTTGTGGTTTATGCAAGTATAGGCTTATAAGCTGGACACGAGTTCTCTCACATTGACAGTGGCTTGACGAAAAATGCAGACTGACCCCTCACTCATCTGGTGCCTTCGGGAGGTAGAGATGTTTGAGATATATATATCTCGAACTATCTACTTCTTTTGTAAGGTCTGATGGCGTAGTGGGTTAAAGCATACTAGTTATGCCAGCTACTGGAAGGTAGTTGTGCTTTCTGGGTTCGAGTCCCACTGGTGGGTGTTGTCCAAAGATTGTTTATCTTCACTTGTGGTTTATGCAAGTATAGGCTTATAAGCTGGACACGAGTTCTCTCACATTGACAGTGGCTTGACGAAAAATGCAGACTGACCCCTCACTCATCTGGTGCCTTCGGGAGGTAGAGATGTTTGAGATATATATATCTCGAACTATCTACTTCTTTTGTAAGGTCTGATGGCGTAGTGGGTTAAAGCATACTAGTTATGCCAGCTACTGGAAGGTAGTTGTGCTTTCTGGGTTCGAGTCCCACTGGTGGGTGTTGTCCAAAAATTGTTTATCTTCACTTGTGGTTTATGCAAGTATAGGCTTATAAGCTGGACACGAGTTCTCTCACATTGACAGTGGCTTGACGAAAAATGCAGACTGACCCCTCACTCATCTGGTGCCTTCGGGAGGTAGAGATGTTTGAGATATATATATCTCGAACTATCTACTTCTTTTGTAAGGTCTGATGGCGTAGTGGGTTAAAGCATACTAGTTATGCCAGCTACTGGAAGGTAGTTGTGCTTTCTGGGTTCGAGTCCCACTGGTGGGTGTTGTCCAAAGATTGTTTATCTTCACTTGTGGTTTATGCAAGTATAGGCTTATAAGCTGGACACGAGTTCTCTCACATTGACAGTGGCTTGACGAAAAATGCAGACTGACCCCTCACTCATCTGGTGCCTTCGGGAGGTAGAGATGTTTGAGATATATATATCTCGAACTATCTACTTCTTTTGTAAGGTCTGATGGCGTAGTGGGTTAAAGCATACTAGTTATGCCAGCTACTGGAAGGTAGTTGTGCTTTCTGGGTTCGAGTCCCACTGGTGGGTGTTGTCCAAAGATTGTTTATCTTCACTTGTGGTTTATGCAAGTATAGGCTTATAAGCTGGACACGAGTTCTCTCACATTGACAGTGGCTTGACGAAAAATGCAGACTGACCCCTCACTCATCTGGTGCCTTCGGGAGGTAGAGATGTTGGAGATATATATATCTCGAACTATCTACTTCTTTTGTAAGGTCTGATGGCGTAGTGGGTTAAAGCATACTAGTTATGCCAGCTACTGGAAGGTAGTTGTGCTTTCTGGGTTCGAGTCCCACTGGTGGGTGTTGTCCAAAGATTGTTTATCTTCACTTGTGGTTTATGCAAGTATAGGCTTATAAGCTGGACACGAGTTCTCTCACATTGACAGTGGCTTGACGAAAAATGCAGACTGACCCCTCACTCATCTGGTGCCTTCGGGAGGTAGAGATGTTTGAGATATATATATCTCGAACTATCTACTTCTTTTGTAAGGTCTGATGGCGTAGTGGGTTAAAGCATACTAGTTATGCCAGCTACTGGAAGGTAGTTGTGCTTTCTGGGTTCGAGTCCCACTGGTGGGTGTTGTCCAAAGATTGTTTATCTTCACTTGTGGTTTATGCAAGTATAGGCTTATAAGCTGGACACGAGTTCTCTCACATTGACAGTGGCTTGACGAAAAATGCAGACTGACCCCTCACTCATCTGGTGCCTTCGGGAGGTAGAGATGTTTGAGATATATATATCTCGAACTATCTACTTCTTTTGTAAGGTCTGATGGCGTAGTGGGTTAAAGCATACTAGTTATGCCAGCTACTGGAAGGTAGTTGTGCTTTCTGGGTTCGAGTCCCACTGGTGGGTGTTGTCCAAAAATTGTTTATCTTCACTTGTGGTTTATGCAAGTATAGGCTTATAAGCTGGACACGAGTTCTCTCACATTGACAGTGGCTTGACGAAAAATGCAGACTGACCCCTCACTCATCTGGTGCCTTCGGGAGGTAGAGATGTTTGAGATATATATATCTCGAACTATCTACTTCTTTTGTAAGGTCTGATGGCGTAGTGGGTTAAAGCATACTAGTTATGCCAGCTACTGGAAGGTAGTTGTGCTTTCTGGGTTCGAGTCCCACTGGTGGGTGTTGTCCAAAGATTGTTTATCTTCACTTGTGGTTTATGCAAGTATAGGCTTATAAGCTGGACACGAGTTCTCTCACATTGACAGTGGCTTGACGAAAAATGCAGACTGACCCCTCACTCATCTGGTGCCTTCGGGAGGTAGAGATGTTTGAGATATATATATCTCGAACTATCTACTTCTTTTGTAAGGTCTGATGGCGTAGTGGGTTAAAGCATACTAGTTATGCCAGCTACTGGAAGGTAGTTGTGCTTTCTGGGTTCGAGTCCCACTGGTGGGTGTTGTCCAAAGATTGTTTATCTTCACTTGTGGTTTATGCAAGTATAGGCTTATAAGCTGGACACGAGTTCTCTCACATTGACAGTGGCTTGACGAAAAATGCAGACTGACCCCTCACTCATCTGGTGCCTTCGGGAGGTAGAGATGTTTGAGATATATATATCTCGAACTATCTACTTCTTTTGTAAGGTCTGATGGCGTAGTGGGTTAAAGCATACTAGTTATGCCAGCTACTGGAAGGTAGTTGTGCTTTCTGGGTTCGAGTCCCACTGGTGGGTGTTGTCCAAAGATTGTATATATATATATATATATATATATATATATATATATATATATATATATATATATATATATATATATATATATATATATGTCGTACCTAGTAGCCAGAACGCAGTTTTTGGCCTACTATGCAAGGCCCGATTTGCCTAATAAGCCAAGTTTTCCTGAATTAATATATTTTCTCTAATTTTTTTCTTATGAAATGATAAAGCTACCCATTTCATTATGTATGAAGTCAATTTATTTTTATTGGAGTTCAAATTAACGTAGATATATGACTGAACCTAACCAACCCTACCTAACCTAACCTAACCTATCTTTATAGGTTAGGTTAAGTTAGGTAGTCGAAAAGTTAGGTTAGGTTAGGTTAGGTAAGTTAGGTAGTCGAAAAACAATTAATTCATGAAAACTTGGCTTATTAGGCAAATCGGGCCTTGCATAGTAGGCTGAGAAGTGCGTTCTGGCTACTAGGTACGACATATATATATATATATATATATATATATATATATATATATATATATATATATATATATATATGTCGTACCTAGTAGCCAGAACGCACTTCTCAGCCTACTATGCAAGGCCCGATTTGCCTAATAAGCCAAGTTTTCCTGAATTAATTGTTTTTCGACGACCTAACCTACCTAACCTAACTTTTTCGGCTACCTAACCTACCTAACCTAACCTAACCTAACGTTTTCGGCTACCTAACCTATAAAGATAGTTTAGGTTAGGTTAGGTAGGGTTGGTTAGGTTCGGTCATATATCAACGTTAATTTTAACTCCAATAAAAAGAAAATGACCTCATACATAATGAAATGGGTAGCTTTATTATTTCATAAGAAAAAAATTAGAGAAAATATAATAATTCAGGAAAACTTGGCTTATTAGGCAAATCGGGCCTTGCATAGTAGGCTGAGAAGTGCGTTCTGGCTACTAGGTACGACATATATATATATATATATATATATATATATATATATATATATATATATATATATGTCGTACCTAGTAGCCAGAACGCACTTGTCAGCCTACTATGCAAGGCCCGATTTGCCTAATAAGCCAAGTTTTCATGAATTAATTGTTTTTCGACTACCTAACCTACCTAACCTAACCTAACCTAACTTTTTTGGCTACCTACCCCAACCTAACCTATAAAGATAGGTTAGGTTAGGTTAGGTAGGGTTGGTTAGGTTCGGTCATATATCTACGTTAATTTTAACTCCAATAAAAAAAATTGACCTCATACATAATGAAATGGGTAGCTTTATCATTTCATAAGAAAAAAATTAGAGAAAATATATTAATTCCGGAAAACTTGGCTTATTAGGCAAATCGGGCCTTGCATAGTAGGCTGAGAAGTGCGTTCTGGCTACTAGGTACGACATATATATATATATATATATATATATATATATATATATATATATATATATATATATATATATATATATATATATGTCGTACTTAATAGCCAGAACTCACTTATTGGCCTACTATGCAAGGCCCGATTTGCCTAATAAACCAAGTTTTCATGAATTAATTGTTTTTCGACTACCTAACCTACCTAACCTAACCTAACCTAACTTTTTCGGCTACCTAACCTAACCTAACCTATAAATATAGGTTAGGTTAGGTTAGGTAGGGTTGGTTAGGTTCGGTCATATATCTACGTTAATTTTAACTCCAATAAAAAAAAATTGACTTCATACATAATGAAATGGGTAGCTTTATCATTTCATAAGAAAAAAATTAGAGAAAATATATTAATTCAGGAAAACTTGGCTTATTAGGCAAATCGGGCCTTGCATAGTAGGCTGACAAGTACGTTCTGGCTATTAGGTACGACATATATATATGTCGGCATATAATATATATATATATATATATATATATATATGTCGTACCTAGTAGCCAGAACGCACTTCTCAGCCTACTATGCAAGGCCCGATTTGTCTAATAAGCCAAGTTTTCATGAATTAATGTTTTTTCGACGACCTAACCTACCTAACCTAACCTAACCTAACTTTCTCGGCTACCTAACCTAACCTAACCAATAAAGATAGGTTAGGTTAGGTTAGGTAGGGTTGGTTAGGTTCGGTCATATATCTACGTTGATTTTAACTCCAATAAAAAAAATTGACCTCATACATAATGAAATGGGTAGCTTTATCATTTCATAAGAAAAAAATTTGAGAAAATATGTTAATTCATGAAAACTTGGCTTATTAGGCAAATCGGGCCCTGCATAGTAGGCTGAGAAGTGCGTTCTGGCTACTAGGTACGACATATATATATATATATATATATATATATATATATATATATATATATATATGTCGTACCTAATAGCCAGAACGCACTTTTCAGCCTACTATTCAAGGCCCGATTTGCCTAATAAGCCAAGTTTTCATGAATTAATGTTTTTCCGTCTACCTAACCTACCTAACCTAACCTAACCTAGCTTTTTTTGGCTACCTAACCTAACCTTGCCTATAAATATAGGTTAGGTTAGGTTAGGTAGGGTTGGTTAGGTTTGGTCATATATCTACGTTAATTTTAACTCCAATAAAAAAAAATTGACCTCATACATAGAGAAAAGGGTTGCTTTATCATTTCATAAGAAAAAAATTATAGTAAATATATTAATTCAGGAAAACTTGGCTTATTAGGCAAATCGGGCCTTGAATAGTAGGCTGAGAAGTGAGTTCTGGCTACTAGGTACGACATATATATATATATATATATATATATATATATATATATATATATATATATATATATATATATATATATAAATATATATATATATAAATATATATATATATATATATATATATATATATATATATATATATATATATATATATATATATATATATATATATATATTAAATATGACCGAAAAAGTAAGATTAATAATTCTAACACGAATTTTCTCGATCTTTCGTACGTTTCTTTTCACTGTTGGTGGTAATTCAAAAATCAATTCTCCAAAATTCATTTTTATTTCTAGTCTGACGCGACGTTTGAGCGCGTTTCGTAAAACTTATTACATTTTCAAAGACTTTAGCTTACACATACACAACTGAATAGAACTTACACATCTTCGATTTGTTTATATCTACATTTGAGTGAGGTGGATGGGGTGAGGTGGTGTTAATAGGGTATTAAATTCCTAAACACAAGACAGAACACGAAACAATGGGTATTGAATGGAAGTGATTTGTAGAAAGCCTATTGGTCCATATTTCTTGATGCTTCTATATTGGAGCGGAGTCTTGAGGTGGGTAGAATATAGTTGTGCATTAATTGGCTGTTGATTGCTGGTGTTGACTTCTTGATGTGTAGAGCCTCGCAGACGTCAAGCCGCCTGCTATCGCTGTATCTATCGATGATTTCTGTGTTGTTTACTAGGATTTCTCTGGCGATGGTTTGGTTGTGGGAAGAGATTATATGTTCCTTAATGGAGCCCTGTTGCTTATGCATCGTTAAACGCCTAGAAAGAGATGTTGTTGTCTTGCCTATATACTGTTTTTTTTTGGAGCTTACAGTCCCCAAGAGGGCATTTGAAGGCATAGACGACATTGGTCTCTTTTAAAGCGTTCTTCTTTGTGTCTGGAGAGTTTCTCATGAGTAGGCTGGCCGTTTTTCTGGTTTTATAGTAAATCGTCAGTTGTATCCTCTGCTTTTTGTCTGTAGGGATAACGTTTCTATTAACAATATCTTTCAGGACCCTTTCCTCCGTTTTATGAGCTGTGGAAAAGAACTTCCTGTAAAATAGTCTAATAGGGGGTATAGGTGTTGTGTTGGTTGTCTCTTCAGAGGTTGCATGGCGTTTCACTTTCCTTCTTATGATGTCTTCGACGAAACCATTGGAGAAGCCGTTGTTGACTAGGACCTGCCTTACCCTACAGAGTTCTTCGTCGATTTGCTTCCATTCTCAGCTGTGGCTGAGAGCACGGTCGACATATGCGTTAACAACACTCCTCTTGTACCTGTCTGGGCAGTCACTGTTGGCATTTAGGCACATTCCTATGTTCGTTTCCTTAGTGTAGACTGCAGTGTGGAAACCTCCGCTCTTTCCCATGACTGTTACATCTAGAAAGGGCAGCTTCCCATCCTTTTCCATCTCGTAAGTGAAACGCAGCACGGAACTCTGCTCAAACGCCTCCTTCAGCTCCTGCAGATGTCTGACATCAGGTACCTGTGTAAAAATGTCGTCAACATACCTGCAGTATATGGCCGGTTTCAAGTTCATTTCGACTAAGACTTTTTGCTCGATGGTACCCATGTAGAAGTTTGCAAACAGGACACCTAGGGGGGAACCCATGGCGACCCCATCTACTTGCTTATACATGTGCCCATCCGGGCTCAAGAAGGGTGCCTCTTTAGTACAAGCTTTGAGTAGTTTCCTCAGAATGTTTTCTGGTATGTCAAGAGGAGTGCAGGCCGGATCACGATACACTCTGTCGGCTATCATCCCGATTGTCTCGTCCACAGGTACGTTGGTAAACAGGGATTCTACGTCCAACGAGGCTCTTATCCCTGTGGCCCGTGTGCAAAAATTTGTTGACTTACTTATTAAACTCAACACAGAATTCCGCTCAAATGTCTCCTTCAGCTTCTGCAGACGTCTGCCATCAGGTACCTGCGTAAAAATGTCGTCAACATACCTGCAGTATATGATGGGTTTCAAGTCCATGTCAACTAAGACCTTCTGCTCGATGGTACCCATGTAGAAGTAGTTTCCTAAGTATGTTAACTGGTATGTCAAGAAGAGTACAGGCTGGATCACGATACACTCTGTCCGCTATCATCCCGATTGTTTCATCGACAGGTACATTGGTAAACAGTGATTCTACATCCAACGAGGCTCTTATTGCCGTGGCCCGTGCTCCCTGCAGTAAGTCAACAAATTCCTTTGGAGACTTCAGGCTGAAAACACAGGGTACACAAGGAGTCAGCAAGTCGTTGAATCGCTTAGCCAGTCTGTATGTGGTCGTGGGTATCTGGCTGATGATTGGCTGAAATGGGTTTCCAGGCTTGTGGGCCTTGACATTTCCATACTCATACCCCAGGTTGGTATTCCCCAATAACCGTTGGCAGGTGGAGTCCAGATTTCTTGGCATTCACAGTTTCGATCAATCTGTTTACCTTCGTTTTCAAATCGGCTTTAGTGTCCTTCGTTACCCTTTGGAATATAGTTTGGTCAGAGAGTATGAGGTTCATTTTTGCCAAATAGTCGTCTTTTTTAAGAATATCGTATATTGGCGACTTGTATATTGGGTTTTTATATATATAATATACAGATGTCACGTCTGTGACGGGAAAAAAACGTTTTATTTTTTAAACTATTTTGTTCATGTGTTTTTGAAATGAGGGAAATCTTCGAAACCTTTTAACCGATTGCTTTGAAATTTTGACACAACGTTGCCTTCGAATAGGCACGTGTTTTTATATACGAACTATATACATGCCTCACCTGTGACAAGAATTTTTTTTTTAAACAGCGCCATCTGTAGGACGCAGGAGCAACACATGCTTTAATTTCCAAAATTTCATCACTGATTGCTTTGAAATTTTGACACAACACTGCATTTGAATATGCACGTATTTTTATATATCTACTATACAGATATGACATCTGTGACAGGTAAATACATGCTTTAAAAAAAACGCCATCTGTTGCACTCAATGGGAACACACGCTATACAATATATGTAACGATTCCATTTCAGTGTTTCTGATTACATTGATTTATTGAATTTTCATAGATTTTGATTTATTTTCATTTGATTTAATTATTTTGTGTGACATTGCGTTTGAATTGAGCTGTGTTGTTTACCATACTGATCATTTTGTAACTATAATTTTTTTTTTATTTTTTTTTTATTTCGTTTTTTTACTGTTCTACTTATTTTCTAGTGATGGGAACATAAGATCATTTGATGTTCCCATTTTTCTGATGGGAATATCAGATCAGTTGAGAACGCATCGGACGAGGGAGTGGGGAATGGTGGGGAGGATGAGGGGACGGGAGTAGGGAATGATGGGGAGAACGAGAGGACGAGGGTGGGGGATGGTGGGAAGGACGAGGGGATGGAGGTAGGAGTAATGGTGGGGAGGACGAGAGGACGGTGGAGTGGGGAATGATGGGGACGAGGGGATGGGGGGGAATGGAGAATGGTGGGGAGGACTAGAGGACAGTGAAGTGGGGGGTGGTGGGGAGGACAATGGGTTGGGGGAGGGGGAAATGGGGGGGAGGACAACCTATACATGTGCAACAACCCCTCGGCATGATATCACAGTCTTCCTCTATTCTGTCTCGTCTCATTAGTTTAGCGTCATCTGCAAACATTGTTATGAAGGATCCAACTGCATGTCAGGTCACTAACATGTACTAGAAATAAGATGGATCCTAGACCTTGTGGTATTTTACTAGTACATGTATGTATGCATATGTGTGTGCTAATATAATATTTAGTTATAATGAATATGTATGCCCTGTACATAAAAATCGTCAACTGCTCTTATTAGCTACGAAGTAAGAGAAGCTCCAGGTCGCGCTTTCGGAGACGAGAAGAGCCGTGGCCAGTACACGGGTATGATTGGTCAGCTGCAGCGGGAGGAGGCAGACTTCAGCACCATCATAGCGCCCACAGCGGGCCGCCTCAGATTTGCTCTGTTTGCTCGAATATATCCCTCTGATAAGATGGTCATAACGTCTCTGAAGCCCGAGCCGTTACCTGCAAGCCTCGCAATTATTCGACCATTTGCAGGTGTGTTACTGCTAGGAGCGAGCCCAAGTATTCATGTTAAGATAACTATTGCAGGCCAGTGTTACATTTGTCGTAAATATATTGTTCTATGTTATTTTTATGTGGAAAAAATATCTGATTAATATTAGAAAGTAAGTAACAACGTACAATAAAAGAATAGGTCAATATTCCAAATATCATACAAAGAGATAAGATTACTAAGTACATGTATATGTGATTGACAATTAATTGATGGTCACAATTCATATTGACAGTTTATAGTTTATATGAACTAATATAATCCCAACTTGGAAAGCTGGAAAATCTTCTGAGAGTAATATATACATGTAATCTTATTGCTGCACCAGGAGAGCTGTGGGTGGCGCTGCTGATGAGCGTGGGGGCGTGGGGCGTGAGCCTGTGGCTGCTGCAGAGGGCGTGGCAGTGGGTGGTGGGAGGTCGTGAGGAGGTGGACCTTATCACCTCCCTCCTCTACGGCTACGGTGCGCTCCTCCAGAACCTGCCCTCCGACCCAACCATCAGCATTTCGGGCAGGGTAAGTTACTAATAGTTATTATATCATTATTCAGCTAATTCCTACAAAAGAGCTGTGAGTTTCGCTGCTAGTGAGTGTGACAGCGTGGCTCTAGGTCCTCTGCAGAAGGCGATACAATAAACGGTGGAAATCATCGGTGCTAAGTACATCAACATATTTTTGAATATCTTGAAAGCTAGTGAAACGTCCGATTGGTATGCAGTGTTTGTTACTCAGGAAGAGTGTTGGCCAGTGGTGCTCACTAGTTCCAGTTCCCAACCCTGGCGAGTCACTTCCCTCTCTCTACTGTGTCTTACTACTTTTATCTCGTTGAAAATAATAACAATTGCACCGAGACCTTGTTGACAAATGGGCTCCAGGAGAAACGATAAAAACCTAAATTGGTGTTTTTTTAAAGTAGCAACATCATAATAATAATAATATGCTGATTACAGTTACATATTATATACACGAGTTGCATTCTGATAGCTTTCCGAGAAATGACAGCTGTAGAATATCAGGTTCTGAAGCTGTAACTGTTATTTACAATATATTTGCAGGTAATGATGGCCTGGTGGCTGGTGTTTTGTCTCGTCATCAGCACAGGTTACAATTCTTCACTAATTGCTCATCTCACAGTGCAAGGAATGACTCAGAGTTTAGACACCTTCCAAGACCTTCTGAACCAACGCAACTGGAGGTGGGGGACTGAGCCCTGGCAGTTCAGCGGAGCAACTTTAGAATATTTCTCGAAAAACCCCGACCCCGTGGTAAAGGCGATCAATAGTGCTATGGAGGTTAGTTCATTGAACGATGCCAGTAGACACATTTTGGCCAACTGAGCGCTGTTCCTTTTTTATGGATGCTTTCTTCTATACCTGAGCTTCATTTGGTGTTTTACCAGTTCCTATGCTATACACAATACACTTCTTCACCAAGCTCCTGAGTACGTGATTTCGCCTTTCACTAGGTTCTTCTGATTCCACGCCCTTTCATTGTAGAGTCCCTCAAGTTTGCCTCATTCCACACCCTCTTAATTAATGTAGATTCCCTAAAGTCCGCCTCATTCTGTTTCCTTGCTGTAGCTTCCTTCATGTCAGCATCATTCCACATCATCGTAAAAGCCTCTCTCTCTCTCTTTCAACGCTTAAATTTCTTTAAAATTTACGGTTCTTGACATTTGTGAATTTTACGTACATTAAAGCTACGTTAGCAATACGGAACTGCAGTACATTAACGGGTAGAATGGTGAACAGCATGAACCTAACAGTTATGTTGTTATATGAGCGAATGGCATAAGGATGACAGAAGAGTATTATGACTGGTCATATGTACATATAAGTACAATGTCGGTTAACATTCTAATATAACCAAGACACAACCACCTCTGTGCTGCATGTGTTGTATCAGCCTCGATGTATCAACTGCAATCAAGAACAACAATAAGATGTAATATAATAATTAACAATAATGTAAAGATTATTATACAAATTAATATATACGCAGGTAAAGCTGCAGTGCTTATATTTCCATATATTATTAAACAAGTGGCCATTAATTAAAACCAAGCAACACCCAAATAGTCAGACGTCTAAGCATAACAATCTGTTCATTAAAATTTAAACATTCACAACAAACCTCTCTTCTGAACATTGCTTGCTGCAGCAGTCATGAAATACAGTTATAGAAAACTTCCAATTGCAGGTTTGCGCTCCTAAGGATTATGTCCTTAAAGAATAATAAATGATTAGGCACAACAGTATCAATCTTTAGTCCCTTCATTATCACAATTCTTAAAGTTCATCTATTGTTCTTTCCTTTCCAAATGCAATTTTTGTAAATCTTTCTGAGAGAGATCCAACTTCTTACTGAGTCCCGACTCTCTGGATTCCTTGGTCCAAAACTGGTAAATGAAAGCTTGGTAAAGACCCTCCTCAGTACAGCCTCAGCCTACACTCATCCCCCGCTAGTAGAAGTAATGACACTGTTGACGTAACATTTTAGCTTTGACTGTATTTTACTGAAATATGCACAACTAATGTATATTGTACTTAAAGTTAGGTTGAGTTTAATATTTATTACCCTACCAGCTGTACCCGGCCACAGCAACCCTCCCCTGTTGCCTCATCCTCCTAACCATTCCCCATCGCCTCATCCTTCCCACCATTCCCTCCTCCGTTCCTTCATCATCCCCACTATACCCCCCTTTCGTCCCCTCGTCACCCCTACCATCCCCCACTCTCGTCCCCTCGTCCTCCCCACCATTCCCCACTCCCTCATCCGATTCGTTCCCAAATGATCTGATGTTCCCATTAGAAAAATGAAAACATCAAATAATCTGATTTTCCCATCACTGAAAATAAGTAAAACAGTTAAAAAAACGAAATGAAAAACAATAAAAAAGTAAAAAAATAAACTTTACTCGCGAAATGAAGAGTATGGTAAACAACACGGCTCAATTCCAATGCAATGTCATGCAAAATAATTAAATCGAAATGAAAAGCAATTAAAATCTAAGATATTAAATTTATCATTGCAATCGGAATTATTGAAATGGAATCATAACATATATAATATAGTGTGAGTTGCTATTACGTGCAACAGATGGCGCTATTTAAAAAAAAAACATGTTTTTACCTGTCATAGTTGTGGCATTTCTATAATAGGTAAATGAAAACACACGCGTATTCACATGGAACGCTGTGCCAAAATTTCAAGGCAATCGGTGAAGAACTTTCGGAGATTACAGTGTGTGTTGCTCTTACGTCCAACAGATGGCCTTGTTTTTCAAAAAAGCATGTTTTTTTCCAGTCACAGACGAGGCATCTATATAGTATGTATATAAAAACCCGCTCGGATGCGAATGGAACGTTGTGTCAAAATTTCAAAGCAATCGGTGAGGAATTTTCGGAGATTAGCAATTTTGAACAAACGAACATTTACATTTTTGTTACTTATTGATATTTTAAACAAATATAAAGTAAAGAGGTAAAAAGAGAGAGAGAAAAGGTTAAGTTAGAAAGTGGAATTAGATTAAGAGCTCAAAAAGAGAGGAGAGTAAAGGAAGGTTAACAAGATGGATATGTGTAAATATTAATTAAATGTTTATATTTCAGTTTTACCAATATTTGGAATATTATTTTTCTGTATTCGCCTAGTTGTATTCACCTATATGTGCTTGCGGGGGTTGAGCTCAACCCTTTCGGCCCGCCTCTCAACTGTGAATCAATCAAATGTTACTAACTACTAACTTTTTTCACACACACACACACACAGACACACACACACACACACACACACACACACACACACACACACACAGACACACACACACACACACACACACACACACACACACACACACACACACACACACACACACACACACACAGACACACACACACACACACACACACACACACACACACACACACACACACACACACACACACACACACACACACACACACACACACACACACACACACACACCTGGCAACCTGGGGACCTGGTAGCCTGGTGGATAGCGCGCAGGACTCATAATTCTATGGCGCGGGTTCGATTCCCACACCAGGAAGAAACAAATGGGCAAAGTTTTTTTTCACCCTGAACGCCCATGTTACCTAGCAGTAAATAGGTAAGTGGAAGTTAGTCAGCTGTCACGGGCTACTTCCTGTGGTGTGTGTGTGTGTGCTGTAGGAAAAAAAAGTACTAAGTAAACAGTTGATTGACAGTTGAGAGGCGGGCCGAAAGAGCAAAGCTCAACTCCCGCAAACACAACTAGGTGATTACTACTAGGTGAATACACACACACACACACACACACACACACACACACACACACACACACACACACACACATACACTGGCAAAAGTTAGAACATCATTCAGAAACCTAAGTAAGGAGGCATTTAGGGCGCTTTACACTGCCTACGTAAGGCCAGTCTTAGAGTATGCCGCCTCATCATGGAGTCCCCATCTGAAGAAGCATATAATGAAACTGGAAAAGGTTCAGAGGTTTGCAACGAGACTCGTCCCAGAGCTACGAGGGATGGGGTATGAAGAGCGCCTGAGGGAACTGTGCCTTACGACACTAGAAAGAAGAAGGGAGAGGGGGGACATGATAGGAACGTATAAGATACTCAGAGGAATTGACAGAGTGGACATAGACGAAATGTTCACACGGAATAGTAACAGAACGAGAGGACATGGATGGAAGCTTGAAACTCAGATGAGTCACAGAGATGTTAGGAAGTTTTCTTTTAGCGTGAGAGTAGTGGGGAAATGGAATGCACTTCAGGAACAGGTTGTGGAAGCAAATACTATTCATAATTTTAAAACCAGGTATGATAGGGAAATGGGACAGGAGTCATTGCTGTAAACAACCGATGCTCGAAAGGCGGGATCCAAGAGTCAATGCTCGATCCTGCAAGCACATATAGGTGAGTACACACACACACACACACACACGGGGCCTCGTAGCCTGGTGGAGGAGGGGCCTCGTAGCCTGGTGGATAGCGCGCAGGACTCGTAATTCTGTGGCGCGGGTCCGATTCCCGCACGAGGCAGAAACAAATGGGCAAAGTTTCTTTCACCCTAAGTGCCCCTGTTACCTAGCAGTAAATAGGTACCTGGGAGTTAGTCAGCTGCTTCTTGAGTCACGGGCTGCTTCCTGGGGTGTGTGTGTGTGGTGTGTGGAGGAAAAAAAAAAAAAATAGTAGTTAGTAAACAGTTGATTGACAGTTGAGAGGTGGGCCGAAAGAGCAAAGCTCAACCCCCGCAAAACATAACTAGTAAACACACACACACACACACACGCACACACACACACACACACATACACACACTGGGGAATTGTGTGTGAGGAATTGAATAAGAAATTCCAGGAGGTCTTCACCTTAGAACAAGGAGAAATTCCAGAGGTAAGTGAGGGAATAGCTAACCAGGAACCACTGGAAGAGTTTGAGATTACCAGTGGGGAAGTAAGGAAGTGTTTACTAGAGTTGGACGTGACGAAGGCTATAGGCCCAGATGGAATCTCCCCTTGGGTTCTAAAGGAAGGAGCAAGAGAACTGAGCCTACCACTCTCCATAGTGTATAACAAATCACTGGCAACAGGGGAACTGCCAGATACTTGGAAAGCAGCTAACGTAGTCCCGATATACAAGAAAGGGGATAGACAGGAGGCACTGAACTACAGGCCAGTGTCCCTAACCTGCATACCATGCAAGCTGATGGAGAAGATTGTGCGAAAAAAACTAGTGGAGCATCTGGAGCGAAGGAACTTTGTAACACAGCATCAACATGGGTTCAGGGATGGCAGGTCCTGCCTCACAGGGTTACTTGAATTCTACGACCAGGCAACAAAAATAAGGCAAGAAAGAGAAGGGTGGGCAGACTGCATATTTTTGGATTGTCAGAAAGCCTTTGATACAGTGCCACACAAGAGGCTAGTGCGAAAGTTGGAGATGCAGGCTGGAGTGAGAGGGAAGGTACTCCGGTGGATAGAGGAATACCTAAGCAACAGGAGACAACGAGTCTGTGTGAGGGGTGAGGTCTCAGATTGGCGAGACGTCACAAGTGGAGTCCCGCAGGGGTCAGTCCTTGGACCTATACTGTTTCTGGTATATGTAAATGATCTCCCAGAGGGTATAGATTCGTTCCTCTCAATGTTTGCCGACGATGCAAAAATTATGAGGAGGATTGAAACAGAGGATGATAGTAGGAGGCTACAAGATGACCTGGATAGACTGAGTGAATGGTCCAACAAATGGCTGTTGAAGTTCAACCCGAGTAAATGCAAAGTAATGAAACTAGGCAGTGGAAACAGGAGGCCAGGCACAGGATACAGAATAGGAGATGAAGTACTTAATGAAACAGACAGAGAGAAAGATCTAGGAGTTGATATCACACCAAACCTGTCTCCTGAAGCCCACATAAAGAGAATAACGTCTGCGGCATATGCGAGGCTGGCTAACATCAGAACGGCGTTCAGGAACCTGTGTAAGGAATCATTCAGAATCTTGTACACCACATATGTAAGACCAATCCTGGAGTATGCGGCCCCAGCATGGAGCCCGTACCTTGTCAAGCACAAGACGAAGCTGGAAAAAGTCCAAAGGTATGCTACTAGACTAGTCCCAGAACTAAGAGGCATGAGTTATGAGGAAAGGCTGCGGGAAATGCACCTCACGACACTGGAAGACAGAAGAGTAAGGGGGGACATGATCACAACCTACAAAATCCTCAGGGGAATCGACCGGGTAAACAAGGACGAACTTTTCAACACTGGTGGGACGCGAACAAGGGGACACAGGTGGAAGCTGAGTACCCAAATGAGCCACAGAGACGTTAGAAAGAACTTTTTCAGTGTCAGAGTAGTTAGCAAATGGAATGCATTAGGAAGTGATGTGGTGGAGGCTGACTCCATTCACAGTTTCAAATGTAGATATGATAGAGCCCAATAGGCTCAGGAATCTGTACACCAGTTGATTGACGGTTGAGAGGCGGGACCAAAGAGCCAGAGCTCAACCCCCGCAAGCACAATTAGGTAAGTACAATTAGGTAAGTACACTCACACACACACACACACACACACACACACACACACACACACACACACACACACACACACACACACACATACACACACTCACATATACACACACTCACACACACACACACACACACACACACACACACACACACACACACACACACACACACACACACACCTTGACTTGTATACCATTCAAGGTGATGGAGAAGATCGTGAGAAAAAACCTGGTAACACATCTGGAGAGAAGGGACTTCGTGACAAATCGCCAACATGGATTCAGGGAGGGTAAATCTTGCCTGACTGGCTTAATAGAATTCTACGACCAGGTGACAAAGATTAAGCAAGAAAGAGAAGGCTGGGCGGACTGCATTTTCTTGGATTGTCGGAAAGCCTTTGACACAGTACTGCATAAGAGGCTGGTACATAAGCTGGAGAGACAGGCAAGTGTAGCTGGTAAGGTGCTCCAGTGGATAAGGGAGTACCTAAGCAATAGGAAGCAGAGAGTTACGGTGAGACCTCAGATTGGCGTGAAGTCACCAGTGGAGTTCCACAGGGCTCTGTACTCGGTCCTATCCTGTTTCTAATATATGTAAATGATCTCCCGGAGAGTATAGATTTATTCCTCTCTATGTTTGCTGAAGACGCCAAAATTAAGAAAAGGATTAGGACAGAGGAGGACAGCTTGAGGCTTCAAGAAGACCTGGACAAGCTGCAGGAATGGTCGAACACATGGTTGTTGGAGTTTAACCCAAGCAAATGTAATGTGATGAAGATAGGCGTAGGGAGCAGGAGGCCAGATACTAGGTATCATTTGGGGGATGAAATTCTTCATGAGTCCGAGAGAGAAAAAAAATTGAGGGTTGACATCACGCCAGACCTGTCCCCTGCAGCCCATATGAAGAGGATAACATCAGCGGCATATGCCAGGCTAGCCAACATATGAACGGCATTCAGAAACTTGTGTAAGGAATCTTTCAGAACTTTGTATACCACATTTGTCAGGCCAATCCTGGAGAATGCAGCCCCAGCATGGAGTCCATATCTAGTCAAGGATAAGACCAAACTGGAAAAGGGTCAAAGGTTTGCCACCAGACTAGTACCCGAGCTGAGAGGTATGAGCTATGAGGAGAGGCTACGGGAATTAAACCTCACTTCGCTGGAAGACAGAAAAGTTAGGGGGGACATGATCACCACATTCAAGATTCTCAAGGGAATTGATAGGGTAGATAAAGACAGGCTATTTAACACAAGGAGGCACACGCACTATGGGACACAGGTGGAAACTGAGTGCCCAAATGAGCCACAGAGATATTAGAAAGAACTTTTTTAGTGTCAGAGTAATTGACAAATGGAATGACATTAGGAAGTGATGTGGTGGAGGCTGACTCCATACACAGCTTCAAGTGTAGATATGATAGAGCCCAATAGGCTCAGGAACCTGTACACCTGTTGATTGACGGTTGAGAGGTGGGACCCAAGAGGCAGAGCTCAACCCCCGCAAGCACAATTAGGTAAGTACAATTCGGTGAGTACACACACAGGAAGTAGCCCGTAACACCTGTCTTACTCTCAGGTACCTATTTACTGCTAGGTAACAGGTGCATCAGGGGGAAAGAAACTCCTATTTTGTTTCTGCCATCACTGGGGATCGAACCCGGACCCTAGGATTTGGAGTCCAGAGCGCTGTCCACTCAGCTATCAGGCCCCTTGTATTACAGTCAAGGTGTAAGATAATTTCCTACATAACCACTCTATTTATTTTACTTGTATATCTTTATGCATATCTTTTTATTGTTAGAATACTAGCAATAAACTATTTTTATTTTATTTTATACCTATTTTGCCCTTTGAAACTGTGGAGAAAATGTAAGAATATTGTTATTTATTTACAATAAAAACTGATTCTGAAAGGTTTAGATAAAGGACAACAGAACAGGAACATACTTATATTCCATAAATTATATATTTAAAGAAATATCTGAGGATTTTCTTAGGAAGAAAATTCAACAAATTACAAGTAAAACATTAGTATATAACCGGCATATCAAACATGCGGCCCGCATAAAGGAGACGGTAATTGAGTCATTTAACGGCCAAAATTGCAGTTTTTATAATACGAAATTACAAGGTAAAAACAAACTCATCACTCAGTTGAATGATGACATCAAGTGTTTCATTAAAAACTAAGCTTATGGAAGTCACAGTTGTCAAATGAAAATTTAGTTAATTTTCCAAAGTACAAAGAGCAGTAAACACTGCCAATACTGAGTCTTTGCTAAGTATGACAGTCACCTAGTATTGTTGTCAAAGGGATTTCTGGAAAGATTTCGTGATTTCTCATCTTTTGAACGCCACTTTGCATTATTCTCAGCACCATTCACTTTTGATGTTGCCAAGGCAGAAGAAAACCTGCAGATAGAACTATTAGAAGTGCAGTCGGATTCTATACTCAGAGCAGTGTAGTGTACATCTTGAAGTGGGGATACCTGGTTTCTTTTCATACCTTCCTAAAACGTTTAAAAGCTTCAGAAAGTTTGTCTCAAGGATTATAGGCAATGTTTGGTTCAACTTTTGTGTGTGAGAACAGTTATTTTCCTCCATGATATCAACAAAAACTTCTCAGAGAACGAAGCTGACTGATCAACACTTGTCATTTCTCATCAAAGTGTGAACTGCTCAGACATTTCAGCCCAGACATAACAAAAATTGTCATTTAAAAGAGATGCAGATAGAATGTTCGTTTTGAACTTTTGTAATTTTTGTACAATGTATTTGTTGCTGTTGCATAGAAGTTTATGTTGCTGTTTTACATTTCGTTTTTTCTTTTTATAAACTACTTTATTACTTTGCATTCAGGAATGTGGCTAGCCGTTAAACCATTTGTATACACATTGTATGTTTCTAAGTTTAAGTAATACAAATATTCTCCTTTGCAACCCACAACAAGCTGACTAGTTCTTGTGTACCTATTAACTGCTAAGTGAACAAACGCATTAAGTGAAAGGAAATATGCCTAACCATTTCTGTCCCATCCGGGATTCGAACTCTAAATTATCGATTGTGCGTCAACAACGAACCCGACTGTACTACCGGGACCCTAGACATATTGCTGGTTACAGTGAGTTATGTTTATGAATGGCGATTGGAAAGTTGATGTAAATAATGAAATGGTATAATAAGTTTAAGATGAATTGGCATTTTGAAGGATGGGAGCGACACATGCTCGCTCTGCCAGGGTCAGTGGATTACTGAGGAGGAGAGCCCGATGGTGGACGGAGATTTTCGGTGTGAACTCATCCTGGAAGGGGAGTTGGCCTCCTCAGTAGAATATAGAGTTTATTATTTTGGGGTAATGGAATTATAGGTACATGTAAGATGGATGTGGTGCAACCAGATTGATGTAGCAGTGGTACATAGTGGACACGATTCGTCATTAGTTAAGGTATCAGCGATATAGGAGAAGCTGCAAGAGGATCTACTTAATTTGAGGACCCACTGATGGTTGGGCCCAGTAATGATTCCCAGGAAGATCAACCACTATAGAGGAGACTTATTGTGTAACGAGAGTAGCTGATCTTTTGGATGAGATACAGAGGGTTGTGAGGGCATCAATGTATGCTTGAGAGGTGGATGGATTCATGTAGTATGCCTGACGCAATGCAAGGTGAGAGCGTTGATATATTTTTGAGTGAATCAGATTGTCATGTAAAAAGCCAAGCCCAAACGGCGAGGTGACTCAGGCACAGAGGGTTGCTGCAGAGGAGCAGGCAGCAGCCTAGCAGACTATCAGATTGTGTATGGTTCATAAGGAAGAGTGACGTTATTTACGTTGAACCATTACCTGATATTCAGGAGATGAGTCACAATAACGTGGCTAAAGTTGTCTCTTTAGCCATTCTCAAGTCTCATTCGACTTGAGAATGGTCCAGGACGGACCGAAACGTCGTCGTCCCTTCACCTTCTAGTGTGTGATCTGGTCAACATTACCTGATATTACCAGGTTATTTTTAATATTTATTGTTTGTATTAAATGTCTGTCTGTCAGACAACCGTGTTTGACCTTGTCCTGGTGAGAATTTCTGAGAGGAAAGAGAGAGAAATAATTACTGGCCGGCCGACAGCATACAGGAAACCAAAAGAGGAACTAGAAGGAGGTCTAGAACTAGAAGATGGCGACTGGTGGAGGTTCACGCAGCGTCTCTCCTACAAACATTGACGATACCTTTGAGGACACTGGGAAACCACTGTTGCATACCACACATTAAGATGATGAACGTCACCCGGTCTTAGAAGAGGATCTAGATGGAAATTTCCTAGACAGCAAACATCACAGCAAGGCAAACAGATTGGAGGCGAAACGCCGCCAACTTACAGAAGTAAACAGAGACCATGCCGGCACCACGCGGCCTCAGTATGAACATCCACAGCTCAACCAAGGTCGGCCAAGTTCTTCTGATTTGCAAACTTTCATCATTGCCTTTGATGGCGAAGAGGCAAATGTGTTCAGAAAAAGCCGAGCACAAAGTATCTTATATAATGCCATTCCCAAGATATTCGGGATCATCGTGCACGATATGAGACCTAATAAACAAAAATCCCCGATCGCAGTGGACCACAAATATTGTGAAGTACTAGAGCTTTCAGACATTACTGACATCTGTGGCCACAAAGTCAAGTGCTACAAACCACTAGGGGACCGATTAACAAAATATGTAATCCGAGATGTGGTAGACATCAGTGAAGACGACATCAAAGCACAACTTGCGACACATGACATCCCGATCCATGGAATCAAAAAATTTATGCGAAGAACAAACGGAGAACTGAGTGATACAAGCACTGCTCTGCTTACCTTTCTAGACTACATTCCCCCTGAGAGGATTTGGTTAAACGGCTTCCTCCATAAACTAGAGGTGTATATACCACGTCCTACTCAGTGCATCCTGGAAAGGATGCACCAAAGACATTAAATGTGGGAAATGATCTGGTTCCCATTACACGCAAGATTGTACATCCGATACACTTACCTGCTCAAACTGTGGTGGCGATCACGACATTACATTCAAACAATGTCCTTCATACATAGCAGCAGCAGCAAAAACTAAGGTTCTCCCTACCAACAACCTGCTATACAGTAGTGCACTGAAACAACCTAACACAGCCCATCATCAAACACTACCTCACACTCAACCACAACCTTTGCGTGTACCTGATATATCTGTCACCGACACTCCCACAACCCCAGGGTCCAACCATCTCTCACAAAATGCACAACTGAATCCTGATCTTGTTGAAACTCTTGTCACTCGCATTGAAAATGATCTTGTTGAAACTTTTGTCACACGCATCGAAAATGCACTAGAAAAGACGCTGGACCGACTTCTAACTAAATTTTTTACACAAGTAACACAACCCACACCTGAGGCTGACCCAAAAGACATCCCATCAACAGCTACAGACACTGACATCCGCCCAAACAAAGCCACCATTGCTGGACACACATTGTTTGAACAGATGATAGAAAAACTCATAAATAACTCCCTAGCACGCCTTACCAAAATCATTCCACAGGCTGACTTGCCACAAACCCAAACCGCCAGTACCAAAGTAGTGTAATGTGCGACTAGAACCGCACGCGCCATCTGCCCAGGTGGCTCTATGAGAGCCAGCTGAGCAGGTGGGTGCAGGTGTCTAGTCGCAAAGGGTTTGGGGGGGATTTTCCCGGAAGTTGTGGCGTGTCGGACGCGTGTGAGCGTCCTGTGTTTGGGTATGTGGTCAGGAAAGATGGACCATTTATTTAACACACACACACACACACACACACACACACACACACACACACACACACACACACACACACACACACACACACACACACACACACACACACACACACACACAACACACACACACACACACACACACACACACACACACACACACACACACACACACACACACACACACACACACACACACACACACACACACACGACATCCATGCAGTAGTGAGATTCCCTTTGATGGCTGTGCATGTGACAATGTAAAAATTTAAATGTGTAAAGATGTTTTGGAGTGCTATTTAGTCGAGAAATGATACAAAATTGTGTTTATTGACTAGTGAGAGCCCGTAGCAGGTATGGTGTGGGATATTGTGGTCCTTAACCTAGTCGTGCGAATAGACAGACAACAACAATAGGTACACCGCTCGAATGCTCGCTCCCGCAGTCATGTGGTAGTGGCCCTCGCCCCTATTTGATTTGGTAGAAGAAAAAATGAAGACTAGTAGTCCCTGTTTCTTAAGATGAAAAACTTTTAACTATAAAAATGTTTGACTGAGTGACTGCTTTCTGGTCAGGTCTGCAAGTCTGCAAGAAATAATAGTAACGTAGGTAGCGAACATGTCTCCTCAGCTCTTCTATCTTCCGCAAAGCCTTTCCTCCCATCTCAACCCTATTAGTTCATGCTCTCGTGTTTCACTTTTTGTTAAAACTAAATCTACACATGCAATATGAAATGTGAAAAAAAGTCTTGCGTTATGCTACGTTACCAGTGATTGAATAAAATTATTAAGAGTGCTGATCATTCTGTGTCATTGTCTTGCTATTAAAAGTCTATGTTTTTGCTGGGGCTACTGTTGCGCACAGTCATCTCGCTAAGGCGGGTCGGTGTCAGAATTGTCAAAATGATGTACCTTGCATACATCAGATCTTTAGTGGTTTATGCGGCACCTCTGCTTGTTTGATGACTGAAAGGACTTTGATGATACGAATAGTAATTGCTGACATTGAGCATATTGTCAAAACATAGTTTCTGCAAAAAAAAAAAAAATAACATTAAATTAGATGCGAGCTGTGATTTGAAAACAGAAGATGGGTGATGTGTGGCTTATTGTGTGGACTCTGGAGATATGATCTCCACATATAAGTTTCTCAAAGGAAAGCGGTAATATTTTTCTTTGTGTTTGGATGTAATGGCTAAACATGGTTGACATTTTCAATAATGTTATTTGGTCATCAGACAAAGTTTATTTCCACGTTACGTTACAATGTGTTACAGAGGCTAAAACTGGTAGACACTAATATTTATATGGTAGGAGATGTAATGGAGATGGACTAAGTCATATTTTCATTTAAAAATGTTATTTTGGTCTGTAGAAATTTGATGATTTCCGTGTTACGTTACAATGTGTTACAGAGGCTAAAACTGGTAGACACCAATATTTATATGGTAAGAGATGTAATGGAGATGGACTAAGTCTCACTTTTTATTTCAAAATGTCATTTTGGACTGCAGAAAGTTGATGATTTCTAAGTTACCCTACGTTACATTGTGTTACAGAGGGCTAAAACTGGTAGACAGTAATATTTATATGGAAGGAGATGTAATGGAGATGGACTAAGTCATACTTTCATAATGTTATTTGGACTGCAGAAAGTTGATTTGCGTTACGTTACAATGTGTTACAGAGGGCTAAAACTGTCACACAGTAATATTTATATGGTAAGAGATGTAATGGAGATGGACTAAGTCATACTTTCATAATGTTATTTGGACTGCAGAAAGTTGATTTGCGTTACGTTACAAAGTGTTACAGAGGCTAAAACTGGTGGACACCAATATTTATATGGTAAGAGATAAAATGGGGATAGACTAAGTCTCACTTTTCATTTCAAAATGACATTTTAGACTGCAGAAAGTTGATGATTTCTGCGTTACGTTACGTTACATTGTGTTACAGAGGGCTAAAACTGGCAGACAGTAATATTTATATGGTAGATGTAATGGAGATGGACTAAGTCATACTTTCATAAAGTTATTTGGACTGTAGAACGTTGATTTGCGTTATGTTACAATGTGTTACAGAGGCTAAAACTGGTGGACACCAATATTTATATGGTAGAATATGGTATATATGTAATGGAGATGGACTAAGTCATACTTTGATTTAAAAATGTTATTTTGGTCTGTAGAAATTTGATTTCCGCGTTACGTTACAATGTATTACAGAGGCTAAAACTGGTAGACAGTAATATTTATATGGTAAGAGATGTAATGGAGATGGACTAACTCATACTTTCATAATGTTATCTGGACTGCAGAAAGTTGATTTGCGTTACGTTACAATGTGTTACAGAGGTCTAAAACTTGCAGACCATAATATTTATATGGTATGAGATGTAATGGAGATATTGTGTTTGGGTAAATGGGGTTCACATTTCAATATTCAGACATCGGACAGAAAGTTGCTCGTTACTCTTAAAATGATATTTGGGCAAAGAATAAAGTTAGCATATTGGTCACGTTACATTAATGATATTTGGGCAAAGAACGATGTCATCATGTTGGTCGTGTTACGTTTCAAGGTTATAAGGGTGAGAGTGATGGGGGCTCGAAAATTGACATTAGTCTTCCATCCTCTGGTGCGCTGTCAGTCTAAGTGAAATGAAAAAAGATATGTGAAGAGCGGCGGTAGGAGAAAGGAATTGATGTTACTTTCCCCCAACTATAAAATGATCTGAATAGAGCGAGAGAGAGAAACCACTGACTGCTATGTGTATCCCATGCAGTTGTGTTTACAACAAATTATGATTTGTTATAATAATAAGATTGAAGACCAGCTTATGACTCTCGATATTCTTAAAAAAATGCTATTTGAGCAAAGAATGATGTTACCATGTTGGTCACATTGCGATACAAGGTTACACATATGATCAGAAATAATACTAAAGGCTTTGTACAGAACATCCGGTCTGGGAAGGGTGAAGTGATGCTTGATGGTTTGGGCTTGGAAGGGGGTGTTAGGGGGGTAGGGGTTTGGTGGGGGTGGATGGGGAGAGGGTAAGGCCATCCCAGTACCTCGTCCATCTCACTATGCCTCAAACCGCCACGAAGGTTAGACCTTAACGAGATGGATTGATGTTTCACTCATTCAGGAGTCTTGAACATTCTGTGACATTGTCTTGCTATGATAACACCGTTGTGTGTTACAAGGTCTGCACAGCAGTAATGGCTGTAGGAAGAAAAGGTGATGGAGATTGAGTAAACATGCATACATTTCAATGATCACAGTTACCAAGAACAATTTGTAGGTAGAGATCGCGTCTCCGTGACGATGGGTTGACTTATATTGAATTTTGTAACTAACTCGTCATGATTGTAACTTGCTTAGCTAAAAATGAATTGTGGAGTTCAGTCCTGGACTCCTTTATGCGTCTCTGCAAGCCTTTACTGCCCATATGACTGCCTTGTGTGAGATTGGACTGTTTAGCAACAGGTAGGTAGTTCTTGATGGAATTTGTATGTTGTGCTCATGGCACGCCTTTGCTATGTCCCAGTGAGAGTGACAGGAAAGAGAGAGAGAGAGAGAGAGAGATGGTACACCTCAGGCTCGCTCCCCGCCAAAAAATGTTTCCCTCTTTTAGTAAACGCTAACCTCTTAGCTAGCAATCTCCGTGGTGTAGTGGTAAGACACTCGCCTGGCGTTCCGCGAGCGCTATGTCATGGGTTCGTATCCTGGCCGGGGAGGATTTACTGGGCGCAATTCCTTAACTGTAGCCTCTGTTTAACGCAACAGTAAAATGTGTACTTGGACGAAAAAACGATTCTTCGCGGCAGGGGATCGTATTCCAGGGACCATAGGATTAAGGACTTGCCCGAAACGCTACGCGTACTAGTGGCTGTACAAGAATGTAACAACTCTTGTATATATCTCAAAAAAAAAAAAAAAAAAAAACCTACTGACTTTGACTGAGTTTACTAAGTGATGTGCCATGTGGTGTCACTTCTCAGGTCGATGTGATGGTATGTGATCTTGGTCCGTACCACTCTAAAAGGTAAGGGGGAGAGGGGTGCCCCACTCTAGAAGGTAATGGAGGGGAGGGAGAGGGTACCCTTGATGGTATGGGGAGAGGAGGGGATGAGGGGTGGGAGTGATTGACGTTGGCAGGTGAGGGCCTGCTGGCGGAAGTAAGAACGTCACCCCTCCTTAACGAATCCACAGTGGATGGAGAGCCATGCTGGGGTGAACATCTCCAGACTACTCTGAAGACATCGAAAAACCATTAAGGCAAATGGACCACATCCCTCCTGCTGCAGCTCTCATCTCCTCCTGGACTCTGCTCTCTCGAAGAAAAGAATAATGCCCGTCAAAAAACCACAAACCACAAATGGCCCTAAGCACTCTCACGCCGAGGGGAAGCTCCCCTGACCCCTCCCCCACCCCAAACAACATATCTGCCTATGTTGGGACCCCTCACACCTACACACAGCCTCTACATAGCTTACTTACTATCATCTTTAATCAAAACTATTATCTACACACATGATTACGTCTACGGCAAACACACATACATATTCATTTACTATTATCCTCATATTCCACTCAGATCCTCATATTTCTTACTCTACCACATAGCCCACATACTCTCCTACACCCCCACCAACATGACCTTCCATCTTTTTTGACCACATACCCAAGCACCAGACGCTCACACGCGTCCGACACGCCACAACTTCCGGGAAAATCCCCCCCAAACCCTTAGCGACTAGACACCTGCGCCCACCTGCTCAGCTGGGTCTCATAGAGCCACCTGGGCAGATGGCGCGTGTGGCTCTAGTCGCACATTACACTACTTACCAAGAGTAAGACACAGCCCACATCCATATCTAGGTATCCAACACGTACTACTACTGGCATACCAAGGAAAACAGACACATCCATAACCCATACATCCTAAATGGCTCCCCTAACCTTCATGACTTGGAATGCAAAAACCATTAAAACATCCCTCACAGAACTTAAGCAATTCCTTTACTCATCCAAACCGGACTTAGCTTTCATAACCGAATCCTGGCTCACTCCCAAACAAAATCCTATTTTTAAAAACTTTCAGATGCAGAGACTGGACAGATCAAACCGTATGGGTGGTGGTATTTTCCTCTTAACACGGAGTAACATGACATGTAAACCAGTAACGCTTGCACATTTTGTGAACGGTAAACTAGAAATTTTAGCATGCCTAATACCCTACAATGGTACACACATATCCTTTCTGGGTATATACAACCCTGGTGGCACAATAAATTTAAATGAACTAGAATTCTATCTTAACCAATTACGGCAACCGATCATTGTTATAGGTGATCTCAATGCTAACCATCCCACATGGAGTAGAGGTACCCAAAATACTGAGGCACTGATCTACACAACTACTTGGACACTACACCATATATTCTTCTTTCGCCGCCCTACCTTGCAACCTACTTTAACTACAGAACCAATTATGAAGCCTCACTGGACATCTGCTTTGGCTCTGCACACTTTCAACATGAACTACAGTTTCATACTGGACCAGATATTGGTAGTGACCACAAACCCCTCATTATAAAATTTACTAACTTTCAGCCACCAACCCACCCCCTAACGCTCCCCAAGTGGAACATTAAGAAACTAGATAAGAAAAAATGGGCTGATACTGTCTGTCTCCCAGATACAGACGATGTAGACCCAAAGACGCGACTGTCCACAATCACCTCGGCCATAAATTCTGCAGCCACCCAAATGCTCAAGAAAACTTCAGGACATAGGTCAAACGAACCACTTAAACCGTGGTGGAACGCGGAATGTGCACGAACAGTTGCTTTACGCCGACGAGCCATGTCAGCATACAACCTGAGTACGGAATCAAACGAAAGGCACCAGAGCTGAGGCGCAACCCAGCATGGTGCAAAGCATCAAGACGACGAAGAGCAGAAGGAGAAGCAGACAAGTAAGCATAGCAACCTTAATCGAGTTTAGACAGGACGAGAGAGGAATGTAGAGAGAGGAGCGTGCATCTATCCGCCCCCAAAGAAGTATGGGACAAAACCATAAGGAGGACAAGTGCCTTGGAGCATGCAGCTTGGAGGTAAGCGATATGGGGCGACCAAGACAAACGAGTGTCAAAGATTAACCCCAAACGCTTAGCGGAATCCCTGTACACAAGGAGATGACCATAAGGCGACAAAGGATAACGAAGAATGACATGCTTTCGAGTAAAAGTCATAACACAAGTCTTAGATGTAGAAAACTTGAAGCCATGATCGGTGGCCCAAGACGACACGGCATCAAGTTGACGCCGCCGTTGAAGGAGAGGAGATTCATCACCCTAACAACAAAGGGAAAGATCGTTGACATAGAGTGTGGAGAAGACACCAGAAGGAAGGGAGGAAAGAAGACCGTTGAGGGCAACTAGAAAAAAAGTAGTGCTCAGAACACCACCTTGGGGGAACACCCTCATATTGCCGAAAAGAGGCAGAGAGAGTGGCACCCAGCCTCACCCGAAAGGAACGACGAGAGAGGAAACTTTGGAGGACGAGAGGGAGATTCCCACGAAGGCCAAAAGAATGAAGTTGGGACAAAATATAATACCGCCAGGTGGTGTCGTAAGCTTTTTCCAAGCCAAAAAGAACGGCAACAATGGAAGTCTTCGCAGCAAAAGAAGTACGAATATATACCTCCAAGTTCACCAGGACATCTTTTGTGCTGCGGCACTTGCAAAAACCAAATTGAGAAGTGGAGAGGTGGTAATACCGTTCTAGGAACCACATCAGACGAACGTTAACCATACGTTCAAAGAGTTTGCAGACACAACTCGTGAGGGCAATAGGACGAAAGTCCTTAGGGGATGACCCGAGAGTCCCTGGTTTCCGGACAGGGAGGACAACAGCATCGAGCATGTCCCCAGGAACTGACGACGACTCCCAGATCTGATTAAACAGACTCAGTAAATACTGAGACGTGCACAGAGGGAGATGGCGAAGCATCTCATAATGAATGCCATCGGAGCCCGCCACTGTAGAACCGCAGAGGGCAAGGACAGACTGAAGCTCAGAGAGAGAGAAGGGATCGTTAAAGGGAAGGTGTAGATGGGTACAGAAATCCAAAGGACGAGATTCAAGAAGAGGCTTACGAAGAAGGAAAGTTTGAGGAAGATGAGAACCAGAGCTATCAGAAGAAAAGTGGAAACCCAGTTCGGTCACGACCTGCAATGGGTCCGCCACCAGAGTACCACGAAGGTGAAGGACAGGCGAGACATCAGGAACAAACTTACTTGCTATCTTGCAGATACGCTTCCAGATCAGCGGTAGAGGAGTTTCGGGCGTAATGGTAGAGACATAAAACATCCAACAAGCACGTTTAGCAGTACAGATGGTCCTACGGGCCAAAGCACTTGCTTTCCGAAACAAGAGAAAAGCTGTCTGCCGGTGGCAGTGTCACTTCCAGGCTGCGCACTTACAGTGGACAACCCGAGCACAGTCCACATTGCACCAAGGAACGCACTTCAGCATTCCCCGAGAGGATGAGAGAGGAATAGAGCGGAGGGCAGCGTCGAAGACGGTGTCATGAAAAAGGAGGAGGGCGCGAGGGAGAGGCAGAATGGAGAAGTCGGAAATAGTAGCACGGAGGGTAAAGAGGCGCCAGTCAGCCACGGCAAACCGCCACCTAGGGAAGGAGAGGGGAGGGTTAAAAGAGAAAAAGGTAACAAGGATGGGAAAATGGTCACTGCCTTGGAGGTCATCAAGAACCCGCCAGGAGAATTCTAAGTAAAGAGACGACGAGCAAAGAAAAAGATCGAGACAGGAAAGGGTGCAAGTCCCAAAGTCCAAATGAATGGGCACACCAGAATTCAGAAGAGACAGGGAAGAAGAGAGGATTTACGGTTCAAGATAGCGACCCTGGGTGTTTGTCCGAACATCGCCCCAAAGGGTATGTCGACAATTGAAATCACCTAGCAGGAGCACAGGCTCCGGCAAGGAGTCCAGGAGGTGTTTAAGATCTGGAAGAGAAAGTGGGATATTTGGGGGAAGATAAATGGAACAAACCGTGTGCCATTTATACACAAAGAGTCGGGCAACAGAACATTGGAGAGGCGACAGAAAAAGTAGGGGGATGAAGGGAACATCAGAGCGAATCAAGAGAGCAGAAGAGTTATGGGCCCCAGCTGCTGCTGCTGGGGGGGAGAGAAAGGAATAGCCACGGAAGCGACCAGGACGAGCACCAAGCATCGACTCCTGGAGACAGACACAAAGGGGTGAAAACTGTGAAATCAGAAGTTGGAATTCAAGGAAATTGGCGTAATAACCACGAATGTTCCACTGAAGTATAGACATCGACAAAAAGAGGAAGGATAGCAACAGAGAACAACGAAGAAACAAAGGTGAAAAAGGAACTTAGCACATTAGAGAACCTCAGGGTCAGCAAAGTCAGGGTTAGGGGGCATGGGTAAACTGAGTAAAGATGGAGGGAAGGGAAGGGAGCAAGAGGACAGACCAGAGGTGGACGAGCAGGACCCGGAGGAGGAGGAGGAAATAATTCGTGCAGTCTCCGTGGTGTAGTGGTAAGACACTCACCTGGCGTTCCGCGAGCGCTATGTCATGGGTTCGTATCCTGGCCGGGGAGGATTTACTGGGCGCAATTCCTTAACTGTAGCCTCTGTTTAACGCAACAGTAAAATGTGTACTTGGTTGTAACAACGATTCTTCGCGGCAGGGGATCGTATTCCAGGGACCATAGGATTAAGGACTTGCCCGAAACGCTACGCGTACTAGTGGCTGTACAAGAATGTAACAACTCTTGTATATATCTCAAAAAAATAAAAAAAAACCGAGAGGGGCAGTCAAGCACAGCAGGAGGAGGAGACAACCGAGAGGGGCAGTCAAGGACCGCAGGAGGAGGAGGAGGTGGAGGGGCAGAAAGAGGGCAGCAACCGAGACGGAAGCGGGAGCCAAAGAAACCTCCACAGCGGGAACAGAGGGCTCTACCACCGAAACGGAAGGGGATGGAACGATAGAGTCAGAGATAGGGGGCGAAGAAGAAAGCGAAGCCTTCTTACCCACAGGGGAGGAGGAAGGAGATGAGCCAGGCTTTCACTTCTGACTCTAAGAGACAGGTATCCCAGCAGCAATGTACTGGGCAACAGACGCGAGTCTCTCAATAGGAAAAGAAGAAGAACGAGAGCGAACAACATGATCACCGGGCAAGCGATGGACATCAGCCTGCACAGACAGGCGGGGGGAGGGGAGAACCAAGAGACAGAGAAGAATGACGGGAAGGAACACCAGAGGGAGAGGAGAAGGAAGACACAGGAGACATGACAGACTGGGTAGAAAGAAGGGGAACACCAGACATAGAACCAGGAGGGGGACCCTTCTGGACAGAACGTAAAGAAACAGGGAAGGAGGTGGTGGGCGTGTCCGGGTCTAAAGCCTGGAAACGGGTGCGAGACTGAGGAAGGTGAGCAGGACGAGGAGAGGAAGAGCGCAACACGCGAGCATAAGAGATGCCAGCGAATGGGGGGAAGATGATGAACGTGGAGCCACGCCTCAGGGAAAGACAAACGGTCCTGGTGCTTCAAGTTTGTAACGTATACACGCGCGGGAGAAGGTAGGGTGGGCCTCACTGCAATTGAGGCAGCGAGCCTGGGGAGAAGTGCACTCCAACTTAGAGTGACCCTTAACCCCACACATGGGACAGAGAGAGACAGGACTAGAGCATTTGAGGGCACCATGCCCAAACTTCCAGCACTTGTTACAGAGCCGAGGAGATGGAATATATTCCTGAACGGAGTATATTCCGTTATATATATAGGTATATGCCGTATATTTATATAAGACATTACCAGATGCTCCTGAACGGAGCACCTGGCACCAGCAAGAATGACAGAGGGTGGAAGGGTCCTACCATCAAGGGTAACCTTCACAACCCGAAGGGGCAGACGGCGACGACCACGAGGGGGACGAGTAAACGTATCCACCTGAAGGACAGAATGGCCTTGGGCCTCGAGAATATGATTGATATCCTCGAGGATATCATGCATATTCAAGAATATGCTTGATATCTTCTGTGGTTGGGGCTCGACCCAACCACAGAGGAGGGAGGGTTGATGTTGCTTAAGATTCGATGCTTGGAACAAAAAGTTCCAAGTAGCACGGGCTATGGTGAGCCCGTGGAGGGAGAAGAGCAGGAAGGAGTATAGTAGTCCGGTCTGGGTCTATACCGGCCCTGTAGCGAGGGCTACTGAGCCTGGTCTTCCAGGACAGTCCGACCTCAGGGGCCTGGTCACCCACCCCATGAGCCTGGGTAAGAAAAGTCGTGTCGTAATCCACGCAGCAATCAATTTAAAGGATTGGGACCTGGAACCAAGGAATACCACCTACCAGGGCAGCCAGGGAGGCCGAGCGGTGCTCCCCCTTTTCAACAGGGGAGTCCTACTACATCGTCCATTCTCCCACACTGGTGCTAAGACCCCAGTCCCCCTATCGCCCTAGCCTGGACACCCAACCATCCACTCAGGGCTGCCTCTCACAGGCGACCCCTCCAGCGGGTGGTCCGATGGCTCACAAGGCCCCTATGTGATGCCCTTCTGCACGTACACCACCCAAAGAGGGGGCAAAGGCAACCCACACCGGTCCCAGGGAGGTAATGGTTCGGAAAACCCTTAGGGAAAACTAGAGTGTGGGGTCCGAAAACTAAACTGTGTCAACGAACCTCAATCAAATTGTGACCGATGAGCAATCTCTTTCAAATCTGGCAACGCGCGACGAAACGGTAATCGAATCCCAATGGCAAGGGATGGGACCCTAGAACTAGACCTCACAGTCGGCCTTTACTCCAAGTGTGTCCATTTTCAATATCGTAGAAGTGGAATGATGGGCTCCGAAACGCAAACCGAGAATCGGGTCTAATTGCTGAAACCAAATACGGTCTTATGCCTACAACCGATGAGAACGACCACATCCAATGACCAATCCCTCGGGTGGTCAATAAATGCAGCTTGCTGCAGTTGAGCCCTAAAGTGGTCGGGAAAAGCGAGTAGCTGCGGCCAGCAGCTGCCTATTCCAAAACACATTTGTAGTCACCTTTTTTGTCATATCTAATACTTTGATCACACATCTAACAAAAATTTCTTACCCATATTATCAACAAGTACAACATAACAAAGCTAGTAACACCGCCTAAGCTGCTCCACACTCAGTAAATATAATTTATATAATGGCAAGTTTCAGAGATCAAAATATCAAACGAACTTCCATTCAACAGGTAATGGACATCAAAGAATCACTTGATAAGGTGCTGGAAGGACAGTTTTCCTTTATTAGCGTCAAGAATTACGTGAAGGTGTTTGTGGAGTCTTGGTACACTAATGATAAGGGTGAAACTCCTCTCTACATCAGCAACAACGGCATCTATGTCCTGGCCTGTTTTGGCTGGGCCTTCAGGTGAGTCACAGTTAATAATCGTAATAAAGTATCAATTTTCCAAACCTGTTAAAATGATTACTTAACAGGTTAGTAAGAAAAAGAAAGAGAGAGAGATCTCGTTCTTCATACATGACTGCAAAATTACTCACTCCATTTAAGGAGAGAGTAAGTTTCCAGGATTGAAAAGTGTGGGTGTGGTGATAGTGTGGGGGTAGCCAGAGTGTGGGTGTGGTGATAGTGTGGGGGTAGTCAGAGTGTGGGTGTGGTGATAGTGTGGGGGTAGTCAGAGTGTAGGTGTGGTGATAGTGTGGGGGTAGTCAGAGTGTGGGTGTGGTGATGGTGTGGGGGTAGTCAGAGTGTGGGTGTGGTGATGGTGTGGGGGTAGTCAGAGTGTAGGTGTGGTGATGGTGTGGGGGTAGTCAGAGTGTGGGTGTGGTGATGGTGTGGGGGTAGTCAGAGTGTGGGTGTGGTGATAGTGTGGGGGTAGTCAGAGTGTGGGTGTGGTGATGGTGTGGGGGTAGTCAGAGTGTGGGTGTGGTGATGGTGTGGGGGGTAGCCAGAGTGTGGGTGTGGTGATGGTGTGGGGGGTAGCCAGAGTGTGGGTGTGGTTATGGTGTGGGGGGTAGCCAGAGTGTGGGTGTGGTGATGGTGTGGGAGTAGTCAGAGTGTGGGTGTGGTGATGGTGTGGGGGTAGTCAGAGTGTGGGTGTGGTGATGGTGTGGGGGGTAGCCAGAGTGTGGGTGTGGTGATGGTGTGGGGGTAGCCAGAGTGTGGGTGTGGTGATGGTGTGGGGGGTAGCCAGAGTGTGGGTGTGGTGATGGTGTGGGGGTAGCCAGAGTGTTTTCACTCAATCAGCAGACATCGGAGCCAACGAGAAATGAAAATATTCTAGATCTGGTCATTACGAACAATGAAGACATTATCAGAGACATTACGATATCAGATACCACATACTCAGATCTCAAGCTCATTGAAGTGCGAACGACCATCAATACTCAGAATAGACCTAAAACGTTGATAAAGCGAGAGGGACTATTCAGTAAATTCAATTTTAATAATAAAAGGATAGACTGGGAGATAATGAACAGGGAACTTACAAACATTCCATGGGAAACTGTTTTAAGTAATACAAGTCCTACAGAAGGAATAGAAAAACTGACTTCGGAAGCGTACCAAGTCTCTCTGAAACAGACATGGAAAATAATTGAGGGGCTATTTATCGTGGAAAATAATTGAGGGGCTGGTCCCAAGCCTGCACACAGAAATAGCATCACATGAGACCAGGAGGCATGGCAGGATGTGCAGAATACCCCCGTTGAAAAAGCAGAGGTGCAACAGGTACTCTGAGAGAGAACTCTATCAACATCAGAGGCCCGAGACTGTTCAATACGCTTCCACTACACATAAGGGGCATAACTGACCGACCCCTCACAGTGTTCAAGAGTGAACTGGATAAGCACCTCCAAAGGATACCTGATCAACCAGGCTGTGACTCATACGTCAGGCTGCGAGCAGCCGCGTCTAACAGCCTGGTTGATCAGTCCAGCAACCAGGAGGCCTGGTCGACGACCGGGCCGCGGGGACACTAAGCCCCGGAAGCACCTCAAGGTAACCTCAAGGTAACATGTTCCTTTGAGGAAAGCCAGAAAGAGATCCAACGTAGAAATAGAACGCAGACGACACTATAAACGCAGGAAAAAAAATAACGGAACTGCTTATGCAGACATGAATTTCCCGTCAAAGAAGGAATAATTTAAATAGGGAGATTGAAGAAATCGAGCGGAAATTGAAACACTCATATCAAACTGAAGAAAGGCAGTTAGAACAGAAAGCAATTCAGGAAATAAAGAAAAATCCAAAATACTTCTTCACATATGCGAAATCAAAAGCAAAAACCACTGCCAGTATTGGACCTATTCATACAAGTAAAGGTTCATACACGGAGGATGACAAAGAAATTAGTGAAATCCTAAAAAAGCAGTATGAGGACATGTTTAGCACTCCAATAAACAACATGAAAGTGGAAGATCCAGACTATTTCTTTATGCGGGATATTCAAACCCCTGTAAATATAACTGATATCAACACGAGCGCACTAAATTTTGAAAGAGAAATTGAAAACATGCCCATGCACTCGGCCCCAGGTCCAGACTCATGGAATTCAATACTTATACAGAAATGCAAAGTGCCGGTAGCACAGGCACTCAGTGTAGTGTGGAGGAAGAGCTTGGACACGGGGGAGATACCAGATGCTCTTAAAGTAGCAGACATAGCCCCTCTACACAAGGGAGGGAGCTAAGCATTGGCAAAGAATTATAGACCAGTTGCACTAACATCGCACATAATAAAAGTATTTGAGAGAGTGATTAGGAGTCAGGTCACCAATTTCATGGAGACCAATGACCTTCACAACCCAGGCCAACATGGATTTCGAGCGGGAAGATCGTGCCTCTCAAAGCTACTTGAGCACTACGACAAAGTCACTGAGGCATTAGAGGAAAAACAGAATGCTGATGTGATATACACGGACTTCGCAAAGACTTTCGATAAATGTGACCACGGCGTGATAGCACACAAAATGAAGTCAATGGGAATAACCGGTAAAGTAGGATGCTGGATACTCAGTTTTCTGTCAAATAGGACTCAGCGAGTAACGGTCAACCATATAAAATCTAGTCCAAGTGCAGTTAAAAGCTCTGTACCTCATGGTACAGTCCTTGCACCGCTGCTTTTCCTTATTCTCATATCAGATATAGACAAAAATATAAGTCACAGCTTCGTATCATCCTTTGCAGATGACACAAAAATCAGTATGAAAATTACCTCGGCTGAAGACATTGAAAAACTTCAAGCTGATATTAATAAAGTTTTCGACTGGGCATCAGAAAATAACATGATGTTTAACAGCGATAAATTCCAGGTACTCAGGTACGGTAAAAATGAGGACCTTAAACATAATACAGGGTATAAAACACAATCAAATGTACTAATAGTAGGAAAACAGCATGTAAAGGATTTGGGAATAATGATGCCTGACGACTTAACGTTTAGGGAGCATAACCAAGCAAATATTGCGACAGCCAGAAAAATGATAGGATGGATTACGAGAACTTTCAAATCCAGGGATCCAATCACAATGATTGTACTCTTCAAGTCACTTGTGTTGTCCCGTCTTGAGTACTGCTCAGTACTCACTTCCCCCTTCAGAGGAGGAGAGATTGCTGAAATAGAGGGAATTACAGAGAACATATACGGCACGCATAGACGAGATAAAGCACCTAAATTATTGGGATCGTCTCAAACCCCCCCAAATGTACTCACTAAAAAGAAGACGAGAGAGATATCAAATAATATTCACCTGGAAGATACTGGAGGGCCAAGTACCAAATCTACACAGTAAAATAACAACGTACTGGAGTGAACGATATGGAAGAAAATGCAGAATAGAACCAGTGAAGAGTAGAGGTGCCATAGGCACAATCAGAGAACACTGTATAAACATCAGAGGTCTACGATTGTTCAACACCCTCCCAGCAAGCATAAGAAATATTGCCGGAACAACCGTGGACATCTTCATGAGGAAACTAGATTTGTTCCTCCAAGGAGTGCCGGACCAATCGGGCTGTGGTGGGTATGTGGGGCTGGGGGCCGCTCCAAGCAACAGCCTGGTGGACCAAACTCTCACAAGTCAAGCCTGGCCTCGGGCCGGGCTTTGGGAGTAGAAGAACTCCCAGAACCCCATCAAGCAGGTATCAACCAGTGAGGGTGTGGTGATGGTGTGGGGGTACTCAGAATGTGGATGTGGTGATGAGGGGAGGGGGTGGTGATGGGGAAGGTGTATGAGGGGAGGGGGCGATGATGGAGAAAGGGGTATGAGAGGAGAGGGGCAGTGATGGGGAAGGTGTATGAGAGGAGAGGGGCAGTGATGGTGAAGGTGTATGAGGGGAGGGGGCGGTAATGAGGGAGGGTGTATGAGAGGAGGGGGCGGTGATGGGGAAAGTGAATGAGGGGAGGGGACAGTGATGGGGAAGGTGTATGAGGGGAGGGGGCGGTAATGAGGCAAGGTGTATGAGAGGAGGGGGCGGTGATGGGGAAGGTGAATGAGGGGAGGGGACAGTGATGGGGAAGGTGTATGAGGGGAGGGGGCGGTAATAAGGGAAGGTGTATGAGAGGAGGGGGCGGTTATGGGGAAGGAGCCTGAGGGGAGAGGGGCGGTGATGGGAAAAGGTGTATGAGGGGAAAGGGGCGGTGATGGGGGGAAAATGTATGAGACGATGGGACAGTGATGGGGGGAAGGTGTATGAGGTGAGGGGACGGTGAAAGGGAAGGTGTATGAGGGGAGGGGTAGGTGAAGGGGGGAAGGTGTATGAGGGGAGGGGTAGGTGATGGGGCGAAGGTGTATGAGGGGAGGGGTAGGTGAAGGGGGGAAGGTGTATGAGTGGAGGGGGCGGTGATGGGGAATGTGAATGAGGGGAGGGGGCGGTGATGGGGGAAGATGTATGAGGGGAGGGGTCGGTGATGGGGGAAGGTGTATGAGGGGAGGGGACAGTGATGGAGAAGGTGTATGAGGGGAGGGAGGCGGTGATGGGTGAAAGGTGTATGAGGGGAGGTGGACGGTGATGGGGGGAGGGTGTATTAGGGAAGGGGACGGTGATGGGGAAGGTGTATGAGGGGAGGGGATGGTGATGGGGAAGGTGTATGAGGGGAGGGAGGATGGGATGGGGGGAAGGTGTATGAGGGGATGGGGGGCCGTAATGAGGGAAGGTGTATGAGGGGAGGGGGCGGTGATGGGGAAAGGTGTATGAGGGGAGTAGACGTTAGTGGGAAAGGTGTATGTGGGGAGGGGACGGTGATTGGGAAGGTGTAAGAGGGGAGGGGACGGTGAAGGGGAAGGTGTAAGAGGGGAGGGGACGGTGAAGGGGAAGGTGTAAGAGTGGAGGGGACTTACCTTGAGGTTATCTTGAGATGATTTCGGGGCTTTTTTAGTGTCCCCGCGGCCCGGTCCTCGACCAGGCCTCCACCCCCAGGAAGCAGCCCGTGATAGCTGACTAACATCCAGGTATGTATTTACTGCTAGGTAACAGATAGGGACGGTGATAGGGAAGGTGTATGAGGGGAGGGGATGGTGATGGGGGGGAGGTGTATGAATGGAGGGGGCGGTGATAGGGAAGGTGTTTGAGGGGAGGGGCGGTGATGGGGGAGAGGTGTATGAGGGGAGGAGGGCGGTGATGGGGATTGCGTATGAGGGGAGGGGGCGGTGATGGGGGAAGGTGTTTGAGGGGAGGGGCGGTGATGGGGGAGAGGTGTATGAGGGGAGGAGGGCGGTGATGGGGAAGGTGTATGAGGGGAGGGGGCGGTGATGGGGAAGGTGTTTGACGGGAGGGGGCGGTGAGGGGGAAGGTGTACGAGGGGAGGGGACGGTGATGGGGGAAGGTGAATGAGGGGAGGGGGGCGGTGATGTGGTAGGTGTAAGAGGGGAGGGGACGGTGATAGGGAAGGTGTATGAGGGGAGTGGACGGTGATGGGGAAGGTGTTTGAGGGGAAGCGGGCGGTGATTAGGAATATATATGAGGGGAGGGGGTGGAGATTGGGCAAGGTGTATGAGGGGAAGGTCGGTGACGGGGAAGGTGCCTGAGGGGAGACTGGCGGTGATGGGGGGAAGGTGTATGAGGTGAGGTGGGCAGTGATGGGAGGAAGATGCATAAGGGAAGGGGGCGGTGATGGGGGAAGGTCTATGTTCGGAGGGGAGCGGTGATTGGAGAAGGTATATGAGGGGAGGGGGCGGTAATGGTGGGAAGGTGTATGAGGGGGGGGGGGCGGTGATGGGGGAAGGTGTATGAGAGGAGAAGGCGGTGAAGGGGAAGGTGTATGTGGGGAGGGGACGGTGATGGGAAAGGTGTATGAGGGGAGTAGACGGTGATGGGAAAGGTGTATGTGGGGAGGGGACGGTGATGGGGAAGCTGTATGAGGGGAGGGGACGGTGATAGGGAAGGTGTATGAGGGGAGTGGACGGTGATGGGGAAGGTGTTTGAGGGGAGGGGGCGATGATAGAGGAAGGTGAATGAGGGGAGAGGGGGCAGTGATGGGGGAAGGGTGTATGAGGGGAGGGGACGGTGATAAGGAAGGTGTATGAGGCGATGAGGGGGGTGATGGGGGATGGTGTATGAGGGAAGGGGGGCGGTGATGAGGGAAGTTGTGTGAGGGGGCGGTGATGAGGAAGGTGTATGAGGGGAGGGGGGCAATGATGGGGAAGGTGCCTGAGGGGAGAGGGGCGGTGATGGGGGGAGGGTGTCTGAGGGGTGGGGACGGTGATGGTGGAAGTTGTATGAGATTAGGAGACGGTGATGGGGAAAATGTATGAAGGGAGGGGGGCGTTGATATGGAAAGTGTATGAGGGAAGGGGGTTGGTGATGGGGAAGGTGTATGAGGGGAGGGGGATGGTGATGGGGGAAGGTGTATGAGGGGAGGGGGGCGGTGATAGGGAAGGTGTATGAGGGGAGGGGACGGTGATGGGGAAAGTGTGTGAGGGGAGGGGGCGATGATGAGGGGCCGGTTTATGAGGGGAGAGGTAGGTGATGGGGGAACGTGCATGAGGGGATTGGGTGGTGATGGGGAAGGAGTAAGAGGGGAGAAGTTGGTGATGGGGAAGGTGTTTGAGGGGAAGGGGACAGAGATGGGGGGAAGGTGTATGAGGGGAGGGGGCAGTGATGGGGAAGGTTTATGAGGGGAGGGGGCGGTGATGGGGGAAGGTGTATGAGAGGAGAAGACGGTGAAGGGGAAGGTGTATGAGGGAAGAGAGCGGTGATAGGGGAAGGTGTATGAGGGGGAGGGTGGAGATGATGGGGAAGGTGTATGAGGGGAGGGGGGCGGTGATGGGAGTAGGGTGAATGAGGGGAGGGGTCAGTGAAAGGGAAGGTGTATGAGAGGAGGGGAGGGGGATGTGATTGGGAAAGTGTTTGAGGTGAGGGGGCGGGGATGGGGAAAGTGTATGAGGGGAGGGGGCGATGATGGAGGAAGGTGTATGAGGGGAGAGGGGCGGTGATGGGGAAGGTGTATGAGGGGAGGGGGGCGGTGATGGGGGTAGGGTGTATGAGGGGAGGGGACGATGATGGGGAAGGTGTATTGGGGGAGCAGGGCGCTGTTGGGTGAAAGTGTATGAGGGAATGGGGCGGTGATGAGGGAAGGTGTATGAGGGGAGGGGGCGGTGATTGGGAAGATTAATGAGTGGGAGGGGGCAGTGATGGGGGGAAGGTGTATGAGGGGAGGGGACGGTGATAGGGAAGGTGTATGAAGGGAGGGGACGGTGATGGGGGGAAAGTGTATAAGAGGAAGGGGCGGTGATGGGGGAAGGTGTATGATGGGAGGGGGCAGTGATGGGAGGAAGGTGTATGAGGGGAGGGGGCAGTGATGGGAGGAAGGTGTATGAGGGGAGGGGATGGTGATGGGGGAAGGTGTATGAGTGGAGGGGACGGTGATGGGGAAGTGTATGAAGGGATGGGATGGTGATGGGGGAAGGTGTTTGATGGGAGGGGGGCGGTGATGGGGAAGGTGTATGAGGGGAGGGGACAGTAATGGGGAAGGTGTATGAGAAAAAGGGGTGGGGATGGGGAAGGTGTATGAGGGGAGGGGATGGTGATGGGGGAAAGCTGTATGAGTGGAGGGGAAGGTGATGGGGGAAGGTGTATGAAAGGAAGGGACTGTGATGGGGAAGTTATATGAGGGGAGAGGGCAGCGATGGGGAAGGTCGATGAGGGGAGGTGACAATGATGGGGGGAAGGTGAATGAGGAGAGGGGACAGTGATGGGGAATGTGTATATGTAGAGGGTGACCGTGATAGGGGAAGGTGTAAGAGGGGAGGGGATAGTGATGGGGGATGGTGCATGAGGGGAGGGGGCGGTGATGGGGGAAGGTGTTTGAGGGGAGGGGCGGTGATGGGGAAGGTGTATGTGGGGAGGAGGGCGGTGATGGGGGGAAGGTGTATGGGGGGAAGGGGGCGGTGATTGGGAATATGTATGAGGGGTAGTGGGTGGAGATGGGGGAAGGTGTATGAGGAGAGGGGTCAGTGATGGGGAAGGTGCCTGAGGGGAGACGGGCGGTGATGGGAGGAAGGTGTATGAGGGGAGGGGGGCAGTGTTGGGGGTAAGAAGCATAAGGGAAATGGGCGGTGATGGGGGAAGGTGTATGAGGGGAGTGTCGTGACGCTGAACCCCGGTTCATTCCGAACACAGTGATTACACAACACATAACACCTTGCCTCAGCAACCGTTACTACCACCGTATACTCCTACACACACCAGACCCTTGAGGCATACCACTAGGTTTGTACCGGAACACAATGAATGAACATATGGAATGTATTTAAAGGCCGTCGGGTTTTGTCATTTAATTACAAAGAATAGACTCTGACAAATAATAACATATTAACATACTCTATTAGGTCAATACACTTCCAATACCCATAGACCACTTGACCTCCGCGATCACCACCCACACTAGTAACTTTCGCCTAAGTCCCAAATACGGAATGATTGCTACAACGCTCCACACCCGGTTAGTCTTTCATTCAATACTCACATACTGCAGACTTAACTTCGTCACTAAGATCACATCAGGTTCTCGCATAGCTGTCTGCTACACTTCGCTGCTGCCGCAAACGGAGATCCAGAGGACTTCTCAGTTCAACTCCCACAATCAGACTGACTCCAATCAGCCATCTACCTCAACCATTTCACCCCGCCTCTCAAGGAGGGTATAATCCGATTAACCTTATCCCTAGAGGCGGTAATCTTGTTCCTAGAAGCCTGAAAAAGAATAATTCCTCTTTCCAGGAATTATTAATTTGGCTAAGTAGCTGCGGTCTTAATCCCTTAACCTTTCTTAGATATGTGATCCATAGTCTGTCTACTTAACATGTACTTCCAATCATCATTCGTTAAGTGTTGTAGTAATGATCCTCTAGCTAATAATTCCTACTAACTTGTGGATTACAACACCACTCCCCTCCTTAAACACGCATATGTCCCCATATGCATCATTGCAATGGTTCCATTAGTGCAAGGACCTGGAGGATGCACCCACCATATATGTACAACTAAAAAATCATCCAATAAGTTCATCATACACACGATGAAATAAATTAAAATTTTCTCCGACATGACTCACAACACTTCTCCAACATATACATTATATTCACATCATAGCACAGGTAAAATAGTCTAATAATTTTTCCCATCTCCAACAATGCACATATACCTAAACTGCTGACATATAATTACATACAAACATAACCATAAAATTACATGGACCAGAATGCTGGCACTTAAACAGAAATGACACTAGTCATTAATATATACACAACACATATATATCTAAGGTTCTTCATCCTTAGTAACAAGTTAATAATAATTTACCATCTTGCCCTGTACTGTTGACATAAGGCTTACAATGATCACACAATGTTTCACTGGCCTCCTCCACAATTGGCAGCATCACTTCTCTTGTCTTCGTGTCCCATGGTTGCTAGGTCATAGATCCTTCATGACCCAGACAAAACCCAGGCTGTCCAACCTGGTGAATGTTGTCAATGTCCCATCGTTGCTCTGTGCTAACGTGATCCTGGCCTCCAGAGCAACGGAGATTCCTATCCCAGGGTCATGTATCCTCGGGTCTATGCTGCCATCTCGTTCCAGGGCACCAATCCCAGAACGCTGTAGATACCTCACAGCTCTCTGGTCATCCTTCCTTGCTGTGCTCACCACAGCTGTAGCACATTACTCTAGGCCCATCTGCCCAGAGTGTGTCCACCTGTATTCACACCTTCCCGACCGCTGTACCTGCAAAATATTCCCTCGGAGCCCCTTGCTCGATCCCATTATTACATAACCCCCTCGGCTCCTTACTCTCTCCCCGTATATAGCCTGAGCGCAGCTGCAAAACCATTACAGCTGGCCCTTATCCCTGCTTTGATGTCAGGGGGCGAATTTCGCCTATAACGTCACGTTGGCTTCACTTCCTCAACCCCTTTTTTTCTAGAATTACTGAGTGTACCCTCATGGCTTCCCTTCTACTCTACCTGAAGCTCTGTGACATGATCCCGGGGGACCTTTTCAAGCCTAACACTCAGTAATGGTGCCGATGAGGTAATATACAGTATATACATACACATACATTATCACAATAAATACCTCATTAAAATAATTTCACAACTAATGTCACTAAAGCATCATACTGCCACTGGCTCGCCTCAAGCGAGATTCCTGTAACAACTTAATTAATGAAAAATTAGTATATGTACTTGGCTCGCCCACTGCAACCACCAACACCTGAAATTTTGAATTTCTACCTTGTAATCTTATCCATAAGAATTACCCACTCCGACTTAATTAATGAAAATTTTAATGAAAATAATGAATTTTTATTAGTTTTTAATGAGTCTTGCTAGAGATATCGACTTGGCTCGCCTACTGCAGCCACCAACTCTTGCAATTATCCACATTTCATCTTATCCATAAGACTTACCCACTCCGACACACCATCTCCTCTGGTCATCCCAATCACTGATGACCTTAATTAATATAACGCCAGACATCCCCACAACCACTTCCTGCGTCCTAACGCACCGACCTTGCTACGCCAATACTCACCTTACCGACCACTACCTGGCGCCCCTGCGCCACCATATATACTTCACAACACCACACTCTATACCAGGCGTCCAAACGCCTCTACACTACACCATCCATTGGCGTCCTCATCGCCATCACCACCCGGCGTCCCCAACGCCATCACCACCCGGCGTCCCCAACGCCATCACCACCCGGCGTCCCCAACGCCCTCAACACAACACATGGCGTCCCCAACGCCCTCAACACAACACATGGCGTCCCCAACGCCATCACCACCCGGCGTCCCCAACGCCCTCAACACAACACATGGCGTCCCCAACGCCCTCAACACCACACACGGCGTCCCCAACGCCCTCAACACAACACACAGCGTCCCCAACGCCCTCAACATACACACAGCGTCTTCAACGCCCTCAACACCACCACGGCGTCCCCCAACACCATTACCACCACAGGCATATGCCTTGCGCCAGAGCGCATCAAAACACCACGAGACATCACCAAACGCAACACACACTCCCTTTTCTCTGGTAATCCGTTAATTACCTGACCAACACTCATCAGGCATAATTTCTTGTGTAGTGGACACCCGCCACACACTACCACCAGCGTTAACATACTTCAACGCTAATGTCTACAATACACCCGGCGTTACAATAACCAGTAATGCTACACATGCTACACCTTGGCGCTACAATGCCAACAATGTCATGCACTATACTACATCCATAATATCAACAGTCAAAACATGCACATTACACTACAGTAACTAGTCATTACGCTGGCGTCTAATACGCCACTACACATGCATTACACTACTCACCCTCGTCCTTCCGCCAATATACAATCATGCACTACACTTGGCGTCCAAACGCCAGTATACACTGCGTCGCCACCTTTGGACGCCACAACCCCCCCACCGACGGGCAACCCGTTCTCGCATATTCGTAAAGTCAATATTGACTTATTAACTACGTGCATAGGTGATATACTAAACATAATAGATACCCCTAAAAAGATTCATAGAAAACACCGACCTTACCTAACCTTGTTAGTATATTAAGATAAGCATCTTATTGCTTCGTAATTACAATTATTACTTAATCTATACCTATTATAGGTTAGGTAATAATTGTAATTACGAAGCAATAAGATGCTTATCTTAAGATACTAACAAGGTTAGGTAAGGTCGGTGTTTTCTATGAATCTTTTTAAGGGTATCTATTATGTTAAGTGTCACCTATGCACATATTTAATAAGTCAATATTGACTTATTAAATTTGCGAGAACGGGTTGCCGACGGGACACGCTCCCCGTGTCCCAGGTAACACTCTCCATAATGCTACCTGCACCCACAAAAAAATCTCCATGGACCTCTCCACGGTACACGAGACATCGAACCCCAGACGTCAAATTACGCGTCGCTCGCTATGCCTAGGAGTTCACAATTCACTTTGCCTATTTTCTGTATCGATGTAACGCCGGAAATCGCTCAAATCTTTACGTAATATTTAATTATCTTTAAAATATTCGATCTACACTTTACATGATGATATTTAATTGACTTCAAATTACGTAGTTTCCTCGCTTAATTTCACCTTAGCAACGGTTTCTCACTATTTCCGACATACCAACGATATATCACAGCTCCAAGGTGCGTCTCGCTCGGCCCCCACTTGGCGCGCAAATGACCCTCACATGGCCCACGCTGGCCCACATTCACCCGTGCTAGTTTACCTCGCCACGCTGTATACTCCGCACTACGAACACTGTATAATCCGCACTACGAACACTGCACTTGTTTTGGATCCCGATGCTTCAGTGGTCCAGACTTGCCTCTTAGCCGTCTCTCGTTGCGGGAATCTGGAAAGAAAGAAATAAACCCCACATGTGCCCCACAATGGCCTAGTCCCTTTAATTAACTAACTCCTCTGACCTGGTCTCACCTGACCCTTCTTTCCTCCGTCTAGTAACCACCATTCTCACCACAACCCGACGTCTACCATTTCCCGAACATTCCCTCACCAACTAAACCAGAACCACACTTCCTTCATCTCGCACAGTGTTCCAAAACCTGTTTGCGCTGCCAGCAAATATGTCGTGTACCAATTCCCTAACATTCCCTCACCAACCAAACCAGGAACACTATGAGGGGACAGATGGAAGGTATTTAAAGGCCGTCGGGTTTTGTCATTTAATTACAAAGAATAGACTCTGACAAATAATAACATATTAACATACTCTATTAGGTCAATACACTTCCAATACCCATAGACCACTTGACCTCCGCGATCACCACCCACACTCGTAACTTCCGCCTAAGTCCCAAATACGGAATGATTACTACAACGCTCCACACCCGGTTAGTCTTTCATTCAATACTCACATACTGCAGACTTAACTTGGTCACTAAGATCACATCAGGTTCTCGCATAGCTGTCTGCTACACTTCGCTGCTGCCACAAACGGAGATCCAGAGGACTTCTCAGCTCAACTCCCACAATCAGACTGACTCCAATCAGCCATCTACCTCAACCATTTCAACCCGCCTCTCAAGGAAGGTATAATCCGATTAACCTTATCCCTAGAGGCGGTAATCTTGTTCCTAGAAGCCTGAAAAAGAATAATTCCTCTTTCCAGGAAATATTAATTTGGCTAAGTAGCTGCGGTCTTAATCCCTTAACCTTTCTTAGATATGTGATCCATAGTCTGTCTACTTAACATGTACTTCCAATCATCATTCGTTAAGTGTTGTAGTAATGATCCTCTAGCTAATAATTCCTACTAACTTGTGGATTACAACAGGAGAGGAGCTGTGATGGGAGAAGGTGTATGAGAGGAGGGGGGGGGGGGTGATGGGGGAAGGTGTATGTTCGGAGGGGAGCGGTGATGGGAGAAGGTATATGAAGGGAGGGGGCGGTGATGGGGGGAAGGTGTATGAGGGGGAGGGGGCGGTGATGGGGGGAAGGTGTATGAGGGGGAGGGGACGGTGATGGGGGCAATGTGTATGAGAGGCGGGGGTGGTGATGGGTAAGGTGTATGAGAGGAGGGGGGCGAAGATGGGGAAGGGGCCTGAGGGGAGAGGAGCGGTGATGGGGGGAAGGTGTATGAGGGGAGTGGGCGGTGATGGTGGAAGGTGTATGAGAGAAGGGGACGGTGATGGAGGAAGGTGTATGAGGGGAGGGGGCGGTGATGAGAGGAGGTTGAATGTGGGGAGGGGACGATGATGGGATAGGTGTGTGAGGGGAGGGGGCGGTGTTGGGGGGAAGGTGTAAGAAGGAAGGGGACGATGATGGGGAAGGTGTTTGAGAGGATTTGACAGTAATAGGAGAAAGGTGTATGAAGGGAGGGGACGGTGATCAGGGGAAGGTGTATGAGGGGAGAGGACGGTGATGGGGGGAAGGTGTGAGGGGAGGGGGCGGTGATGGGGAAGTTGTACGAGGGGAGGAGGGGGGTTATTAGGGGAAGGTGTATGAGGGGAGGGGGGCAATAATGGGGAAGGTGTACAAGGGGAGGGGATGGGGATGGGAAAGGTGTATGAGGAGATTGGGCGGTGATGGGGAAGGAGGATGAGGGGAGGGGATGGTGATGGGAAGGTGTATGAGGTGGAAGGGGCGAAAATGGGGGAAGGTGTATGAGGGGAGGGGACGGTGATGGGGAGAAGGTGTATGAAGGGAGGGGACGGTGATGGTGAATATATATGAGGGGATGGGACGGTGATGGGTAAGGTGTATGAAAGGAAGGGACGGTGATGGGGGAAGGTGAATGAGGGGAAGGTTTATGAGGGGAGGGGACTGTGATGGGGGAAGGTGTGTGAGGGGAAGGGACAGTGATGGGGAACGTGTATGAGGGGAGGCTGTATGAGGGAAAGGTGTGGTGATGGTGAAGGTGTATGAGGGGAAGGGACGGTGATGGGGGGAAGGAGTATGTGGGGAGGGGACGGTGATGGGGAAAGGTGTATGAGTGGAGGGGGCGGTGATGGAGTGAAGGCGTATGAGGGGAGCGGTCGGTGATAGGGGAAGGGGTATGAGGGGATGGGGGTCGTGATGGGGGGAAGGTGTATGAGGGGAGGAGGGGGTGATTGGGGGAAGGTGTATGAGGGGAGGGGGCGGTGATGTGTGGAAGGTGTATGAGGGGAGGGAGGCGGTGATGGGAAAGGTGTAAGAGGGGAGGGGGGGGGCGATGATGGGGGAAGGTGTGTGAGGGGAGGGGGCGGTGATGGGGGAAGGTGTGTGAGGGGAGGGAACAGTGATGGGGAAGGTGTGTGAGGGGAGAGGACGGTGATGGGGAAGGTGCCTGAGGGGAGCAGGGCGGTGATGGGGGAAGGTGTATGAGGGGTAGGAGCGGTGATGGGGGAAGGTGTATGAGGGGAGGGGGCGGTGACAGGGAAGGTGTATGAGGGGAGGGGGCGGTGATGGGGGAAGGTGTATGAGGGGAGGGGGCGGTGACAGGGAAGGTGTATGAGGGGAGGGGGCGGTGATGGGGGAAGGTGTGTGACTGGAGGGAACAGTGATGGGGATGGTGTATGAGGGGAGCAGGGCGGTGATGGGGGGAACGTGTATGAGAGGAGGGGACAGTGATGGGGAAGGTGTGTGAGGGGAGGGGACGGAGATGGGGGAAGGTGTATGAAGCGAGGGGACGGAGATGGGGGGAAGGTGTATGAAGGGAGGGGACGATGATGGGTAAGTTGTAAGAGGGGAGGGGTCGGTGATTGGGGGAAGGTGTATGAGGGGAGGGGACGGTAATGGGGGGAAGGTATATATGGGGTGGGGGTGGTGATGGGGAAGGTGTAAGAGGGAAGGGTCGGTGATGGGGGGGAAGGTGTTTGAGGGGAGAGGTCGGTGATGGGGGGAAGGTGTGTGAGGGGAGTTGGCGGTGATGGGGAAGATGTATGAGGGGAGAAGACGATGATTGGAAAGTTGTATAAAGGGAGACGGCGATGATGAGGGGAGCTGTATGAAAGGAGAGGGACGGTGATGGGGAAGGAGTGTGAGGGGAGGGGGGCGGTGATGGGGGGAAGGTGTATGAGGAGAAGGGGGCTGTTATGGGGAAGATGTATGAGGGGAGCGATGGTGATGGGGAAGTTGTATGAAGGGAGGGACGGTGTTGAGGTGGAAGGTGTATGAGGGGAGGGGGCAATGATGGAGGAAGGTGTATGAAGGGAGGGGTCGGTGATGGGGGGAAGGTGTATGAGGGGAGGAGGCGGTGATGGGGGGTAGGTGTATGAAAGGAGAGGTCGGTGATAAGGGAAGGTGTATGAGGGGATGGGGCGGTGATGGGGGAAAGGTGTATGAGGGGAGGAGGAGGTGATTGGGGGAAGTTGTATGAGGGGAGGGGGTGGTGATAGGGAAGGTGTATGAGGGGATTGGGCGGTGATGAAGAAGGTGTATGAGGGGAGGGGGCGGTGATGGGGGAAGGTGTATGAGGGGATGGGGCGGTGATGGGGAAGGTGTATGAGGGGAGGGGACCGTGATGGGGGGAAGGTGTATGAGGGAAGAGGGTGGTGATGGGGAAGGTGTATGAGGAGAGGGGACGGTAATGGGTAAGGTGTAAGAGGGGAGGGGTCGGTGATGGGGAGAAGGTGTATGAAGGGAGAGGGACGGTGATGGGGGAAGGTGTATGAAGGGAAGGAAGCGGTGATGAATAAGATGTATGAGGGGAGGGACGATGAAGGGCAGAAGGTGTATGAGGGGAGGGGGTGATGAGGTGGAAAGTGTATGAGGGGAGGGGACGGTGATGTGGAAGGTGTATGAGGGGAAGGGGCGGTGATAGGGAAGGTATATGAGGGGATTGGGCGGTGATTGACAAGGTAAATGAGGGGAGGGGGCGATGATGAGGGGAGGTGTATGAAGGTAGAGGGACGGTGATGGGGAAGGTGTGTGAGGGGATGGGGGCGGTGATGGGGAAGATGTATGAGGTGAGTGAGTGGTGAGAAGGAAGGTGTATGATGGGAGGGGACGGTGATGGGGAAGATGTATGAGGGGAGGGACGATGAAGGGCAGAAGGTGTATGAGGGGAGGGGGTGATGAGGTGGAAGGTGAATGAGGGGAGGGGACGGTGATGGGGGAAGGTGTATGAGGGGATTGGGCGGTGATGGAGAAGGTGTATGAGGAGAGGGGACGGTGATTGGGAAGGTGTATGAGGGGGAGGTGATGGGGAAGGTGTATGAGAAGAGGGGACGGTGATGGGGGAAAGGTGTATGAGAGGAGAGGGGCTGTGATGGGGGGAAGGTGTATGAGAGGAGGGGGCGATGATGGGGAAGGTGTATGAGGGGAGGGGCGATGATGGGGAAGGTGCCTGAGGGGAGGAGGGCGGTGATGGGGGAAAGTGTATGAGGGGAGGGTGCAGTGATGGTGAAGGTGCCTGAGGAGAGAGGGCGGTGATGGGGAAGGTGTATACAGGGAGGGGGCGGTGATAAAGAAGGTGTATGAGGGGAGGGGACGGTGTTGGGGGGAATGTATATGAGGGGAGGGGGTGGTGATGGGGAAGGTGTATGAGGAGAAGGGAACAGTGATGGGAGAAGGTGTATTTGGGGAGTGGGTGGTGAGGAGAAAGGTGTATGAGAGAAAGGCGGCGGTGATGGGGAAGGTGTATGAGGGGAGGGGGCGGTGATGGGGGAAGGTGTATGAGGGGAAGGAAGTGGTGATGGGGAAGATGTATGAGGGGAGGGAACGGTAATGGGGGAAGGTGCATGAGGGGAAAGGCGGGAGAGATGAGGAAGGTGTATGAGGTGAGGGGGTGGTGATGGGGGAAGGTGTATGAGGGGAGGTGGCTGTGATGGGGGGAAGGTGTATGAGAGGAGGGGATGGTGATGGTGGAAGGTGTATGAGGGGAAGAGGGGGTGATTGGGAGAATTTGTATGAGGGGAGGGGACGGTGATGGGGGGAAGGTATATGAGAGGAGGGGATGGTGATGGTGGAAGGTGTATGAGGGGAGGGGGCGGTGATACGGAACGTGTATGAGGGGAGGGGACAGTGATACGGAACGTGTATGAGGGGAGGGGGCGGTGATACGGAACGTGTATGAGGGGAGGGGACAGTGATTCGGAACGTGTATGAGGGGAGGGGACGGTGATGGAGGAAGGTGTATGAGGGGAGGGGGTGGTGATAAAGAAGGTGTATGAGGGGAGGGGATCGTGAAGGGGAAGGTGTTTGAAGGGAGGGGTGGTGATGGGGAAGGAGTATGAGGGGAGGGGGTGGTGATGGGGAAGGTGTATGAGGAGAAGGGGTCGGTGATGGTTGAAGGAGTATAAGGGGAGGGGGTGGTGATGAGGAAGGTGTATGAGGGGAGGGGGCGGTGATGGGGGAAGGTGTAAGAGGTGAGGGACGGTGATGGGGGTAAGGTGTATGAGAGGAGGGGACAGTGATGGGGGAAAGTTGTATGAGGGGAGGGGGTGGTGACGGGGGAAGGTGTATGAGGAAGAGGGGAGGTGATGGGGAAGGTGTATGAGGGGAGGGGGTGGTGACGGCGGGAAGGTGTATGAGGGGAGGGAACGGTGATGGGGGAAGGTGAATGAGGGGAAGGTTTATGAGGGGCAGGGACAGTGATAGGGAACGTGTATGAGGGGAGGGGACGGTGATGGGGGAAGGTGTATGAGGGGAGGGGGGCGGTGATGCAGAAGGTGTTTGAGGGGAGGGGGCGGTGATGGGGGAAGGTGTATGAGGGGAGGAGGCGGAGATGGGGGAAGGTGTATGAGGGGAAAGGTCGGTGATGGGGGAAGGTGTATGTGGGGGGGCGGTGATGTGGGGTAGGTGTATGAGGGGAGGAGGCGGTGATGGGGGAAGGTGTATGAGAGGAGGGGGCGGTGATGGGGGGAAGGTGTATGAGAGGAGGGGGGAGGTGATGGGGGAAAGGTGTATGAGGGGAGGGGGCGGTGATGGGGGGAAGGTGTATGAGAGGAGGGGGGAGGTGATGGCGAAGTTGTATGAAGGGAGGGAGGCGGTGATGGGGAAGGTGTATGAGAGGAGGGGGCGGTGATGGGGGGAAGGTGTATGAGAGGAGGGGGGAGGTGATGGGGGAAAGGTGTATGAGGGGAGGGGACGGTGATAAGGAAGGTGTATGAGGCGATGAGGGGGGTGATGGGGGATGGTGTATGAGGGAAGGGGGGCGGTGATGAGGGAAGTTGTGTGAGGGGGCGGTGATGAGGAAGGTGTATGAGGGGAGGGGGGCAATGATGGGGAAGGTGCCTGAGGGGAGAGGGGCGGTGATGGGGGGAGGGTGTCTGAGGGGTGGGGACGGTGATGGTGGAAGTTGTATGAGATTAGGAGACGGTGATGGGGAAAATGTATGAAGGGAGGGGGGCGTTGATATGGAAAGTGTATGAGGGAAGGGGGTTGGTGATGGGGAAGGTGTATGAGGGGAGGGGGATGGTGATGGGGGAAGGTGTATGAGGGGAGGGGGGCGGTGATAGGGAAGGTGTATGAGGGGAGGGGACGGTGATGGGGAAAGTGTGTGAGGGGAGGGGGGCGATGATGAGGGGCCGGTTTATGAGGGGAGAGGTAGGTGATGGGGGAACGTGCATGAGGGGATTGGGTGGTGATGGGGAAGGAGTAAGAGGGGAGAAGTTGGTGATGGGGAAGGTGTTTGAGGGGAAGGGGACAGAGATGGGGGGAAGGTGTATGAGGGGAGGGGGCAGTGATGGGGAAGGTTTATGAGGGGAGGGGGCGGTGATGGGGGAAGGTGTATGAGAGGAGAAGACGGTGAAGGGGAAGGTGTATGAGGGAAGAGAGCGGTGATAGGGGAAGGTGTATGAGGGGGAGGGTGGAGATGATGGGGAAGGTGTATGAGGGGAGGGGGGCGGTGATGGGAGTAGGGTGAATGAGGGGAGGGGTCAGTGAAAGGGAAGGTGTATGAGAGGAGGGGAGGGGGATGTGATTGGGAAAGTGTTTGAGGTGAGGGGGCGGGGATGGGGAAAGTGTATGAGGGGAGGGGGCGATGATGGAGGAAGGTGTATGAGGGGAGAGGGGCGGTGATGGGAAGGTGTATGAGGGGAGGGGGGCGGTGATGGGGGTAGGGTGTATGAGGGGAGGGGACGATGATGGGGAAGGTGTATTGGGGGAGCAGGGCGCTGTTGGGTGAAAGTGTATGAGGGAATGGGGCGGTGATGAGGGAAGGTGTATGAGGGGAGGGGGCGGTGATTGGGAAGATTAATGAGTGGGAGGGGGCAGTGATGGGGGGAAGGTGTATGAGGGGAGGGGGACGGTGATAGGGAAGGTGTATGAAGGGAGGGGACGGTGATGGGGGGAAAGTGTATAAGAGGAAGGGGCGGTGATGGGGGAAGGTGTATGATGGGAGGGGGCAGTGATGGGAGGAAGGTGTATGAGGGGAGGGGGCAGTGATGGGAGGAAGGTGTATGAGGGGAGGGGATGGTGATGGGGGAAGGTGTATGAGTGGAGGGGACGGTGATGGGGAAGTGTATGAAGGGATGGGATGGTGATGGGGGAAGGTGTTTGATGGGAGGGGGGCGGTGATGGGGAAGGTGTATGAGGGGAGGGGACAGTAATGGGGAAGGTGTATGAGAAAAAGGGGTGGGGATGGGGAAGGTGTATGAGGGGAGGGGATGGTGATGGGGGAAAGCTGTATGAGTGGAGGGGAAGGTGATGGGGGAAGGTGTATGAAAGGAAGGGACTGTGATGGGGAAGTTATATGAGGGGAGAGGGCAGCGATGGGGAAGGTCGATGAGGGGAGGTGACAATGATGGGGGGAAGGTGAATGAGGAGAGGGGACAGTGATGGGGAATGTGTATATGTAGAGGGTGACCGTGATAGGGGAAGGTGTAAGAGGGGAGGGGATAGTGATGGGGGATGGTGCATGAGGGGAGGGGGCGGTGATGGGGGAAGGTGTTTGAGGGGAGGGGCGGTGATGGGGAAGGTGTATGTGGGGAGGAGGGCGGTGATGGGGGGAAGGTGTATGGGGGGAAGGGGGCGGTGATTGGGAATATGTATGAGGGGTAGTGGGTGGAGATGGGGGAAGGTGTATGAGGAGAGGGGGTCAGTGATGGGGAAGGTGCCTGAGGGGAGACGGGCGGTGATGGGAGGAAGGTGTATGAGGGGAGGGGGGCAGTGTTGGGGGTAAGAAGCATAAGGGAAATGGGCGGTGATGGGGGAAGGTGTATGAGGGGAGTGTCGTGACGCTGAACCCCGGTTCATTCCGAACACAGTGATTACACAACACATAACACCTTGCCTCAGCAACCGTTACTACCACCGTATACTCCTACACACACCAGACCCTTGAGGCATACCACTAGGTTTGTACCGGAACACAATGAATGAACATATGGAATGTATTTAAAGGCCGTCGGGTTTTGTCATTTAATTACAAAGAATAGACTCTGACAAATAATAACATATTAACATACTCTATTAGGTCAATACACTTCCAATACCCATAGACCACTTGACCTCCGCGATCACCACCCACACTAGTAACTTTCGCCTAAGTCCCAAATACGGAATGATTGCTACAACGCTCCACACCCCGGTTAGTCTTTCATTCAATACTCACATACTGCAGACTTAACTTCGTCACTAAGATCACATCAGGTTCTCGCATAGCTGTCTGCTACACTTCGCTGCTGCCGCAAACGGAGATCCAGAGGACTTCTCAGTTCAACTCCCACAATCAGACTGACTCCAATCAGCCATCTACCTCAACCATTTCACCCCGCCTCTCAAGGAGGGTATAATCCGATTAACCTTATCCCTAGAGGCGGTAATCTTGTTCCTAGAAGCCTGAAAAAGAATAATTCCTCTTTCCAGGAATTATTAATTTGGCTAAGTAGCTGCGGTCTTAATCCCTTAACCTTTCTTAGATATGTGATCCATAGTCTGTCTACTTAACATGTACTTCCAATCATCATTCGTTAAGTGTTGTAGTAATGATCCTCTAGCTAATAATTCCTACTAACTTGTGGATTACAACACCACTCCCCTCCTTAAACACGCATATGTCCCCATATGCATCATTGCAATGGTTCCATTAGTGCAAGGACCTGGAGGATGCACCCACCATATATGTACAACTAAAAAATCATCCAATAAGTTCATCATACACACGATGAAATAAATTAAAATTTCTCCGACATGACTCACAACACTTCTCCAACATATACATTATATTCACATCATAGCACAGGTAAAATAGTCTAATAATTTTTCCCATCTCCAACAATGCACATATACCTAAACTGCTGACATATAATTACATACAAACATAACCATAAAATTACATGGACCAGAATGCTGGCACTTAAACAGAAATGACACTAGTCATTAATATATACACAACACATATATATCTAAGGTTCTTCATCCTTAGTAACAAGTTAATAATAATTTACCATCTTGCCCTGTACTGTTGACATAAGGCTTACAATGATCACACAATGTTTCACTGGCCTCCTCCACAATTGGCAGCATCACTTCTCTTGTCTTCGTGTCCCATGGTTGCTAGGTCATAGATCCTTCATGACCCAGACAAAACCCAGGCTGTCCAACCTGGTGAATGTTGTCAATGTCCCATCGTTGCTCTGTGCTAACGTGATCCTGGCCTCCAGAGCAACGGAGATTCCTATCCCAGGGTCATGTATCCTCGGGTCTATGCTGCCATCTCGTTCCAGGGCACCAATCCCAGAACGCTGTAGATACCTCACAGCTCTCTGGTCATCCTTCCTTGCTGTGCTCACCACAGCTGTAGCACATTACTCTAGGCCCATCTGCCCAGAGTGTGTCCACCTGTATTCACACCTTCCCGACCGCTGTACCTGCAAAATATTCCCTCGGAGCCCCTTGCTCGATCCCATTATTACATAACCCCCTCGGCTCCTTACTCTCTCCCCGTATATAGCCTGAGCGCAGCTGCAAAACCATTACAGCTGGCCCTTATCCCTGCTTTGATGTCAGGGGGCGAATTTCGCCTATAACGTCACGTTGGCTTCACTTCCTCAACCCCTTTTTTTCTAGAATTACTGAGTGTACCCTCATGGCTTCCCTTCTACTCTACCTGAAGCTCTGTGACATGATCCCGGGGGACCTTTTCAAGCCTAACACTCAGTAATGGTGCCGATGAGGTAATATACAGTATATACATACACATACATTATCACAATAAATACCTCATTAAAATAATTTCACAACTAATGTCACTAAAGCATCATACTGCCACTGGCTCGCCTCAAGCGAGATTCCTGTAACAACTTAATTAATGAAAAATTAGTATATGTACTTGGCTCGCCCACTGCAACCACCAACACCTGAAATTTTGAATTTCTACCTTGGTAATCTTATCCATAAGAATTACCCACTCCGACTTAATTAATGAAAATTTAATGAAATAATGAATTTTTATTAGTTTTTAATGAGTCTTGCTAGAGATATCGACTTGGCTCGCCTACTGCAGCCACCAACTCTTGCAATTATCCACATTTCATCTTATCCATAAGACTTACCCACTCCGACACACCCATCTCCTCTGGTCATCCCAATCACTGATGACCTTAATTAATATAACGCCAGACATCCCCACAACCACTTCCTGCGTCCTAACGCACCGACCTTGCTACGCCAATACTCACCTTACCGACCACTACCTGGCGCCCCTGCGCCACCATATATACTTCACAACACCACACTCTATACCAGGCGTCCAAACGCCTCTACACTACACCATCCATTGGCGTTCTCATCGCCATCACCACCCGGCGTCCCCAACGCCATCACCACCCGGCGTCCCCAACGCCATCACCACCCGGCGTCCCCAACGCCCTCAACACAACACATGGCGTCCCCAACGCCCTCAACACAACACATGGCGTCCCCAACGCCATCACCACCCGGCGTCCCCAACGCCCTCAACACAACACATGGCGTCCCCAACGCCCTCAACACCACACACGGCGTCCCCAACGCCCTCAACACAACACACAGCGTCCCCAACGCCCTCAACATACACACAGCGTCTTCAACGCCCTCAACACCACCACGGCGTCCCCCAACACCATTACCACCACAGGCATATGCCTTGCGCCAGAGCGCATCAAAACACCACGAGACATCACCAAACGCAACACACACTCCCTTTTCTCTGGTAATCCGTTAATTACCTGACCAACACTCATCAGGCATAATTTCTTGTGTAGTGGACACCCGCGCACACACTACCACCAGCGTTAACATACTTCAACGCTAATGTCTACAATACACCCGGCGTTACAATAACCAGTAATGCTACACATGCTACACCTTGGCGCTACAATGCCAACAATGTCATGCACTATACTACAATCCATAATATCAACAGTCAAAACATGCACATTACACTACAGTAACTAGTCATTACGCTGGCGTCTAATACGCCACTACACATGCATTACACTACTCACCCTCGTCCTTCCCGCCAATATACAATCATGCACTACACTTGGCGTCCAAACGCCAGTATACACTGCGTCGCCACCTTTGGACGCCACAACCCCCCCACCGACGGGCAACCCGTTCTCGCATATTCGTAAAGTCAATATTGAACTTATTAACTACGTGCATAGGTGATATACTAAACATAATAGATACCCCTAAAAAGATTCATAGAAAAACACCGACCTTACCTAACCTTGTTAGTATATTAAGATAAGCATCTTATTGCTTCGTAATTACAATTATTACTTAATCTATACCTATTATAGGTTAGGTATAATTGTAATTACGAAGCAATAAGATGCTTATCTTAAGATACTAACAAGGTTAGGTAAGGTCGGTGTTTTCTATGAATCTTTTTAAGGGTATCTATTATGTTAAGTGTCACCTATGCACATATTTAATAAGTCAATATTGACTTATTAAATTTGCGAGAAACGGGTTGCCGACGGGACACGCTCCCCCGTGTCCAGGTAACACTCTCCATAATGCTACCTGCCACCCACAAAAAAATCTCCATGGACCTCTCCACGGTACACGAGACATCGAACCCCAGACGTCAAATTACGCGTCGCTCGCTATGCCTAGGAGTTCACAATTCACTTTGCCTATTTTCTGTATCGATGTAACGCCGGAAATCGCTCAAATCTTTACGTAATATTTAATTATCTTTAAAATATTCGATCTACACTTTACATGATGATATTTAATTGACTTCAAATACGTAGTTTCCTCGCTTAATTTCACCTTAGCAACGGTTTCTCACTATTTCCGACATACCAACGATATATCACAGCTCCAAGGTGCGTCTCGCTCGGCCCCCACTTGGCGCGCAAATGACCCTCACATGGCCCACGCTGGCCCACATTCACCCGTGCTAGTTTACCTCGCCACGCTGTATACTCCGCACTACGAACACTGTATAATCCGCACTACGAACACTGCACTTGTTTTGGATCCCGATGCTTCAGTGGTCCAGACTTGCCTCTTAGCCGTCTCTCGTTGCGGGAATCTGGAAAGAAAGAAATAAACCCCACATGTGCCCCACAATGGCCTAGTCCCTTTAATTAACTAACTCCTCTGACCTGGTCTCACCTGACCCTTCTTTCCTCCGTCTAGTAACCACCATTCTCACCACAACCCGACGTCTACCATTTCCCGAACATTCCCTCACCAACTAAACCAGAACCACACTTCCTTCATCTCGCACAGTGTTCCAAAACCTGTTTGCGCTGCCAGCAAATATGTCGTGTACCAATTCCCTAACATTCCCTCACCAACCAAACCAGGAACACTATGAGGGGACAGATGGAAGGTATTTAAAGGCCGTCGGGTTTTGTCATTTAATTACAAAGAATAGACTCTGACAAATAATAACATATTAACATACTCTATTAGGTCAATACACTTCCAATACCCATAGACCACTTGACCTCCGCGATCACCACCCACACTCGTAACTTCCGCCTAAGTCCCAAATACGGAATGATTACTACAACGCTCCACACCCGGTTAGTCTTTCATTCAATACTCACATACTGCAGACTTAACTTGGTCACTAAGATCACATCAGGTTCTCGCATAGCTGTCTGCTACACTTCGCTGCTGCCACAAACGGAGATCCAGAGGACTTCTCAGCTCAACTCCCACAATCAGACTGACTCCAATCAGCCATCTACCTCAACCATTTCAACCCGCCTCTCAAGGAAGGTATAATCCGATTAACCTTATCCCTAGAGGCGGTAATCTTGTTCCTAGAAGCCTGAAAAAGAATAATTCCTCTTTCCAGGAAATATTAATTTGGCTAAGTAGCTGCGGTCTTAATCCCTTAACCTTTCTTAGATATGTGATCCATAGTCTGTCTACTTAACATGTACTTCCAATCATCATTCGTTAAGTGTTGTAGTAATGATCCTCTAGCTAATAATTCCTACTAACTTGTGGATTACAACAGGAGAGGAGCTGTGATGGGAGAAGGTGTATGAGAGGAGGGGGGGGGGGTGATGGGGGAAGGTGTATGTTCGGAGGGGAGCGGTGATGGGAGAAGGTATATGAAGGGAGGGGCGGTGATGGGGGGAAGGTGTATGAGGGGGAGGGGGCGGTGATGGGGGGAAGGTGTATGAGGGGGAGGGGACGGTGATGGGGGCAATGTGTATGAGAGGCGGGGGTGGTGATGGGTAAGGTGTATGAGAGGAGGGGGGCGAAGATGGGGAAGGGGCCTGAGGGGAGAGGAGCGGTGATGGGGGGAAGGTGTATGAGGGGAGTGGGCGGTGATGGTGGAAGGTGTATGAGAGAAGGGGACGGTGATGGAGGAAGGTGTATGAGGGGAGGGGGCGGTGATGAGAGGAGGTTGAATGTGGGGAGGGGACGATGATGGGATAGGTGTGTGAGGGGAGGGGGCGGTGTTGGGGGGAAGGTGTAAGAAGGAAGGGGACGATGATGGGGAAGGTGTTTGAGAGGATTTGACAGTAATAGGAGAAAGGTGTATGAAGGGAGGGGACGGTGATCAGGGGAAGGTGTATGAGGGGAGAGGACGGTGATGGGGGAAGGTGTGAGGGGAGGGGGCGGTGATGGGGAAGTTGTACGAGGGGAGGAGGGGGGTTATTAGGGGAAGGTGTATGAGGGGAGGGGGGCAATAATGGGGAAGGTGTACAAGGGGAGGGGATGGGGATGGGAAAGGTGTATGAGGAGATTGGGCGGTGATGGGGAAGGAGGATGAGGGGAGGGGATGGTGATGGGAAGGTGTATGAGGTGGAAGGGGCGAAAATGGGGGAAGGTGTATGAGGGGAGGGGACGGTGATGGGGAGAAGGTGTATGAAGGGAGGGGACGGTGATGGTGAATATATATGAGGGGATGGGACGGTGATGGGTAAGGTGTATGAAAGGAAGGGACGGTGATGGGGGAAGGTGAATGAGGGGAAGGTTTATGAGGGGAGGGGACTGTGATGGGGGAAGGTGTGTGAGGGGAAGGGACAGTGATGGGGAACGTGTATGAGGGGAGGCTGTATGAGGGAAAGGTGTGGTGATGGTGAAGGTGTATGAGGGGAAGGGACGGTGATGGGGGAAGGAGTATGTGGGGAGGGGACGGTGATGGGGAAAGGTGTATGAGTGGAGGGGGCGGTGATGGAGTGAAGGCGTATGAGGGGAGCGGTCGGTGATAGGGGAAGGGGTATGAGGGGATGGGGGTCGTGATGGGGGGAAGGTGTATGAGGGGAGGAGGGGGTGATTGGGGGAAGGTGTATGAGGGGAGGGGGCGGTGATGTGTGGAAGGTGTATGAGGGGAGGGAGGCGGTGATGGGAAAGGTGTAAGAGGGGAGGGGGGGGCGATGATGGGGGAAGGTGTGTGAGGGGAGGGGGCGGTGATGGGGGAAGGTGTGTGAGGGGAGGGAACAGTGATGGGGAAGGTGTGTGAGGGGAGAGGACGGTGATGGGGAAGGTGCCTGAGGGGAGCAGGGCGGTGATGGGGGAAGGTGTATGAGGGGTAGGAGCGGTGATGGGGGAAGGTGTATGAGGGGAGGGGGCGGTGACAGGGAAGGTGTATGAGGGGAGGGGGCGGTGATGGGGGAAGGTGTATGAGGGGAGGGGGCGGTGACAGGGAAGGTGTATGAGGGGAGGGGGCGGTGATGGGGGAAGGTGTGTGACTGGAGGGAACAGTGATGGGGATGGTGTATGAGGGGAGCAGGGCGGTGATGGGGGGAACGTGTATGAGAGGAGGGGACAGTGATGGGGAAGGTGTGTGAGGGGAGGGGACGGAGATGGGGGAAGGTGTATGAAGCGAGGGGACGGAGATGGGGGGAAGGTGTATGAAGGGAGGGGACGATGATGGGTAAGTTGTAAGAGGGGAGGGGTCGGTGATTGGGGGAAGGTGTATGAGGGGAGGGGACGGTAATGGGGGGAAGGTATATATGGGGTGGGGTGGTGATGGGGAAGGTGTAAGAGGGAAGGGTCGGTGATGGGGGGAAGGTGTTTGAGGGGAGAGGTCGGTGATGGGGGGAAGGTGTGTGAGGGGAGTTGGCGGTGATGGGGAAGATGTATGAGGGGAGAAGACGATGATTGGAAAGTTGTATAAAGGGAGACGGCGATGATGAGGGGAGCTGTATGAAAGGAGAGGGACGGTGATGGGGAAGGAGTGTGAGGGGAGGGGGGCGGTGATGGGGGGAAGGTGTATGAGGAGAAGGGGGCTGTTATGGGGAAGATGTATGAGGGGAGCGATGGTGATGGGGAAGTTGTATGAAGGGAGGGACGGTGTTGAGGTGGAAGGTGTATGAGGGGAGGGGGCAATGATGGAGGAAGGTGTATGAAGGGAGGGGTCGGTGATGGGGGGAAGGTGTATGAGGGGAGGAGGCGGTGATGGGGGGTAGGTGTATGAAAGGAGAGGTCGGTGATAAGGGAAGGTGTATGAGGGGATGGGGCGGTGATGGGGAAAGGTGTATGAGGGGAGGAGGAGGTGATTGGGGGAAGTTGTATGAGGGGAGGGGGTGGTGATAGGGAAGGTGTATGAGGGGATTGGGCGGTGATGAAGAAGGTGTATGAGGGGAGGGGGCGGTGATGGGGGAAGGTGTATGAGGGGATGGGGCGGTGATGGGGAAGGTGTATGAGGGGAGGGGACCGTGATGGGGGGAAGGTGTATGAGGGAAGAGGGTGGTGATGGGGAAGGTGTATGAGGAGAGGGGACGGTAATGGGTAAGGTGTAAGAGGGGAGGGGTCGGTGATGGGGAGAAGGTGTATGAAGGGAGAGGGACGGTGATGGGGGAAGGTGTATGAAGGGAAGGAAGCGGTGATGAATAAGATGTATGAGGGGAGGGACGATGAAGGGCAGAAGGTGTATGAGGGGAGGGGGTGATGAGGTGGAAAGTGTATGAGGGGAGGGGACGGTGATGTGGAAGGTGTATGAGGGGAAGGGGCGGTGATAGGGAAGGTATATGAGGGGATTGGGCGGTGATTGACAAGGTAAATGAGGGAGGGGGCGATGATGAGGGGAGGTGTATGAAGGTAGAGGGACGGTGATGGGGAAGGTGTGTGAGGGGATGGGGGCGGTGATGGGGAAGATGTATGAGGTGAGTGAGTGGTGAGAAGGAAGGTGTATGATGGGAGGGGACGGTGATGGGGAAGATGTATGAGGGGAGGGACGATGAAGGGCAGAAGGTGTATGAGGGGAGGGGGTGATGAGGTGGAAGGTGAATGAGGGGAGGGGACGGTGATGGGGGAAGGTGTATGAGGGGATTGGGCGGTGATGGAGAAGGTGTATGAGGAGAGGGGACGGTGATTGGGAAGGTGTATGAGGGGGAGGTGATGGGGAAGGTGTATGAGAAGAGGGGACGGTGATGGGGGAAAGGTGTATGAGAGGAGAGGGGCTGTGATGGGGGAAGGTGTATGAGAGGAGGGGGCGATGATGGGGAAGGTGTATGAGGGGAGGGGCGATGATGGGGAAGGTGCCTGAGGGGAGGAGGGCGGTGATGGGGGAAAGTGTATGAGGGGAGGGTGCAGTGATGGTGAAGGTGCCTGAGGAGAGAGGGCGGTGATGGGGAAGGTGTATACAGGGAGGGGGCGGTGATAAAGAAGGTGTATGAGGGGAGGGGACGGTGTTGGGGGGAATGTATATGAGGGGAGGGGGTGGTGATGGGGAAGGTGTATGAGGAGAAGGGAACAGTGATGGGAGAAGGTGTATTTGGGGAGTGGGTGGTGAGGAGAAAGGTGTATGAGAGAAAGGCGGCGGTGATGGGGAAGGTGTATGAGGGGAGGGGGCGGTGATGGGGGAAGGTGTATGAGGGGAAGGAAGTGGTGATGGGGAAGATGTATGAGGGGAGGGAACGGTAATGGGGGAAGGTGCATGAGGGGAAAGGCGGGAGAGATGAGGAAGGTGTATGAGGTGAGGGGGTGGTGATGGGGGAAGGTGTATGAGGGGAGGTGGCTGTGATGGGGGGAAGGTGTATGAGAGGAGGGGATGGTGATGGTGGAAGGTGTATGAGGGGAAGAGGGGGTGATTGGGAGAATTTGTATGAGGGGAGGGGACGGTGATGGGGGGAAGGTATATGAGAGGAGGGGATGGTGATGGTGGAAGGTGTATGAGGGGAGGGGGCGGTGATACGGAACGTGTATGAGGGGAGGGGACAGTGATACGGAACGTGTATGAGGGGAGGGGGCGGTGATACGGAACGTGTATGAGGGGAGGGGACAGTGATTCGGAACGTGTATGAGGGGAGGGGACGGTGATGGAGGAAGGTGTATGAGGGGAGGGGGTGGTGATAAAGAAGGTGTATGAGGGGAGGGGATCGTGAAGGGGAAGGTGTTTGAAGGGAGGGGTGGTGATGGGGAAGGAGTATGAGGGGAGGGGGTGGTGATGGGGAAGGTGTATGAGGAGAAGGGGTCGGTGATGGTTGAAGGAGTATAAGGGGGGGGTGGTGATGAGGAAGGTGTATGAGGGGAGGGGGCGGTGATGGGGGAAGGTGTAAGAGGTGAGGGACGGTGATGGGGGTAAGGTGTATGAGAGGAGGGGACAGTGATGGGGGAAAGTTGTATGAGGGGAGGGGGTGGTGACGGGGGAAGGTGTATGAGGAAGAGGGGAGGTGATGGGGAAGGTGTATGAGGGGAGGGGGTGGTGACGGCGGGAAGGTGTATGAGGGGAGGGAACGGTGATGGGGAAGGTGAATGAGGGGAAGGTTTATGAGGGGCAGGGACAGTGATAGGGAACGTGTATGAGGGGAGGGGACGGTGATGGGGAAGGTGTATGAGGGGAGGGGGGCGGTGATGCAGAAGGTGTTTGAGGGGAGGGGGCGGTGATGGGGAAGGTGTATGAGGGGAGGAGGCGGAGATGGGGGAAGGTGTATGAGGGGAAAGGTCGGTGATGGGGGAAGGTGTATGTGGGGGGGCGGTGATGTGGGGTAGGTGTATGAGGGGAGGAGGCGGTGATGGGGGAAGGTGTATGAGAGGAGGGGGCGGTGATGGGGGAAGGTGTATGAGAGGAGGGGGAGGTGATGGGGGAAAGGTGTATGAGGGGAGGGGGCGGTGATGGGGGGAAGGTGTATGAGAGGAGGGGGGAGGTGATGGCGAAGTTGTATGAAGGGAGGGAGGCGGTGATGGGGAAGGTGTATGAGAGGAGGGGGCGGTGATGGGGGGAAGGTGTATGAGGAGGGGGGAGGTGATGGGGGAAAGGTGTATGAGGGGAGGGGACGGTGATAAGGAAGGTGTATGAGGCGATGAGGGGGGTGATGGGGGATGGTGTATGAGGGAAGGGGGGCGGTGATGAGGGAAGTTGTGTGAGGGGGCGGTGATGAGGAAGGTGTATGAGGGGAGGGGGCAATGATGGGGAAGGTGCCTGAGGGGAGAGGGGCGGTGATGGGGGGAGGGTGTCTGAGGGGTGGGGACGGTGATGGTGGAAGTTGTATGAGATTAGGAGACGGTGATGGGGAAAATGTATGAAGGGAGGGGGGCGTTGATATGGAAAGTGTATGAGGGAAGGGGGTTGGTGATGGGGAAGGTGTATGAGGGGAGGGGGATGGTGATGGGGGAAGGTGTATGAGGGGAGGGGGGCGGTGATAGGGAAGGTGTATGAGGGGAGGGGACGGTGATGGGGAAAGTGTGTGAGGGGAGGGGGCGATGATGAGGGGCCGGTTTATGAGGGGAGAGGTAGGTGATGGGGGAACGTGCATGAGGGGATTGGGTGGTGATGGGGAAGGAGTAAGAGGGGAGAAGTTGGTGATGGGGAAGGTGTTTGAGGGGAAGGGGACAGAGATGGGGGGAAGGTGTATGAGGGGAGGGGGCAGTGATGGGGAAGGTTTATGAGGGGAGGGGGCGGTGATGGGGGAAGGTGTATGAGAGGAGAAGACGGTGAAGGGGAAGGTGTATGAGGGAAGAGAGCGGTGATAGGGGAAGGTGTATGAGGGGGAGGGTGGAGATGATGGGGAAGGTGTATGAGGGGAGGGGGGCGGTGATGGGAGTAGGGTGAATGAGGGGAGGGGTCAGTGAAAGGGAAGGTGTATGAGAGGAGGGGAGGGGGATGTGATTGGGAAAGTGTTTGAGGTGAGGGGGCGGGGATGGGGAAAGTGTATGAGGGGAGGGGGCGATGATGGAGGAAGGTGTATGAGGGGAGAGGGGCGGTGATGGGGAAGGTGTATGAGGGGAGGGGGGCGGTGATGGGGGTAGGGTGTATGAGGGGAGGGGACGATGATGGGGAAGGTGTATTGGGGGAGCAGGGCGCTGTTGGGTGAAAGTGTATGAGGGAATGGGGCGGTGATGAGGGAAGGTGTATGAGGGGAGGGGGCGGTGATTGGGAAGATTAATGAGTGGGAGGGGGCAGTGATGGGGGAAGGTGTATGAGGGGAGGGGACGGTGATAGGGAAGGTGTATGAAGGGAGGGGACGGTGATGGGGGGAAAGTGTATAAGAGGAAGGGGCGGTGATGGGGGAAGGTGTATGATGGGAGGGGGCAGTGATGGGAGGAAGGTGTATGAGGGGAGGGGGCAGTGATGGGAGGAAGGTGTATGAGGGGAGGGGATGGTGATGGGGGAAGGTGTATGAGTGGAGGGGACGGTGATGGGGAAGTGTATGAAGGGATGGGATGGTGATGGGGGAAGGTGTTTGATGGGAGGGGGGCGGTGATGGGGAAGGTGTATGAGGGGAGGGGACAGTAATGGGGAAGGTGTATGAGAAAAAGGGGTGGGGATGGGGAAGGTGTATGAGGGGAGGGGATGGTGATGGGGGAAAGCTGTATGAGTGGAGGGGAAGGTGATGGGGGAAGGTGTATGAAAGGAAGGGACTGTGATGGGGAAGTTATATGAGGGGAGAGGGCAGCGATGGGGAAGGTCGATGAGGGGAGGTGACAATGATGGGGGGAAGGTGAATGAGGAGAGGGGACAGTGATGGGGAATGTGTATATGTAGAGGGTGACCGTGATAGGGGAAGGTGTAAGAGGGGAGGGGATAGTGATGGGGGATGGTGCATGAGGGGAGGGGGCGGTGATGGGGGAAGGTGTTTGAGGGGAGGGGCGGTGATGGGGAAGGTGTATGTGGGGAGGAGGGCGGTGATGGGGGGAAGGTGTATGGGGGGAAGGGGGCGGTGATTGGGAATATGTATGAGGGGTAGTGGGTGGAGATGGGGGAAGGTGTATGAGGAGAGGGGTCAGTGATGGGGAAGGTGCCTGAGGGGAGACGGGCGGTGATGGGAGGAAGGTGTATGAGGGGAGGGGGGCAGTGTTGGGGGTAAGAAGCATAAGGGAAATGGGCGGTGATGGGGGAAGGTGTATGAGGGGAGTGTCGTGACGCTGAACCCCGGTTCATTCCGAACACAGTGATTACACAACACATAACACCTTGCCTCAGCAACCGTTACTACCACCGTATACTCCTACACACACCAGACCCTTGAGGCATACCACTAGGTTTGTACCGGAACACAATGAATGAACATATGGAATGTATTTAAAGGCCGTCGGGTTTTGTCATTTAATTACAAAGAATAGACTCTGACAAATAATAACATATTAACATACTCTATTAGGTCAATACACTTCCAATACCCATAGACCACTTGACCTCCGCGATCACCACCCACACTAGTAACTTTCGCCTAAGTCCCAAATACGGAATGATTGCTACAACGCTCCACACCCGGTTAGTCTTTCATTCAATACTCACATACTGCAGACTTAACTTCGTCACTAAGATCACATCAGGTTCTCGCATAGCTGTCTGCTACACTTCGCTGCTGCCGCAAACGGAGATCCAGAGGACTTCTCAGTTCAACTCCCACAATCAGACTGACTCCAATCAGCCATCTACCTCAACCATTTCACCCCGCCTCTCAAGGAGGGTATAATCCGATTAACCTTATCCCTAGAGGCGGTAATCTTGTTCCTAGAAGCCTGAAAAAGATAATTCCTCTTTCCAGGAATTATTAATTTGGCTAAGTAGCTGCGGTCTTAATCCCTTAACCTTTCTTAGATATGTGATCCATAGTCTGTCTACTTAACATGTACTTCCAATCATCATTCGTTAAGTGTTGTAGTAATGATCCTCTAGCTAATAATTCCTACTAACTTGTGGATTACAACACCACTCCCCTCCTTAAACACGCATATGTCCCCATATGCATCATTGCAATGGTTCCATTAGTGCAAGGACCTGGAGGATGCACCCACCATATATGTACAACTAAAAAATCATCCAATAAGTTCATCATACACACGATGAAATAAATTAAAATTTTCTCCGACATGACTCACAACACTTCTCCAACATATACATTATATTCACATCATAGCACAGGTAAAATAGTCTAATAATTTTTCCCATCTCCAACAATGCACATATACCTAAACTGCTGACATATAATTACATACAAACATAACCATAAAATTACATGGACCAGAATGCTGGCACTTAAACAGAAATGACACTAGTCATTAATATATACACAACACATATATATCTAAGGTTCTTCATCCTTAGTAACAAGTTAATAATAATTTACCATCTTGCCCTGTACTGTTGACATAAGGCTTACAATGATCACACAATGTTTCACTGGCCTCCTCCACAATTGGCAGCATCACTTCTCTTGTCTTCGTGTCCCATGGTTGCTAGGTCATAGATCCTTCATGACCCAGACAAAACCCAGGCTGTCCAACCTGGTGAATGTTGTCAATGTCCCATCGTTGCTCTGTGCTAACGTGATCCTGGCCTCCAGAGCAACGGAGATTCCTATCCCAGGGTCATGTATCCTCGGGTCTATGCTGCCATCTCGTTCCAGGGCACCAATCCCAGAACGCTGTAGATACCTCACAGCTCTCTGGTCATCCTTCCTTGCTGTGCTCACCACAGCTGTAGCACATTACTCTAGGCCCATCTGCCCAGAGTGTGTCCACCTGTATTCACACCTTCCCGACCGCTGTACCTGCAAAATATTCCCTCGGAGCCCCTTGCTCGATCCCATTATTACATAACCCCCTCGGCTCCTTACTCTCTCCCCGTATATAGCCTGAGCGCAGCTGCAAAACCATTACAGCTGGCCCTTATCCCTGCTTTGATGTCAGGGGGCGAATTTCGCCTATAACGTCACGTTGGCTTCACTTCCTCAACCCCTTTTTTTCTAGAATTACTGAGTGTACCCTCATGGCTTCCCTTCTACTCTACCTGAAGCTCTGTGACATGATCCCGGGGGACCTTTTCAAGCCTAACACTCAGTAATGGTGCCGATGAGGTAATATACAGTATATACATACACATACATTATCACAATAAATACCTCATTAAAATAATTTCACAACTAATGTCACTAAAGCATCATACTGCCACTGGCTCGCCTCAAGCGAGATTCCTGTAACAACTTAATTAATGAAAAATTAGTATATGTACTTGGCTCGCCCACTGCAACCACCAACACCTGAAATTTTGAATTTCTACCTTGTAATCTTATCCATAAGAATTACCCACTCCGACTTAATTAATGAAAATTTTAATGAAAATAATGAATTTTTATTAGTTTTTAATGAGTCTTGCTAGAGATATCGACTTGGCTCGCCTACTGCAGCCACCAACTCTTGCAATTATCCACATTTCATCTTATCCATAAGACTTACCCACTCCGACACACCATCTCCTCTGGTCATCCCAATCACTGATGACCTTAATTAATATAACGCCAGACATCCCCACAACCACTTCCTGCGTCCTAACGCACCGACCTTGCTACGCCAATACTCACCTTACCGACCACTACCTGGCGCCCCTGCGCCACCATATATACTTCACAACACCACACTCTATACCAGGCGTCCAAACGCCTCTACACTACACCATCCATTGGCGTCCTCATCGCCATCACCACCCGGCGTCCCCAACGCCATCACCACCCGGCGTCCCCAACGCCATCACCACCCGGCGTCCCCAACGCCCTCAACACAACACATGGCGTCCCCAACGCCCTCAACACAACACATGGCGTCCCCAACGCCATCACCACCCGGCGTCCCCAACGCCCTCAACACAACACATGGCGTCCCCAACGCCCTCAACACCACACACGGCGTCCCCAACGCCCTCAACACAACACACAGCGTCCCCAACGCCCTCAACATACACACAGCGTCTTCAACGCCCTCAACACCACCACGGCGTCCCCCAACACCATTACCACCACAGGCATATGCCTTGCGCCAGAGCGCATCAAAACACCACGAGACATCACCAAACGCAACACACACTCCCTTTTCTCTGGTAATCCGTTAATTACCTGACCAACACTCATCAGGCATAATTTCTTGTGTAGTGGACACCCGCCACACACTACCACCAGCGTTAACATACTTCAACGCTAATGTCTACAATACACCCGGCGTTACAATAACCAGTAATGCTACACATGCTACACCTTGGCGCTACAATGCCAACAATGTCATGCACTATACTACATCCATAATATCAACAGTCAAAACATGCACATTACACTACAGTAACTAGTCATTACGCTGGCGTCTAATACGCCACTACACATGCATTACACTACTCACCCTCGTCCTTCCGCCAATATACAATCATGCACTACACTTGGCGTCCAAACGCCAGTATACACTGCGTCGCCACCTTTGGACGCCACAACCCCCCCACCGACGGGCAACCCGTTCTCGCATATTCGTAAAGTCAATATTGACTTATTAACTACGTGCATAGGTGATATACTAAACATAATAGATACCCCTAAAAAGATTCATAGAAAACACCGACCTTACCTAACCTTGTTAGTATATTAAGATAAGCATCTTATTGCTTCGTAATTACAATTATTACTTAATCTATACCTATTATAGGTTAGGTAATAATTGTAATTACGAAGCAATAAGATGCTTATCTTAAGATACTAACAAGGTTAGGTAAGGTCGGTGTTTTCTATGAATCTTTTTAAGGGTATCTATTATGTTAAGTGTCACCTATGCACATATTTAATAAGTCAATATTGACTTATTAAATTTGCGAGAACGGGTTGCCGACGGGACACGCTCCCCGTGTCCCAGGTAACACTCTCCATAATGCTACCTGCACCCACAAAAAAATCTCCATGGACCTCTCCACGGTACACGAGACATCGAACCCCAGACGTCAAATTACGCGTCGCTCGCTATGCCTAGGAGTTCACAATTCACTTTGCCTATTTTCTGTATCGATGTAACGCCGGAAATCGCTCAAATCTTTACGTAATATTTAATTATCTTTAAAATATTCGATCTACACTTTACATGATGATATTTAATTGACTTCAAATTACGTAGTTTCCTCGCTTAATTTCACCTTAGCAACGGTTTCTCACTATTTCCGACATACCAACGATATATCACAGCTCCAAGGTGCGTCTCGCTCGGCCCCCACTTGGCGCGCAAATGACCCTCACATGGCCCACGCTGGCCCACATTCACCCGTGCTAGTTTACCTCGCCACGCTGTATACTCCGCACTACGAACACTGTATAATCCGCACTACGAACACTGCACTTGTTTTGGATCCCGATGCTTCAGTGGTCCAGACTTGCCTCTTAGCCGTCTCTCGTTGCGGGAATCTGGAAAGAAAGAAATAAACCCCACATGTGCCCCACAATGGCCTAGTCCCTTTAATTAACTAACTCCTCTGACCTGGTCTCACCTGACCCTTCTTTCCTCCGTCTAGTAACCACCATTCTCACCACAACCCGACGTCTACCATTTCCCGAACATTCCCTCACCAACTAAACCAGAACCACACTTCCTTCATCTCGCACAGTGTTCCAAAACCTGTTTGCGCTGCCAGCAAATATGTCGTGTACCAATTCCCTAACATTCCCTCACCAACCAAACCAGGAACACTATGAGGGGACAGATGGAAGGTATTTAAAGGCCGTCGGGTTTTGTCATTTAATTACAAAGAATAGACTCTGACAAATAATAACATATTAACATACTCTATTAGGTCAATACACTTCCAATACCCATAGACCACTTGACCTCCGCGATCACCACCCACACTCGTAACTTCCGCCTAAGTCCCAAATACGGAATGATTACTACAACGCTCCACACCCGGTTAGTCTTTCATTCAATACTCACATACTGCAGACTTAACTTGGTCACTAAGATCACATCAGGTTCTCGCATAGCTGTCTGCTACACTTCGCTGCTGCCACAAACGGAGATCCAGAGGACTTCTCAGCTCAACTCCCACAATCAGACTGACTCCAATCAGCCATCTACCTCAACCATTTCAACCCGCCTCTCAAGGAAGGTATAATCCGATTAACCTTATCCCTAGAGGCGGTAATCTTGTTCCTAGAAGCCTGAAAAAGAATAATTCCTCTTTCCAGGAAATATTAATTTGGCTAAGTAGCTGCGGTCTTAATCCCTTAACCTTTCTTAGATATGTGATCCATAGTCTGTCTACTTAACATGTACTTCCAATCATCATTCGTTAAGTGTTGTAGTAATGATCCTCTAGCTAATAATTCCTACTAACTTGTGGATTACAACAGGAGAGGAGCTGTGATGGGAGAAGGTGTATGAGAGGAGGGGGGGGGGGGTGATGGGGGAAGGTGTATGTTCGGAGGGGAGCGGTGATGGGAGAAGGTATATGAAGGGAGGGGGCGGTGATGGGGGGAAGGTGTATGAGGGGGAGGGGGCGGTGATGGGGGGAAGGTGTATGAGGGGGAGGGGACGGTGATGGGGGCAATGTGTATGAGAGGCGGGGTGGTGATGGGTAAGGTGTATGAGAGGAGGGGGCGAAGATGGGGAAGGGGCCTGAGGGGAGAGGAGCGGTGATGGGGGGAAGGTGTATGAGGGGAGTGGGCGGTGATGGTGGAAGGTGTATGAGAGAAGGGGACGGTGATGGAGGAAGGTGTATGAGGGGAGGGGGCGGTGATGAGAGGAGGTTGAATGTGGGGAGGGGACGATGATGGGATAGGTGTGTGAGGGGAGGGGGCGGTGTTGGGGGGAAGGTGTAAGAAGGAAGGGGACGATGATGGGGAAGGTGTTTGAGAGGATTTGACAGTAATAGGAGAAAGGTGTATGAAGGGAGGGGACGGTGATCAGGGGAAGGTGTATGAGGGGAGAGGACGGTGATGGGGGGAAGGTGTGAGGGGAGGGGGCGGTGATGGGGAAGTTGTACGAGGGGAGGAGGGGGTTATTAGGGGAAGGTGTATGAGGGAGGGGGGCAATAATGGGGAAGGTGTACAAGGGGAGGGGATGGGGATGGGAAAGGTGTATGAGGAGATTGGGCGGTGATGGGGAAGGAGGATGAGGGGAGGGGATGGTGATGGGAAGGTGTATGAGGTGGAAGGGGCGAAAATGGGGGAAGGTGTATGAGGGGAGGGGACGGTGATGGGGAGAAGGTGTATGAAGGGAGGGGACGGTGATGGTGAATATATATGAGGGGATGGGACGGTGATGGGTAAGGTGTATGAAAGGAAGGGACGGTGATGGGGGAAGGTGAATGAGGGGAAGGTTTATGAGGGGAGGGGACTGTGATGGGGGAAGGTGTGTGAGGGGAAGGGACAGTGATGGGAACGTGTATGAGGGGAGGCTGTATGAGGGAAAGGTGTGGTGATGGTGAAGGTGTATGAGGGGAAGGGACGGTGATGGGGGAAGGAGTATGTGGGGAGGGGACGGTGATGGGGAAAGGTGTATGAGTGGAGGGGGCGGTGATGGAGTGAAGGCGTATGAGGGGAGCGGTCGGTGATAGGGGAAGGGGTATGAGGGGATGGGGGTCGTGATGGGGGGAAGGTGTATGAGGGGAGGAGGGGGTGATTGGGGGAAGGTGTATGAGGGAGGGGGCGGTGATGTGTGGAAGGTGTATGAGGGGAGGGAGGCGGTGATGGGAAAGGTGTAAGAGGGGAGGGGGGGGGCGATGATGGGGGAAGGTGTGTGAGGGAGGGGGCGGTGATGGGGGAAGGTGTGTGAGGGGAGGGAACAGTGATGGGGAAGGTGTGTGAGGGGAGAGGACGGTGATGGGGAAGGTGCCTGAGGGGAGCAGGGCGGTGATGGGGGAAGGTGTATGAGGGGTAGGAGCGGTGATGGGGGAAGGTGTATGAGGGGAGGGGGCGGTGACAGGGAAGGTGTATGAGGGAGGGGGCGGTGATGGGGGAAGGTGTATGAGGGGAGGGGGCGGTGACAGGGAAGGTGTATGAGGGGAGGGGGCGGTGATGGGGGAAGGTGTGTGACTGGAGGGAACAGTGATGGGGATGGTGTATGAGGGGAGCAGGGCGGTGATGGGGGGAACGTGTATGAGAGGAGGGGACAGTGATGGGGAAGGTGTGTGAGGGGAGGGGACGGAGATGGGGGAAGGTGTATGAAGCGAGGGGACGGAGATGGGGGGAAGGTGTATGAAGGGAGGGGACGATGATGGGTAAGTTGTAAGAGGGGAGGGGTCGGTGATTGGGGGAAGGTGTATGAGGGGAGGGGACGGTAATGGGGGGAAGGTATATATGGGGTGGGGGTGGTGATGGGGAAGGTGTAAGAGGGAAGGGTCGGTGATGGGGGGGAAGGTGTTTGAGGGGAGAGGTCGGTGATGGGGGGAAGGTGTGTGAGGGGAGTTGGCGGTGATGGGGAAGATGTATGAGGGGAGAAGACGATGATTGGAAAGTTGTATAAAGGGAGACGGCGATGATGAGGGGAGCTGTATGAAAGGAGAGGGACGGTGATGGGGAAGGAGTGTGAGGGGAGGGGGGCGGTGATGGGGGGAAGGTGTATGAGGAGAAGGGGGCTGTTATGGGGAAGATGTATGAGGGGAGCGATGGTGATGGGGAAGTTGTATGAAGGGAGGGACGGTGTTGAGGTGGAAGGTGTATGAGGGGAGGGGGCAATGATGGAGGAAGGTGTATGAAGGGAGGGGTCGGTGATGGGGGGAAGGTGTATGAGGGGAGGAGGCGGTGATGGGGGGTAGGTGTATGAAAGGAGAGGTCGGTGATAAGGGAAGGTGTATGAGGGGATGGGGCGGTGATGGGGGAAAGGTGTATGAGGGGAGGAGGAGGTGATTGGGGGAAGTTGTATGAGGGGAGGGGGTGGTGATAGGGAAGGTGTATGAGGGGATTGGGCGGTGATGAAGAAGGTGTATGAGGGGAGGGGGCGGTGATGGGGGAAGGTGTATGAGGGGATGGGGCGGTGATGGGGAAGGTGTATGAGGGGAGGGGACCGTGATGGGGGAAGGTGTATGAGGGAAGAGGGTGGTGATGGGGAAGGTGTATGAGGAGAGGGGACGGTAATGGGTAAGGTGTAAGAGGGGAGGGGTCGGTGATGGGGAGAAGGTGTATGAAGGGAGAGGGACGGTGATGGGGGAAGGTGTATGAAGGGAAGGAAGCGGTGATGAATAAGATGTATGAGGGGAGGGACGATGAAGGGCAGAAGGTGTATGAGGGGAGGGGGTGATGAGGTGGAAAGTGTATGAGGGGAGGGGACGGTGATGTGGAAGGTGTATGAGGGGAAGGGGCGGTGATAGGGAAGGTATATGAGGGGATTGGGCGGTGATTGACAAGGTAAATGAGGGGAGGGGGCGATGATGAGGGGAGGTGTATGAAGGTAGAGGGACGGTGATGGGGAAGGTGTGTGAGGGGATGGGGGCGGTGATGGGGAAGATGTATGAGGTGAGTGAGTGGTGAGAAGGAAGGTGTATGATGGGAGGGGACGGTGATGGGGAAGATGTATGAGGGGAGGGACGATGAAGGGCAGAAGGTGTATGAGGGGAGGGGGTGATGAGGTGGAAGGTGAATGAGGGGAGGGGACGGTGATGGGGGAAGGTGTATGAGGGGATTGGGCGGTGATGGAGAAGGTGTATGAGGAGAGGGGACGGTGATTGGGAAGGTGTATGAGGGGGAGGTGATGGGGAAGGTGTATGAGAAGAGGGGACGGTGATGGGGGAAAGGTGTATGAGGAGAGGGGCTGTGATGGGGGGAAGGTGTATGAGAGGGGGGGCGATGATGGGGAAGGTGTATGAGGGGAGGGGCGATGATGGGGAAGGTGCCTGAGGGGAGGAGGGCGGTGATGGGGAAAGTGTATGAGGGGAGGGTGCAGTGATGGTGAAGGTGCCTGAGGAGAGAGGGCGGTGATGGGAAGGTGTATACAGGGAGGGGGCGGTGATAAAGAAGGTGTATGAGGGGAGGGGACGGTGTTGGGGGGAATGTATATGAGGGGAGGGGGTGGTGATGGGGAAGGTGTATGAGGAGAAGGGAACAGTGATGGGAGAAGGTGTATTTGGGGAGTGGGTGGTGAGGAGAAAGGTGTATGAGAGAAAGGCGGCGGTGATGGGGAAGGTGTATGAGGGGAGGGGCGGTGATGGGGGAAGGTGTATGAGGGGAAGGAAGTGGTGATGGGGAAGATGTATGAGGGGAGGGAACGGTAATGGGGGAAGGTGCATGAGGGGAAAGGCGGGAGAGATGAGGAAGGTGTATGAGGTGAGGGGTGGTGATGGGGGAAGGTGTATGAGGGGAGGTGGCTGTGATGGGGGAAGGTGTATGAGAGGAGGGGATGGTGATGGTGGAAGGTGTATGAGGGGAAGAGGGGGTGATTGGGAGAATTTGTATGAGGGGAGGGGACGGTGATGGGGGGAAGGTATATGAGAGGAGGGGATGGTGATGGTGGAAGGTGTATGAGGGGAGGGGGCGGTGATACGGAACGTGTATGAGGGGAGGGGACAGTGATACGGAACGTGTATGAGGGGAGGGGGCGGTGATACGGAACGTGTATGAGGGGAGGGGACAGTGATTCGGAACGTGTATGAGGGGAGGGGACGGTGATGGAGGAAGGTGTATGAGGGGAGGGGGTGGTGATAAAGAAGGTGTATGAGGGGAGGGGATCGTGAAGGGGAAGGTGTTTGAAGGGAGGGGTGGTGATGGGGAAGGAGTATGAGGGGAGGGGGTGGTGATGGGGAAGGTGTATGAGGAGAAGGGGTCGGTGATGGTTGAAGGAGTATAAGGGGAGGGGGTGGTGATGAGGAAGGTGTATGAGGGGAGGGGGCGGTGATGGGGGAAGGTGTAAGAGGTGAGGGACGGTGATGGGGTAAGGTGTATGAGAGGAGGGGACAGTGATGGGGAAAGTTGTATGAGGGGAGGGGGTGGTGACGGGGGAAGGTGTATGAGGAAGAGGGGAGGTGATGGGGAAGGTGTATGAGGGGAGGGGGTGGTGACGGCGGGAAGGTGTATGAGGGGAGGGAACGGTGATGGGGGAAGGTGAATGAGGGGAAGGTTTATGAGGGGCAGGGACAGTGATAGGGAACGTGTATGAGGGGAGGGGACGGTGATGGGGAAGGTGTATGAGGGGAGGGGGGCGGTGATGCAGAAGGTGTTTGAGGGGAGGGGGCGGTGATGGGGGAAGGTGTATGAGGGGAGGAGGCGGAGATGGGGGAAGGTGTATGAGGGGAAAGGTCGGTGATGGGGGAAGGTGTATGTGGGGGGGCGGTGATGTGGGGTAGGTGTATGAGGGGAGGAGGCGGTGAGGTGATGGGGAAGGTGTATGAGAGGAGGGGGCGGTGATGGGGGGAAGGTGTATGAGAGGAGGGGGGAGGTGATGGGGGAAAGGTGTATGAGGGAGGGGGCGGTGATGGGGGAAGGTGTATGAGAGGAGGGGGGAGGTGATGGCGAAGTTGTATGAAGGGAGGGAGGCGGTGATGGGGGAAGGTGTATGAGAGGAGGGGGCGGTGATGGGGGGAAGGTGTATGAGAGGAGGGGGGAGGTGATGGGGGAAAGGTGTATGGGGGAGGGGACGGTGATAAGGAAGGTGTATGAGGCGATGAGGGGGGTGATGGGGGATGGTGTATGAGGGAAGGGGGGCGGTGATGAGGGAAGTTGTGTGAGGGGGCGGTGATGAGGAAGGTGTATGAGGGGAGGGGGCAATGATGGGGAAGGTGCCTGAGGGGAGAGGGGCGGTGATGGGGGGAGGGTGTCTGAGGGGTGGGGACGGTGATGGTGGAAGTTGTATGAGATTAGGAGACGGTGATGGGGAAAATGTATGAAGGGAGGGGGGCGTTGATATGGAAAGTGTATGAGGGAAGGGGGTTGGTGATGGGGAAGGTGTATGAGGGGAGGGGGATGGTGATGGGGGAAGGTGTATGAGGGGAGGGGGGCGGTGATAGGGAAGGTGTATGAGGGGAGGGGACGGTGATGGGAAAGTGTGTGAGGGGAGGGGGCGATGATGAGGGGCCGGTTTATGAGGGGAGAGGTAGGTGATGGGGGAACGTGCATGAGGGGATTGGGTGGTGATGGGGAAGGAGTAAGAGGGGAGAAGTTGGTGATGGGGAAGGTGTTTGAGGGGAAGGGGACAGAGATGGGGGAAGGTGTATGAGGGGAGGGGGCAGTGATGGGGAAGGTTTATGAGGGGAGGGGGCGGTGATGGGGGAAGGTGTATGAGAGGAGAAGACGGTGAAGGGGAAGGTGTATGAGGGAAGAGAGCGGTGATAGGGAAGGTGTATGAGGGGGAGGGTGGAGATGATGGGGAAGGTGTATGAGGGGAGGGGGGCGGTGATGGGAGTAGGGTGAATGAGGGGAGGGGTCAGTGAAAGGGAAGGTGTATGAGAGGAGGGGAGGGGGATGTGATTGGGAAAGTGTTTGAGGTGAGGGGGCGGGGATGGGGAAAGTGTATGAGGGGAGGGGGCGATGATGGAGGAAGGTGTATGAGGGGAGAGGGGCGGTGATGGGGAAGGTGTATGAGGGGGGGGGGCGGTGATGGGGGTAGGGTGTATGAGGGGAGGGGACGATGATGGGGAAGGTGTATTGGGGGAGCAGGGCGCTGTTGGGTGAAAGTGTATGAGGGAATGGGGCGGTGATGAGGGAAGGTGTATGAGGGGAGGGGGCGGTGATTGGGAAGATTAATGAGTGGGAGGGGCAGTGATGGGGGGAAGGTGTATGAGGGGAGGGGACGGTGATAGGGAAGGTGTATGAAGGGAGGGGACGGTGATGGGGGGAAAGTGTATAAGAGGAAGGGGCGGTGATGGGGGAAGGTGTATGATGGGAGGGGGCAGTGATGGGAGGAAGGTGTATGAGGGGAGGGGCAGTGATGGGAGGAAGGTGTATGAGGGGAGGGGATGGTGATGGGGGAAGGTGTATGAGTGGAGGGGACGGTGATGGGGAAGTGTATGAAGGGATGGGATGGTGATGGGGGAAGGTGTTTGATGGGAGGGGGGCGGTGATGGGGAAGGTGTATGAGGGGAGGGGACAGTAATGGGGAAGGTGTATGAGAAAAAGGGGTGGGGATGGGGAAGGTGTATGAGGGGAGGGGATGGTGATGGGGGAAAGCTGTATGAGTGGAGGGGAAGGTGATGGGGGAAGGTGTATGAAAGGAAGGGACTGTGATGGGGAAGTTATATGAGGGGAGAGGGCAGCGATGGGGAAGGTCGATGAGGGGAGGTGACAATGATGGGGGGAAGGTGAATGAGGAGAGGGGACAGTGATGGGAATGTGTATATGTAGAGGGTGACCGTGATAGGGGAAGGTGTAAGAGGGGAGGGGATAGTGATGGGGGATGGTGCATGAGGGAGGGGGCGGTGATGGGGAAGGTGTTTGAGGGGAGGGGCGGTGATGGGGAAGGTGTATGTGGGGAGGAGGGCGGTGATGGGGGGAAGGTGTATGGGGGAAGGGGGCGGTGATTGGGAATATGTATGAGGGGTAGTGGGTGGAGATGGGGGAAGGTGTATGAGGAGAGGGGTCAGTGATGGGGAAGGTGCCTGAGGGGAGACGGGCGGTGATGGGAGGAAGGTGTATGAGGGGAGGGGGGCAGTGTTGGGGGTAAGAAGCATAAGGGAAATGGGCGGTGATGGGGGAAGGTGTATGAGGGGAGTGTCGTGACGCTGAACCCCGGTTCATTCCGAACACAGTGATTACACAACACATAACACCTTGCCTCAGCAACCGTTACTACCACCGTATACTCCTACACACACCAGACCCTTGAGGCATACCACTAGGTTTGTACCGGAACACAATGAATGAACATATGGAATGTATTTAAAGGCCGTCGGGTTTTGTCATTTAATTACAAAGAATAGACTCTGACAAATAATAACATATTAACATACTCTATTAGGTCAATACACTTCCAATACCCATAGACCACTTGACCTCCGCGATCACCACCCACACTAGTAACTTTCGCCTAAGTCCCAAATACGGAATGATTGCTACAACGCTCCACACCCGGTTAGTCTTTCATTCAATACTCACATACTGCAGACTTAACTTCGTCACTAAGATCACATCAGGTTCTCGCATAGCTGTCTGCTACACTTCGCTGCTGCCGCAAACGGAGATCCAGAGGACTTCTCAGTTCAACTCCCACAATCAGACTGACTCCAATCAGCCATCTACCTCAACCATTTCACCCCGCCTCTCAAGGAGGGTATAATCCGATTAACCTTATCCCTAGAGGCGGTAATCTTGTTCCTAGAAGCCTGAAAAAGAATAATTCCTCTTTCCAGGAATTATTAATTTGGCTAAGTAGCTGCGGTCTTAATCCCTTAACCTTTCTTAGATATGTGATCCATAGTCTGTCTACTTAACATGTACTTCCAATCATCATTCGTTAAGTGTTGTAGTAATGATCCTCTAGCTAATAATTCCTACTAACTTGTGGATTACAACACCACTCCCCTCCTTAAACACGCATATGTCCCCATATGCATCATTGCAATGGTTCCATTAGTGCAAGGACCTGGAGGATGCACCCACCATATATGTACAACTAAAAAATCATCCAATAAGTTCATCATACACACGATGAAATAAATTAAAATTTTCTCCGACATGACTCACAACACTTCTCCAACATATACATTATATTCACATCATAGCACAGGTAAAATAGTCTAATAATTTTTCCCATCTCCAACAATGCACATATACCTAAACTGCTGACATATAATTACATACAAACATAACCATAAAATTACATGGACCAGAATGCTGGCACTTAAACAGAAATGACACTAGTCATTAATATATACACAACACATATATATCTAAGGTTCTTCATCCTTAGTAACAAGTTAATAATAATTTACCATCTTGCCCTGTACTGTTGACATAAGGCTTACAATGATCACACAATGTTTCACTGGCCTCCTCCACAATTGGCAGCATCACTTCTCTTGTCTTCGTGTCCCATGGTTGCTAGGTCATAGATCCTTCATGACCCAGACAAAACCCAGGCTGTCCAACCTGGTGAATGTTGTCAATGTCCCATCGTTGCTCTGTGCTAACGTGATCCTGGCCTCCAGAGCAACGGAGATTCCTATCCCAGGGTCATGTATCCTCGGGTCTATGCTGCCATCTCGTTCCAGGGCACCAATCCCAGAACGCTGTAGATACCTCACAGCTCTCTGGTCATCCTTCCTTGCTGTGCTCACCACAGCTGTAGCACATTACTCTAGGCCCATCTGCCCAGAGTGTGTCCACCTGTATTCACACCTTCCCGACCGCTGTACCTGCAAAATATTCCCTCGGAGCCCCTTGCTCGATCCCATTATTACATAACCCCCTCGGCTCCTTACTCTCTCCCCGTATATAGCCTGAGCGCAGCTGCAAAACCATTACAGCTGGCCCTTATCCCTGCTTTGATGTCAGGGGGCGAATTTCGCCTATAACGTCACGTTGGCTTCACTTCCTCAACCCCTTTTTTTCTAGAATTACTGAGTGTACCCTCATGGCTTCCCTTCTACTCTACCTGAAGCTCTGTGACATGATCCCGGGGGACCTTTTCAAGCCTAACACTCAGTAATGGTGCCGATGAGGTAATATACAGTATATACATACACATACATTATCACAATAAATACCTCATTAAAATAATTTCACAACTAATGTCACTAAAGCATCATACTGCCACTGGCTCGCCTCAAGCGAGATTCCTGTAACAACTTAATTAATGAAAAATTAGTATATGTACTTGGCTCGCCCACTGCAACCACCAACACCTGAAATTTTGAATTTCTACCTTGTAATCTTATCCATAAGAATTACCCACTCCGACTTAATTAATGAAAATTTTAATGAAAATAATGAATTTTTATTAGTTTTTAATGAGTCTTGCTAGAGATATCGACTTGGCTCGCCTACTGCAGCCACCAACTCTTGCAATTATCCACATTTCATCTTATCCATAAGACTTACCCACTCCGACACACCATCTCCTCTGGTCATCCCAATCACTGATGACCTTAATTAATATAACGCCAGACATCCCCACAACCACTTCCTGCGTCCTAACGCACCGACCTTGCTACGCCAATACTCACCTTACCGACCACTACCTGGCGCCCCTGCGCCACCATATATACTTCACAACACCACACTCTATACCAGGCGTCCAAACGCCTCTACACTACACCATCCATTGGCGTCCTCATCGCCATCACCACCCGGCGTCCCCAACGCCATCACCACCCGGCGTCCCCAACGCCATCACCACCCGGCGTCCCCAACGCCCTCAACACAACACATGGCGTCCCCAACGCCCTCAACACAACACATGGCGTCCCCAACGCCATCACCACCCGGCGTCCCCAACGCCCTCAACACAACACATGGCGTCCCCAACGCCCTCAACACCACACACGGCGTCCCCAACGCCCTCAACACAACACACAGCGTCCCCAACGCCCTCAACATACACACAGCGTCTTCAACGCCCTCAACACCACCACGGCGTCCCCCAACACCATTACCACCACAGGCATATGCCTTGCGCCAGAGCGCATCAAAACACCACGAGACATCACCAAACGCAACACACACTCCCTTTTCTCTGGTAATCCGTTAATTACCTGACCAACACTCATCAGGCATAATTTCTTGTGTAGTGGACACCCGCCACACACTACCACCAGCGTTAACATACTTCAACGCTAATGTCTACAATACACCCGGCGTTACAATAACCAGTAATGCTACACATGCTACACCTTGGCGCTACAATGCCAACAATGTCATGCACTATACTACATCCATAATATCAACAGTCAAAACATGCACATTACACTACAGTAACTAGTCATTACGCTGGCGTCTAATACGCCACTACACATGCATTACACTACTCACCCTCGTCCTTCCGCCAATATACAATCATGCACTACACTTGGCGTCCAAACGCCAGTATACACTGCGTCGCCACCTTTGGACGCCACAACCCCCCCACCGACGGGCAACCCGTTCTCGCATATTCGTAAAGTCAATATTGACTTATTAACTACGTGCATAGGTGATATACTAAACATAATAGATACCCCTAAAAAGATTCATAGAAAACACCGACCTTACCTAACCTTGTTAGTATATTAAGATAAGCATCTTATTGCTTCGTAATTACAATTATTACTTAATCTATACCTATTATAGGTTAGGTAATAATTGTAATTACGAAGCAATAAGATGCTTATCTTAAGATACTAACAAGGTTAGGTAAGGTCGGTGTTTTCTATGAATCTTTTTAAGGGTATCTATTATGTTAAGTGTCACCTATGCACATATTTAATAAGTCAATATTGACTTATTAAATTTGCGAGAACGGGTTGCCGACGGGACACGCTCCCCGTGTCCCAGGTAACACTCTCCATAATGCTACCTGCACCCACAAAAAAATCTCCATGGACCTCTCCACGGTACACGAGACATCGAACCCCAGACGTCAAATTACGCGTCGCTCGCTATGCCTAGGAGTTCACAATTCACTTTGCCTATTTTCTGTATCGATGTAACGCCGGAAATCGCTCAAATCTTTACGTAATATTTAATTATCTTTAAAATATTCGATCTACACTTTACATGATGATATTTAATTGACTTCAAATTACGTAGTTTCCTCGCTTAATTTCACCTTAGCAACGGTTTCTCACTATTTCCGACATACCAACGATATATCACAGCTCCAAGGTGCGTCTCGCTCGGCCCCCACTTGGCGCGCAAATGACCCTCACATGGCCCACGCTGGCCCACATTCACCCGTGCTAGTTTACCTCGCCACGCTGTATACTCCGCACTACGAACACTGTATAATCCGCACTACGAACACTGCACTTGTTTTGGATCCCGATGCTTCAGTGGTCCAGACTTGCCTCTTAGCCGTCTCTCGTTGCGGGAATCTGGAAAGAAAGAAATAAACCCCACATGTGCCCCACAATGGCCTAGTCCCTTTAATTAACTAACTCCTCTGACCTGGTCTCACCTGACCCTTCTTTCCTCCGTCTAGTAACCACCATTCTCACCACAACCCGACGTCTACCATTTCCCGAACATTCCCTCACCAACTAAACCAGAACCACACTTCCTTCATCTCGCACAGTGTTCCAAAACCTGTTTGCGCTGCCAGCAAATATGTCGTGTACCAATTCCCTAACATTCCCTCACCAACCAAACCAGGAACACTATGAGGGGACAGATGGAAGGTATTTAAAGGCCGTCGGGTTTTGTCATTTAATTACAAAGAATAGACTCTGACAAATAATAACATATTAACATACTCTATTAGGTCAATACACTTCCAATACCCATAGACCACTTGACCTCCGCGATCACCACCCACACTCGTAACTTCCGCCTAAGTCCCAAATACGGAATGATTACTACAACGCTCCACACCCGGTTAGTCTTTCATTCAATACTCACATACTGCAGACTTAACTTGGTCACTAAGATCACATCAGGTTCTCGCATAGCTGTCTGCTACACTTCGCTGCTGCCACAAACGGAGATCCAGAGGACTTCTCAGCTCAACTCCCACAATCAGACTGACTCCAATCAGCCATCTACCTCAACCATTTCAACCCGCCTCTCAAGGAAGGTATAATCCGATTAACCTTATCCCTAGAGGCGGTAATCTTGTTCCTAGAAGCCTGAAAAAGAATAATTCCTCTTTCCAGGAAATATTAATTTGGCTAAGTAGCTGCGGTCTTAATCCCTTAACCTTTCTTAGATATGTGATCCATAGTCTGTCTACTTAACATGTACTTCCAATCATCATTCGTTAAGTGTTGTAGTAATGATCCTCTAGCTAATAATTCCTACTAACTTGTGGATTACAACAGGAGAGGAGCTGTGATGGGAGAAGGTGTATGAGAGGAGGGGGGGGGGGTGATGGGGGAAGGTGTATGTTCGGAGGGGAGCGGTGATGGGAGAAGGTATATGAAGGGAGGGGCGGTGATGGGGGGAAGGTGTATGAGGGGGAGGGGGCGGTGATGGGGGGAAGGTGTATGAGGGGGAGGGGACGGTGATGGGGGCAATGTGTATGAGAGGCGGGGGTGGTGATGGGTAAGGTGTATGAGAGGAGGGGGCGAAGATGGGGAAGGGGCCTGAGGGGAGAGGAGCGGTGATGGGGGGAAGGTGTATGAGGGGAGTGGGCGGTGATGGTGGAAGGTGTATGAGAGAAGGGGACGGTGATGGAGGAAGGTGTATGAGGGGAGGGGGCGGTGATGAGAGGAGGTTGAATGTGGGGAGGGGACGATGATGGGATAGGTGTGTGAGGGGAGGGGGCGGTGTTGGGGGGAAGGTGTAAGAAGGAAGGGGACGATGATGGGGAAGGTGTTTGAGAGGATTTGACAGTAATAGGAGAAAGGTGTATGAAGGGAGGGGACGGTGATCAGGGGAAGGTGTATGAGGGGAGAGGACGGTGATGGGGGGAAGGTGTGAGGGGAGGGGGCGGTGATGGGGAAGTTGTACGAGGGGAGGAGGGGGGTTATTAGGGGAAGGTGTATGAGGGGAGGGGGGCAATAATGGGGAAGGTGTACAAGGGGAGGGGATGGGGATGGGAAAGGTGTATGAGGAGATTGGGCGGTGATGGGGAAGGAGGATGAGGGGAGGGGATGGTGATGGGAAGGTGTATGAGGTGGAAGGGGCGAAAATGGGGAAGGTGTATGAGGGGAGGGGACGGTGATGGGGAGAAGGTGTATGAAGGGAGGGGACGGTGATGGTGAATATATATGAGGGGATGGGACGGTGATGGGTAAGGTGTATGAAAGGAAGGGACGGTGATGGGGGAAGGTGAATGAGGGGAAGGTTTATGAGGGGAGGGGACTGTGATGGGGGAAGGTGTGTGAGGGGAAGGGACAGTGATGGGGAACGTGTATGAGGGGAGGCTGTATGAGGGAAAGGTGTGGTGATGGTGAAGGTGTATGAGGGGAAGGGACGGTGATGGGGGGAAGGAGTATGTGGGGAGGGGACGGTGATGGGGAAAGGTGTATGAGTGGAGGGGGCGGTGATGGAGTGAAGGCGTATGAGGGGAGCGGTCGGTGATAGGGGAAGGGGTATGAGGGGATGGGGGTCGTGATGGGGGGAAGGTGTATGAGGGGAGGAGGGGGTGATTGGGGGAAGGTGTATGAGGGGAGGGGGCGGTGATGTGTGGAAGGTGTATGAGGGGAGGGAGGCGGTGATGGGAAAGGTGTAAGAGGGGAGGGGGGGGGCGATGATGGGGGAAGGTGTGTGAGGGGAGGGGGCGGTGATGGGGGAAGGTGTGTGAGGGGAGGGAACAGTGATGGGGAAGGTGTGTGAGGGGAGAGGACGGTGATGGGGAAGGTGCCTGAGGGGAGCAGGGCGGTGATGGGGGAAGGTGTATGAGGGGTAGGAGCGGTGATGGGGGAAGGTGTATGAGGGGAGGGGGCGGTGACAGGGAAGGTGTATGAGGGGAGGGGGCGGTGATGGGGGAAGGTGTATGAGGGGAGGGGGCGGTGACAGGGAAGGTGTATGAGGGGAGGGGGCGGTGATGGGGGAAGTGTGTGACTGGAGGGAACAGTGATGGGGATGGTGTATGAGGGGAGCAGGGCGGTGATGGGGGGAACGTGTATGAGAGGAGGGGACAGTGATGGGGAAGGTGTGTGAGGGGAGGGGACGGAGATGGGGGAAGGTGTATGAAGCGAGGGGACGGAGATGGGGGGAAGGTGTATGAAGGGAGGGGACGATGATGGGTAAGTTGTAAGAGGGGAGGGGTCGGTGATTGGGGGAAGGTGTATGAGGGGAGGGGACGGTAATGGGGGGAAGGTATATATGGGGTGGGGTGGTGATGGGGAAGGTGTAAGAGGGAAGGGTCGGTGATGGGGGGGAAGGTGTTTGAGGGGAGAGGTCGGTGATGGGGGGAAGGTGTGTGAGGGGAGTTGGCGGTGATGGGGAAGATGTATGAGGGGAGAAGACGATGATTGGAAAGTTGTATAAAGGGAGACGGCGATGATGAGGGGAGCTGTATGAAAGGAGAGGGACGGTGATGGGGAAGGAGTGTGAGGGGAGGGGGGCGGTGATGGGGGGAAGGTGTATGAGGAGAAGGGGGCTGTTATGGGGAAGATGTATGAGGGGAGCGATGGTGATGGGGAAGTTGTATGAAGGGAGGGACGGTGTTGAGGTGGAAGGTGTATGAGGGGAGGGGGCAATGATGGAGGAAGGTGTATGAAGGGAGGGGTCGGTGATGGGGGGAAGGTGTATGAGGGGAGGAGGCGGTGATGGGGGGTAGGTGTATGAAAGGAGAGGTCGGTGATAAGGGAAGGTGTATGAGGGGATGGGGCGGTGATGGGGGAAAGGTGTATGAGGGGAGGAGGAGGTGATTGGGGGAAGTTGTATGAGGGGAGGGGGTGGTGATAGGGAAGGTGTATGAGGGGATTGGGCGGTGATGAAGAAGGTGTATGAGGGGAGGGGGCGGTGATGGGGGAAGGTGTATGAGGGGATGGGGCGGTGATGGGGAAGGTGTATGAGGGGAGGGGACCGTGATGGGGGGAAGGTGTATGAGGGAAGAGGGTGGTGATGGGGAAGGTGTATGAGGAGAGGGGACGGTAATGGGTAAGGTGTAAGAGGGGAGGGGTCGGTGATGGGGAGAAGGTGTATGAAGGGAGAGGGACGGTGATGGGGGAAGGTGTATGAAGGGAAGGAAGCGGTGATGAATAAGATGTATGAGGGGAGGGACGATGAAGGGCAGAAGGTGTATGAGGGGAGGGGGTGATGAGGTGGAAAGTGTATGAGGGGAGGGACGGTGATGTGGAAGGTGTATGAGGGGAAGGGGCGGTGATAGGGAAGGTATATGAGGGGATTGGGCGGTGATTGACAAGGTAAATGAGGGGAGGGGGCGATGATGAGGGGAGGTGTATGAAGGTAGAGGGACGGTGATGGGGAAGGTGTGTGAGGGGATGGGGGCGGTGATGGGGAAGATGTATGAGGTGAGTGAGTGGTGAGAAGGAAGGTGTATGATGGGAGGGGACGGTGATGGGGAAGATGTATGAGGGGAGGGACGATGAAGGGCAGAAGGTGTATGAGGGGAGGGGGTGATGAGGTGGAAGGTGAATGAGGGGAGGGGACGGTGATGGGGGAAGGTGTATGAGGGGATTGGGCGGTGATGGAGAAGGTGTATGAGGAGAGGGGACGGTGATTGGGAAGGTGTATGAGGGGGAGGTGATGGGGAAGGTGTATGAGAAGAGGGGACGGTGATGGGGGAAAGGTGTATGAGAGGAGAGGGGCTGTGATGGGGGGAAGGTGTATGAGAGGAGGGGGCGATGATGGGGAAGGTGTATGAGGGGAGGGGCGATGATGGGGAAGGTGCCTGAGGGGAGGAGGGCGGTGATGGGGGAAAGTGTATGAGGGGAGGGTGCAGTGATGGTGAAGGTGCCTGAGGAGAGAGGGCGGTGATGGGGAAGGTGTATACAGGGGGGGGCGGTGATAAAGAAGGTGTATGAGGGGAGGGGACGGTGTTGGGGGGAATGTATATGAGGGGAGGGGGTGGTGATGGGGAAGGTGTATGAGGAGAAGGGAACAGTGATGGGAGAAGGTGTATTTGGGGAGTGGGTGGTGAGGAGAAAGGTGTATGAGAGAAAGGCGGCGGTGATGGGGAAGGTGTATGAGGGGAGGGGGCGGTGATGGGGGAAGGTGTATGAGGGGAAGGAAGTGGTGATGGGGAAGATGTATGAGGGGAGGGAACGGTAATGGGGGAAGGTGCATGAGGGGAAAGGCGGGAGAGATGAGGAAGGTGTATGAGGTGAGGGGGTGGTGATGGGGGAAGGTGTATGAGGGGAGGTGGCTGTGATGGGGGGAAGGTGTATGAGAGGAGGGGATGGTGATGGTGGAAGGTGTATGAGGGGAAGAGGGGGTGATTGGGAGAATTTGTATGAGGGGAGGGGACGGTGATGGGGGGAAGGTATATGAGAGGAGGGGATGGTGATGGTGGAAGGTGTATGAGGGGAGGGGGCGGTGATACGGAACGTGTATGAGGGGAGGGGACAGTGATACGGAACGTGTATGAGGGGAGGGGGCGGTGATACGGAACGTGTATGAGGGGAGGGGACAGTGATTCGGAACGTGTATGAGGGGAGGGGACGGTGATGGAGGAAGGTGTATGAGGGGAGGGGTGGTGATAAAGAAGGTGTATGAGGGGAGGGGATCGTGAAGGGGAAGGTGTTTGAAGGGAGGGGTGGTGATGGGGAAGGAGTATGAGGGGAGGGGGTGGTGATGGGGAAGGTGTATGAGGAGAAGGGGTCGGTGATGGTTGAAGGAGTATAAGGGGAGGGGGTGGTGATGAGGAAGGTGTATGAGGGGAGGGGGCGGTGATGGGGGAAGGTGTAAGAGGTGAGGGACGGTGATGGGGGTAAGGTGTATGAGAGGAGGGGACAGTGATGGGGGAAAGTTGTATGAGGGGAGGGGGTGGTGACGGGGGAAGGTGTATGAGGAAGAGGGGAGGTGATGGGGAAGGTGTATGAGGGGAGGGGGTGGTGACGGCGGGAAGGTGTATGAGGGGAGGGAACGGTGATGGGGAAGGTGAATGAGGGGAAGGTTTATGAGGGGCAGGGACAGTGATAGGGAACGTGTATGAGGGGAGGGGACGGTGATGGGGAAGGTGTATGAGGGGAGGGGGGCGGTGATGCAGAAGGTGTTTGAGGGGAGGGGGCGGTGATGGGGGAAGGTGTATGAGGGGAGGAGGCGGAGATGGGGGAAGGTGTATGAGGGGAAAGGTCGGTGATGGGGGAAGGTGTATGTGGGGGGGCGGTGATGTGGGGTAGGTGTATGAGGGGGAGGCGGTGATGGGGGAAGGTGTATGAGAGGAGGGGGCGGTGATGGGGGGAAGGTGTATGAGAGGAGGGGGGAGGTGATGGGGGAAAGGTGTATGAGGGGAGGGGGCGGTGATGGGGGGAAGGTGTATGAGAGGAGGGGGGAGGTGATGGCGAAGTTGTATGAAGGGAGGGAGGCGGTGATGGGGGAAGGTGTATGAGAGGAGGGGGCGGTGATGGGGGGAAGGTGTATGAGAGGAGGGGGGAGGTGATGGGGGAAAGGTGTATGAGGGGAGGGGACGGTGATAAGGAAGGTGTATGAGGCGATGAGGGGGGTGATGGGGGATGGTGTATGAGGGAAGGGGGGCGGTGATGAGGGAAGTTGTGTGAGGGGGCGGTGATGAGGAAGGTGTATGAGGGGAGGGGGCAATGATGGGGAAGGTGCCTGAGGGGAGAGGGGCGGTGATGGGGGGAGGGTGTCTGAGGGGTGGGGACGGTGATGGTGGAAGTTGTATGAGATTAGGAGACGGTGATGGGGAAAATGTATGAAGGGAGGGGGGCGTTGATATGGAAAGTGTATGAGGGAAGGGGGTTGGTGATGGGGTGTATGAGGGGAGGGGGATGGTGATGGGGGAAGGTGTATGAGGGGAGGGGGCGGTGATAGGGAAGGTGTATGAGGGGAGGGGACGGTGATGGGGAAAGTGTGTGAGGGGAGGGGGCGATGATGAGGGGCCGGTTTATGAGGGGAGTAGGTGATGGGGGAACGTGCATGAGGGGATTGGGTGGTGATGGGGAAGGAGTAAGAGGGGAGAAGTTGGTGATGGGGAAGGTGTTTGAGGGGAAGGGGACAGAGATGGGGGGAAGGTGTATGAGGGGAGGGGGCAGTGATGGGGAAGGTTTATGAGGGGAGGGGGCGGTGATGGGGGAAGGTGTATGAGAGGAGAAGACGGTGAAGGGGAAGGTGTATGAGGGAAGAGAGCGGTGATAGGGGAAGGTGTATGAGGGGGAGGGTGGAGATGATGGGGAAGGTGTATGAGGGGAGGGGGCGGTGATGGGAGTAGGGTGAATGAGGGGAGGGGTCAGTGAAAGGGAAGGTGTATGAGAGGAGGGGAGGGGTGTGATTGGGAAAGTGTTTGAGGTGAGGGGGCGGGATGGGGAAAGTGTATGAGGGGAGGGGCGATGATGGAGGAAGGTGTATGAGGGGAGAGGGGCGGTGATGGGGAAGGTGTATGAGGGGAGGGGGCGGTGATGGGGGTAGGGTGTATGAGGGGAGGGGACGATGATGGGGAAGGTGTATTGGGGGAGCAGGGCGCTGTTGGGTGAAAGTGTATGAGGGAATGGGGCGGTGATGAGGGAAGGTGTATGAGGGGAGGGGCGGTGATTGGGAAGATTAATGAGTGGGAGGGGGCAGTGATGGGGGGAAGGTGTATGAGGGGAGGGGACGGTGATAGGGAAGGTGTATGAAGGGAGGGGACGGTGATGGGGGGAAAGTGTATAAGAGGAAGGGGCGGTGATGGGGGAAGGTGTATGATGGGAGGGGGCAGTGATGGGAGGAAGGTGTATGAGGGGAGGGGGCAGTGATGGGAGGAAGGTGTATGAGGGGAGGGGATGGTGATGGGGGAAGGTGTATGAGTGGAGGGGACGGTGATGGGGAAGTGTATGAAGGGATGGGATGGTGATGGGGGAAGGTGTTTGATGGGAGGGGGCGGTGATGGGGAAGGTGTATGAGGGGAGGGGACAGTAATGGGGAAGGTGTATGAGAAAAAGGGGTGGGGATGGGGAAGGTGTATGAGGGGAGGGGATGGTGATGGGGGAAAGCTGTATGAGTGGAGGGGAAGGTGATGGGGGAAGGTGTATGAAAGGAAGGGACTGTGATGGGGAAGTTATATGAGGGGAGAGGGCAGCGATGGGAAGGTCGATGAGGGGAGGTGACAATGATGGGGGGAAGGTGAATGAGGAGAGGGGACAGTGATGGGGAATGTGTATATGTAGAGGGTGACCGTGATAGGGGAAGGTGTAAGAGGGGAGGGGATAGTGATGGGGGATGGTGCATGAGGGAGGGGGCGGTGATGGGGGAAGGTGTTTGAGGGGAGGGGCGGTGATGGGGAAGGTGTATGTGGGGAGGAGGGCGGTGATGGGGGGAAGGTGTATGGGGGGAAGGGGGCGGTGATTGGGAATATGTATGAGGGGTAGTGGGTGGAGATGGGGGAAGGTGTATGAGGAGAGGGGTCAGTGATGGGGAAGGTGCCTGAGGGGAGACGGGCGGTGATGGGAGGAAGGTGTATGAGGGGAGGGGGGCAGTGTTGGGGGTAAGAAGCATAAGGGAAATGGGCGGTGATGGGGGAAGGTGTATGAGGGGAGTGTCGTGACGCTGAACCCCGGTTCATTCCGAACACAGTGATTACACAACACATAACACCTTGCCTCAGCAACCGTTACTACCACCGTATACTCCTACACACACCAGACCCTTGAGGCATACCACTAGGTTTGTACCGGAACACAATGAATGAACATATGGAATGTATTTAAAGGCCGTCGGGTTTTGTCATTTAATTACAAAGAATAGACTCTGACAAATAATAACATATTAACATACTCTATTAGGTCAATACACTTCCAATACCCATAGACCACTTGACCTCCGCGATCACCACCCACACTAGTAACTTTCGCCTAAGTCCCAAATACGGAATGATTGCTACAACGCTCCACACCCGGTTAGTCTTTCATTCAATACTCACATACTGCAGACTTAACTTCGTCACTAAGATCACATCAGGTTCTCGCATAGCTGTCTGCTACACTTCGCTGCTGCCGCAAACGGAGATCCAGAGGACTTCTCAGTTCAACTCCCACAATCAGACTGACTCCAATCAGCCATCTACCTCAACCATTTCACCCCGCCTCTCAAGGAGGGTATAATCCGATTAACCTTATCCCTAGAGGCGGTAATCTTGTTCCTAGAAGCCTGAAAAAGAATAATTCCTCTTTCCAGGAATTATTAATTTGGCTAAGTAGCTGCGGTCTTAATCCTTAACCTTTCTTAGATATGTGATCCATAGTCTGTCTACTTAACATGTACTTCCAATCATCATTCGTTAAGTGTTGTAGTAATGATCCTCTAGCTAATAATTCCTACTAACTTGTGGATTACAACACCACTCCCCTCCTTAAACACGCATATGTCCCCATATGCATCATTGCAATGGTTCCATTAGTGCAAGGACCTGGAGGATGCACCCACCATATATGTACAACTAAAAAATCATCCAATAAGTTCATCATACACACGATGAAATAAATTAAAATTTTCTCCGACATGACTCACAACACTTCTCCAACATATACATTATATTCACATCATAGCACAGGTAAAATAGTCTAATAATTTTTCCCATCTCCAACAATGCACATATACCTAAACTGCTGACATATAATTACATACAAACATAACCATAAAATTACATGGACCAGAATGCTGGCACTTAAACAGAAATGACACTAGTCATTAATATATACACAACACATATATATCTAAGGTTCTTCATCCTTAGTAACAAGTTAATAATAATTTACCATCTTGCCCTGTACTGTTGACATAAGGCTTACAATGATCACACAATGTTTCACTGGCCTCCTCCACAATTGGCAGCATCACTTCTCTTGTCTTCGTGTCCCATGGTTGCTAGGTCATAGATCCTTCATGACCCAGACAAAACCCAGGCTGTCCAACCTGGTGAATGTTGTCAATGTCCCATCGTTGCTCTGTGCTAACGTGATCCTGGCCTCCAGAGCAACGGAGATTCCTATCCCAGGGTCATGTATCCTCGGGTCTATGCTGCCATCTCGTTCCAGGGCACCAATCCCAGAACGCTGTAGATACCTCACAGCTCTCTGGTCATCCTTCCTTGCTGTGCTCACCACAGCTGTAGCACATTACTCTAGGCCCATCTGCCCAGAGTGTGTCCACCTGTATTCACACCTTCCCGACCGCTGTACCTGCAAAATATTCCCTCGGAGCCCCTTGCTCGATCCCATTATTACATAACCCCCTCGGCTCCTTACTCTCTCCCCGTATATAGCCTGAGCGCAGCTGCAAAACCATTACAGCTGGCCCTTATCCCTGCTTTGATGTCAGGGGGCGAATTTCGCCTATAACGTCACGTTGGCTTCACTTCCTCAACCCCTTTTTTTCTAGAATTACTGAGTGTACCCTCATGGCTTCCTTCTACTCTACCTGAAGCTCTGTGACATGATCCCGGGGGACCTTTTCAAGCCTAACACTCAGTAATGGTGCCGATGAGGTAATATACAGTATATACATACACATACATTATCACAATAAATACCTCATTAAAATAATTTCACAACTAATGTCACTAAAGCATCATACTGCCACTGGCTCGCCTCAAGCGAGATTCCTGTAACAACTTAATTAATGAAAAATTAGTATATGTACTTGGCTCGCCCACTGCAACCACCAACACCTGAAATTTTGAATTTCTACCTTGTAATCTTATCCATAAGAATTACCCACTCCGACTTAATTAATGAAAATTTTAATGAAAATAATGAATTTTTTTAGTTTTTAATGAGTCTTGCTAGAGATATCGACTTGGCTCGCCTACTGCAGCCACCAACTCTTGCAATTATCCACATTTCATCTTATCCATAAGACTTACCCACTCCGACACACCATCTCCTCTGGTCATCCCAATCACTGATGACCTTAATTAATATAACGCCAGACATCCCCACAACCACTTCCTGCGTCCTAACGCACCGACCTTGCTACGCCAATACTCACCTTACCGACCACTACCTGGCGCCCCTGCGCCACCATATATACTTCACAACACCACACTCTATACCAGGCGTCCAAACGCCTCTACACTACACCATCCATTGGCGTCCTCATCGCCATCACCACCCGGCGTCCCCAACGCCATCACCACCCGGCGTCCCCAACGCCATCACCACCCGGCGTCCCCAACGCCCTCAACACAACACATGGCGTCCCCAACGCCCTCAACACAACACATGGCGTCCCCAACGCCATCACCACCCGGCGTCCCCAACGCCCTCAACACAACACATGGCGTCCCCAACGCCCTCAACACCACACACGGCGTCCCCAACGCCCTCAACACAACACACAGCGTCCCCAACGCCCTCAACATACACACAGCGTCTTCAACGCCCTCAACACCACCACGGCGTCCCCCAACACCATTACCACCACAGGCATATGCCTTGCGCCAGAGCGCATCAAAACACCACGAGACATCACCAAACGCAACACACACTCCCTTTTCTCTGGTAATCCGTTAATTACCTGACCAACACTCATCAGGCATAATTTCTTGTGTAGTGGACACCCGCCACACACTACCACCAGCGTTAACATACTTCAACGCTAATGTCTACAATACACCCGGCGTTACAATAACCAGTAATGCTACACATGCTACACCTTGGCGCTACAATGCCAACAATGTCATGCACTATACTACATCCATAATATCAACAGTCAAAACATGCACATTACACTACAGTAACTAGTCATTACGCTGGCGTCTAATACGCCACTACACATGCATTACACTACTCACCCTCGTCCTTCCGCCAATATACAATCATGCACTACACTTGGCGTCCAAACGCCAGTATACACTGCGTCGCCACCTTTGGACGCCACAACCCCCCCACCGACGGGCAACCCGTTCTCGCATATTCGTAAAGTCAATATTGACTTATTAACTACGTGCATAGGTGATATACTAAACATAATAGATACCCCTAAAAAGATTCATAGAAAACACCGACCTTACCTAACCTTGTTAGTATATTAAGATAAGCATCTTATTGCTTCGTAATTACAATTATTACTTAATCTATACCTATTATAGGTTAGGTAATAATTGTAATTACGAAGCAATAAGATGCTTATCTTAAGATACTAACAAGGTTAGGTAAGGTCGGTGTTTTCTATGAATCTTTTTAAGGGTATCTATTATGTTAAGTGTCACCTATGCACATATTTAATAAGTCAATATTGACTTATTAAATTTGCGAGAACGGGTTGCCGACGGGACACGCTCCCCGTGTCCCAGGTAACACTCTCCATAATGCTACCTGCACCCACAAAAAATCTCCATGGACCTCTCCACGGTACACGAGACATCGAACCCCAGACGTCAAATTACGCGTCGCTCGCTATGCCTAGGAGTTCACAATTCACTTTGCCTATTTTCTGTATCGATGTAACGCCGGAAATCGCTCAAATCTTTACGTAATATTTAATTATCTTTAAAATATTCGATCTACACTTTACATGATGATATTTAATTGACTTCAAATTACGTAGTTTCCTCGCTTAATTTCACCTTAGCAACGGTTTCTCACTATTTCCGACATACCAACGATATATCACAGCTCCAAGGTGCGTCTCGCTCGGCCCCCACTTGGCGCGCAAATGACCCTCACATGGCCCACGCTGGCCCACATTCACCCGTGCTAGTTTACCTCGCCACGCTGTATACTCCGCACTACGAACACTGTATAATCCGCACTACGAACACTGCACTTGTTTTGGATCCCGATGCTTCAGTGGTCCAGACTTGCCTCTTAGCCGTCTCTCGTTGCGGGAATCTGGAAAGAAAGAAATAAACCCCACATGTGCCCCACAATGGCCTAGTCCCTTTAATTAACTAACTCCTCTGACCTGGTCTCACCTGACCCTTCTTTCCTCCGTCTAGTAACCACCATTCTCACCACAACCCGACGTCTACCATTTCCCGAACATTCCCTCACCAACTAAACCAGAACCACACTTCCTTCATCTCGCACAGTGTTCCAAAACCTGTTTGCGCTGCCAGCAAATATGTCGTGTACCAATTCCCTAACATTCCCTCACCAACCAAACCAGGAACACTATGAGGGGACAGATGGAAGGTATTTAAAGGCCGTCGGGTTTTGTCATTTAATTACAAAGAATAGACTCTGACAAATAATAACATATTAACATACTCTATTAGGTCAATACACTTCCAATACCCATAGACCACTTGACCTCCGCGATCACCACCCACACTCGTAACTTCCGCCTAAGTCCCAAATACGGAATGATTACTACAACGCTCCACACCCGGTTAGTCTTTCATTCAATACTCACATACTGCAGACTTAACTTGGTCACTAAGATCACATCAGGTTCTCGCATAGCTGTCTGCTACACTTCGCTGCTGCCACAAACGGAGATCCAGAGGACTTCTCAGCTCAACTCCCACAATCAGACTGACTCCAATCAGCCATCTACCTCAACCATTTCAACCCGCCTCTCAAGGAAGGTATAATCCGATTAACCTTATCCCTAGAGGCGGTAATCTTGTTCCTAGAAGCCTGAAAAAGAATAATTCCTCTTTCCAGGAAATATTAATTTGGCTAAGTAGCTGCGGTCTTAATCCCTTAACCTTTCTTAGATATGTGATCCATAGTCTGTCTACTTAACATGTACTTCCAATCATCATTCGTTAAGTGTTGTAGTAATGATCCTCTAGCTAATAATTCCTACTAACTTGTGGATTACAACAGGAGAGGAGCTGTGATGGGAGAAGGTGTATGAGAGGAGGGGGGGGGGTGATGGGGGAAGGTGTATGTTCGGAGGGGAGCGGTGATGGGAGAAGGTATATGAAGGGAGGGGGCGGTGATGGGGGGAAGGTGTATGAGGGGGAGGGGGCGGTGATGGGGGGAAGGTGTATGAGGGGGAGGGGACGGTGATGGGGGCAATGTGTATGAGAGGCGGGGTGGTGATGGGTAAGGTGTATGAGAGGAGGGGGGCGAAGATGGGGAAGGGGCCTGAGGGGAGAGGAGCGGTGATGGGGGGAAGGTGTATGAGGGGAGTGGGCGGTGATGGTGGAAGGTGTATGAGAGAAGGGGACGGTGATGGAGGAAGGTGTATGAGGGGAGGGGCGGTGATGAGAGGAGGTTGAATGTGGGGAGGGGACGATGATGGGATAGGTGTGTGAGGGGAGGGGGCGGTGTTGGGGGGAAGGTGTAAGAAGGAAGGGGACGATGATGGGGAAGGTGTTTGAGAGGATTTGACAGTAATAGGAGAAAGGTGTATGAAGGGAGGGGACGGTGATCAGGGGAAGGTGTATGAGGGGAGAGGACGGTGATGGGGGAAGGTGTGAGGGGAGGGGGCGGTGATGGGGAAGTTGTACGAGGGGAGGAGGGGGGTTATTAGGGGAAGGTGTATGAGGGGAGGGGGGCAATAATGGGGAAGGTGTACAAGGGGAGGGGATGGGGATGGGAAAGGTGTATGAGGAGATTGGGCGGTGATGGGGAAGGAGGATGAGGGGAGGGGATGGTGATGGGAAGGTGTATGAGGTGGAAGGGGCGAAAATGGGGGAAGGTGTATGAGGGGAGGGGACGGTGATGGGGAGAAGGTGTATGAAGGGAGGGGACGGTGATGGTGAATATATATGAGGGGATGGGACGGTGATGGGTAAGGTGTATGAAAGGAAGGGACGGTGATGGGGGAAGGTGAATGAGGGGAAGGTTTATGAGGGGAGGGGACTGTGATGGGGGAAGGTGTGTGAGGGGAAGGGACAGTGATGGGGAACGTGTATGAGGGGAGGCTGTATGAGGGAAAGGTGTGGTGATGGTGAAGGTGTATGAGGGGAAGGGACGGTGATGGGGGAAGGAGTATGTGGGGAGGGGACGGTGATGGGGAAAGGTGTATGAGTGGAGGGGGCGGTGATGGAGTGAAGGCGTATGAGGGGAGCGGTCGGTGATAGGGGAAGGGGTATGAGGGGATGGGGGTCGTGATGGGGGGAAGGTGTATGAGGGGAGGAGGGGGTGATTGGGGGAAGGTGTATGAGGGGAGGGGGCGGTGATGTGTGGAAGGTGTATGAGGGGGGGAGGCGGTGATGGGAAAGGTGTAAGAGGGGAGGGGGGGGGCGATGATGGGGGAAGGTGTGTGAGGGGAGGGGGCGGTGATGGGGGAAGGTGTGTGAGGGGAGGGAACAGTGATGGGGAAGGTGTGTGAGGGGAGAGGACGGTGATGGGGAAGGTGCCTGAGGGGAGCAGGGCGGTGATGGGGGAAGGTGTATGAGGGGTAGGAGCGGTGATGGGGGAAGGTGTATGAGGGGAGGGGGCGGTGACAGGGAAGGTGTATGAGGGGAGGGGGCGGTGATGGGGGAAGGTGTATGAGGGGAGGGGGCGGTGACAGGGAAGGTGTATGAGGGGAGGGGGCGGTGATGGGGGAAGGTGTGTGACTGGAGGGAACAGTGATGGGGATGGTGTATGAGGGGAGCAGGGCGGTGATGGGGGGAACGTGTATGAGAGGAGGGGACAGTGATGGGGAAGGTGTGTGAGGGGAGGGGACGGAGATGGGGGAAGGTGTATGAAGCGAGGGGACGGAGATGGGGGGAAGGTGTATGAAGGGAGGGGACGATGATGGGTAAGTTGTAAGAGGGGAGGGGTCGGTGATTGGGGGAAGGTGTATGAGGGGAGGGGACGGTAATGGGGGGAAGGTATATATGGGGTGGGGGTGGTGATGGGGAAGGTGTAAGAGGGAAGGGTCGGTGATGGGGGGAAGGTGTTTGAGGGGAGAGGTCGGTGATGGGGGGAAGGTGTGTGAGGGGAGTTGGCGGTGATGGGGAAGATGTATGAGGGGAGAAGACGATGATTGGAAAGTTGTATAAAGGGAGACGGCGATGATGAGGGGAGCTGTATGAAAGGAGAGGGACGGTGATGGGGAAGGAGTGTGAGGGGAGGGGGGCGGTGATGGGGGGAAGGTGTATGAGGAGAAGGGGGCTGTTATGGGGAAGATGTATGAGGGGAGCGATGGTGATGGGGAAGTTGTATGAAGGGAGGGACGGTGTTGAGGTGGAAGGTGTATGAGGGGAGGGGGCAATGATGGAGGAAGGTGTATGAAGGGAGGGGTCGGTGATGGGGGGAAGGTGTATGAGGGGAGGAGGCGGTGATGGGGGGTAGGTGTATGAAAGGAGAGGTCGGTGATAAGGGAAGGTGTATGAGGGGATGGGGCGGTGATGGGGGAAAGGTGTATGAGGGGAGGAGGAGGTGATTGGGGGAAGTTGTATGAGGGGAGGGGGTGGTGATAGGGAAGGTGTATGAGGGGATTGGGCGGTGATGAAGAAGGTGTATGAGGGGAGGGGGCGGTGATGGGGGAAGGTGTATGAGGGGATGGGGCGGTGATGGGGAAGGTGTATGAGGGGAGGGGACCGTGATGGGGGGAAGGTGTATGAGGGAAGAGGGTGGTGATGGGGAAGGTGTATGAGGAGAGGGGACGGTAATGGGTAAGGTGTAAGAGGGGAGGGGTCGGTGATGGGGAGAAGGTGTATGAAGGGAGAGGGACGGTGATGGGGGAAGGTGTATGAAGGGAAGGAAGCGGTGATGAATAAGATGTATGAGGGGAGGGACGATGAAGGGCAGAAGGTGTATGAGGGGAGGGGGTGATGAGGTGGAAAGTGTATGAGGGGAGGGGACGGTGATGTGGAAGGTGTATGAGGGGAAGGGGCGGTGATAGGGAAGGTATATGAGGGGATTGGGCGGTGATTGACAAGGTAAATGAGGGGAGGGGCGATGATGAGGGGAGGTGTATGAAGGTAGAGGGACGGTGATGGGGAAGGTGTGTGAGGGGATGGGGGCGGTGATGGGGAAGATGTATGAGGTGAGTGAGTGGTGAGAAGGAAGGTGTATGATGGGAGGGGACGGTGATGGGGAAGATGTATGAGGGGAGGGACGATGAAGGGCAGAAGGTGTATGAGGGGAGGGGGTGATGAGGTGGAAGGTGAATGAGGGAGGGGACGGTGATGGGGGAAGGTGTATGAGGGGATTGGGCGGTGATGGAGAAGGTGTATGAGGAGAGGGGACGGTGATTGGGAAGGTGTATGAGGGGGAGGTGATGGGGAAGGTGTATGAGAAGAGGGGACGGTGATGGGGGAAAGGTGTATGAGAGGAGAGGGGCTGTGATGGGGGGAAGGTGTATGAGAGGAGGGGGCGATGATGGGGAAGGTGTATGAGGGGAGGGGCGATGATGGGGAATGCCTGAGGGGAGGAGGGCGGTGATGGGGAAAGTGTATGAGGGGAGGGTGCAGTGATGGTGAAGGTGCCTGAGGAGAGAGGGCGGTGATGGGGAAGGTGTATACAGGGAGGGGGCGGTGATAAAGAAGGTGTATGAGGGGAGGGGACGGTGTTGGGGGGAATGTATATGAGGGGAGGGGGTGGTGATGGGGAAGGTGTATGAGGAGAAGGGAACAGTGATGGGAGAAGGTGTATTTGGGGAGTGGGTGGTGAGGAGAAAGGTGTATGAGAGAAAGGCGGCGGTGATGGGGAAGGTGTATGAGGGGAGGGGCGGTGATGGGGGAAGGTGTATGAGGGGAAGGAAGTGGTGATGGGGAAGATGTATGAGGGGAGGGAACGGTAATGGGGGAAGGTGCATGAGGGGAAAGGCGGGAGAGATGAGGAAGGTGTATGAGGTGAGGGGGTGGTGATGGGGGAAGGTGTATGAGGGGAGGTGGCTGTGATGGGGGAAGGTGTATGAGAGGAGGGGATGGTGATGGTGGAAGGTGTATGAGGGGAAGAGGGGGTGATTGGGAGAATTTGTATGAGGGGAGGGGACGGTGATGGGGGGAAGGTATATGAGAGGAGGGGATGGTGATGGTGGAAGGTGTATGAGGGGAGGGGGCGGTGATACGGAACGTGTATGAGGGGAGGGGACAGTGATACGGAACGTGTATGAGGGGAGGGGGCGGTGATACGGAACGTGTATGAGGGGAGGGGACAGTGATTCGGAACGTGTATGAGGGGAGGGGACGGTGATGGAGGAAGGTGTATGAGGGGAGGGGGTGGTGATAAAGAAGGTGTATGAGGGGAGGGGATCGTGAAGGGGAAGGTGTTTGAAGGGAGGGGTGGTGATGGGGAAGGAGTATGAGGGGAGGGGGTGGTGATGGGAAGGTGTATGAGGAGAAGGGGTCGGTGATGGTTGAAGGAGTATAAGGGAGGGGTGGTGATGAGGAAGGTGTATGAGGGGAGGGGCGGTGATGGGGGAAGGTGTAAGAGGTGAGGGACGGTGATGGGGGTAAGGTGTATGAGAGGAGGGGACAGTGATGGGGGAAAGTTGTATGAGGGGAGGGGGTGGTGACGGGGGAAGGTGTATGAGGAAGAGGGGAGGTGATGGGGAAGGTGTATGAGGGGAGGGGGTGGTGACGGCGGGAAGGTGTATGAGGGGAGGGAACGGTGATGGGGGAAGGTGAATGAGGGGAGTTTATGAGGGGCAGGGGTTGGGAACGTGGAGGGGGGGACAGTGATAGGAACTGTATGGGGGGGGAAGGTGATGGGGCGGTGTATGAGGGGGGTCGTGATGCAGAAGGTGTTTGAGGGGAGGGGCGGTGATGGGGAAGGTGTATGAGGGGAGGAGGCGGAGATGGGGGAAGGTGTATGAGGGAAAGGGCGGTGATGGGGAAGGTGTATTGGGGGGCGGTGATGTGGGGTAGTGTATGAGGGGAGGAGGCGGTGATGGGGGAAGGTGTATGTGGAGGGGGCGGTGATGGGGAAGGTGTATGAGGAGGAGGGGAGGTGATGGGGAAGGTGTATGAGGGGAGGGGGCGGTGATGGGGGGAAGGTGTATGAGAGGAGGGGGAGGTGATGGCGAAGTGTATGAGGGAGGGACGGTGATGGGGAAGTGTATGAGGAGGGGGCGAGTGATGGGGGGAAGGTGTATGAGGGAGGGGGGCAGTGATGGGGGAAGGTGTATGAGGGGGGGGACGGTGATAAGAAGGTGTATGAGGATGAGGGGGTGATGGGGGATGGTGTATGAGGGAAGGGGCGGTGATGAGGGAAGTTGTGTGAGGGGCGGTGATGAGGAAGGTGTATGAGGGGAGGGGGGCAATGATGGGAAGGTGCCTGAGGGAGAGGGGCGGTGATGGGGGGAGGGTGTCTGAGGGGTGGGGACGGTGATGGTGGAAGTTGTATGAGATTAGGAGACGGTGATGGGGAAAATGTATGAAGGGAGGGGGGCGTTGATATGGAAAGTGTATGAGGGAAGGGGGTTGGTGATGGGGAAGGTGTATGAGGGGAGGGGGATGGTGATGGGGGAAGGTGTATGAGGGGAGGGGGCGGTGATAGGAAGGTGTATGAGGGGAGGGGACGGTGATGGGAAAGTGTGTGAGGGGAGGGGGCGATGATGAGGGCCGGTTTATGAGGGGAGAGGTAGGTGATGGGGGAACGTGCATGAGGGATTGGGTGGTGATGGGGAAGGAGTAAGAGGGGAGAAGTTGGTGATGGGGAAGGTGTTTGAGGGGAAGGGACAGAGATGGGGGGAAGGTGTATGAGGGGAGGGGGCAGTGATGGGGAAGGTTTATGAGGGGAGGGGGCGGTGATGGGGGAAGGTGTATGAGAGGAGAAGACGGTGAAGGGGAAGGTGTATGAGGGAAAGAGAGCGGTGATAGGGGAAGGTGTATGAGGGGGAGGGTGGAGATGATGGGGAAGGTGTATGAGGGAGGGGGCGGTGATGGGAGTAGGGTGAATGAGGGGAGGGTCATGAAAGGGAAGGTGTATGAGAGGAGGGGAGGGGGATGTGATTGGGAAGTGTTTGAGGTGAGGGGGCGGGGATGGGGAAAGTGTATGAGGGAGGGGGCGATGATGGAGGAAGGTGTATGAGGGGAGAGGGGCGGTGATGGGGAAGGTGTATGAGGGGAGGGGGCGGTGATGGGGGTAGGGTGTATGAGGGGAGGGGACGATGATGGGGAAGGTGTATTGGGGAGCAGGCGCTGTTGGGTGAAAGTGTATGAGGGAATGGGGCGGTGATGAGGGAAGGTGTATGAGGGGAGGGGGCGGTGATTGGGAAGATTAATGAGTGGGAGGGGGCAGTGATGGGGGGAAGGTGTATGAGGGGAGGGGACGGTGATAGGGAAGGTGTATGAAGGAGGGGACGGTGATGGGGGAAAGTGTATAAGAGGAAGGGGCGGTGATGGGGGAAGGTGTATGATGGGAGGGGGCAGTGATGGGAGGAAGGTGTATGAGGGGAGGGGGCAGTGATGGGAGGAAGGTGTATGAGGGGAGGGATGGTGATGGGGAAGGTGTATGAGTGGAGGGGACGGTGATGGGGAAGTGTATGAAGGGATGGGATGGTGATGGGGGAAGGTGTTTGATGGGAGGGGGGCGGTGATGGGAAGGTGTATGAGGGGAGGGGACAGTAATGGGGAAGGTGTATGAGAAAAAGGGGTGGGGATGGGGAAGGTGTATGAGGGGAGGGGATGGTGATGGGGGAAAGCTGTATGAGTGGAGGGAAGGTGATGGGGAAGGTGTATGAAAGGAAGGGACTGTGATGGGGAAGTTATATGAGGGGAGAGGGGCAGCGATGGGGAAGGTCGATGAGGGGAGGTGACAATGATGGGGGGAAGGTGAATGAGGAGAGGGGACAGTGATGGGAATGTGTATATGTAGAGGGTGACCGTGATAGGGGAAGGTGTAAGAGGGGAGGGGATAGTGATGGGGGATGGTGCATGAGGGGAGGGGGCGGTGATGGGGGAAGGTGTTTGAGGGGAGGGGCGGTGATGGGGAAGGTGTATGTGGGGAGGAGGGCGGTGATGGGGGGAAGGTGTATGGGGGGAAGGGGGCGGTGATTGGGAATATGTATGAGGGGTAGTGGGTGGAGATGGGGAAGGTGTATGAGGAGAGGGGTCAGTGATGGGGAAGGTGCCTGAGGGGAGACGGGCGGTGATGGGAGGAAGGTGTATGAGGGGAGGGGGGCAGTGTTGGGGGTAAGAAGCATAAGGGAAATGGGCGGTGATGGGGGAAGGTGTATGAGGGAGTGTCGTGACGCTGAACCCCGGTTCATTCCGAACACAGTGATTACACAACACATAACACCTTGCCTCAGCAACCGTTACTACCACCGTAACTCCTACACACACCAGACCCTTGAGGCATACCACTAGGTTTGTACCGGAACACAATGAATGAACATATGGAATGTATTTAAAGGCCGTCGGGTTTTGTCATTTAATTACAAAGAATAGACTCTGACAAATAATAACATATTAACATACTCTATTAGGTCAATACACTTCCAATACCCATAGACCACTTGACCTCCGCGATCACCACCCACACTAGTAACTTTCGCCTAAGTCCCAAATACGGAATGATTGCTACAACGCTCCACACCCGGTTAGTCTTTCATTCAATACTCACATACTGCAGACTTAACTTCGTCACTAAGATCACATCAGGTTCTCGCATAGCTGTCTGCTACACTTCGCTGCTGCCGCAAACGGAGATCCAGAGGACTTCTCAGTTCAACTCCCACAATCAGACTGACTCCAATCAGCCATCTACCTCAACCATTTCACCCCGCCTCTCAAGGAGGGTATAATCCGATTAACCTTATCCCTAGAGGCGGTAATCTTGTTCCTAGAAGCCTGAAAAAGAATAATTCCTCTTTCCAGGAATTATTAATTTGGCTAAGTAGCTGCGGTCTTAATCCTTAACCTTTCTTAGATATGTGATCCATAGTCTGTCTACTTAACATGTACTTCCAATCATCATTCGTTAAGTGTTGTAGTAATGATCCTCTAGCTAATAATTCCTACTAACTTGTGGATTACAACACCACTCCCCTCCTTAAACACGCATATGTCCCCATATGCATCATTGCAATGGTTCCATTAGTGCAAGGACCTGGAGATGCACCCACCATATATGTACAACTAAAAAATCATCCAATAAGTTCATCATACACACGATGAAATAAATTAAAATTTTCTCCGACATGACTCACAACACTTCTCCAACATATACATTATATTCACATCATAGCACAGGTAAAATAGTCTAATAATTTTTCCCATCTCCAACAATGCACATATACCTAAACTGCTGACATATAATTACATACAAACATAACCATAAAATTACATGGACCAGAATGCTGGCACTTAAACAGAAATGACACTAGTCATTAATATATACACAACACATATATATCTAAGGTTCTTCATCCTTAGTAACAAGTTAATAATAATTTACCATCTTGCCCTGTACTGTTGACATAAGGCTTACAATGATCACACAATGTTTCACTGGCCTCCTCCACAATTGGCAGCATCACTTCTCTTGTCTTCGTGTCCCATGGTTGCTAGGTCATAGATCCTTCATGACCCAGACAAAACCCAGGCTGTCCAACCTGGTGAATGTTGTCAATGTCCCATCGTTGCTCTGTGCTAACGTGATCCTGGCCTCCAGAGCAACGGAGATTCCTATCCCAGGGTCATGTATCCTCGGGTCTATGCTGCCATCTCGTTCCAGGGCACCAATCCCAGAACGCTGTAGATACCTCACAGCTCTCTGGTCATCCTTCCTTGCTGTGCTCACCACAGCTGTAGCACATTACTCTAGGCCCATCTGCCCAGAGTGTGTCCACCTGTATTCACACCTTCCCGACCGCTGTACCTGCAAAATATTCCCTCGGAGCCCCTTGCTCGATCCCATTATTACATAACCCCCTCGGCTCCTTACTCTCTCCCCGTATATAGCCTGAGCGCAGCTGCAAAACCATTACAGCTGGCCCTTATCCCTGCTTTGATGTCAGGGGGCGAATTTCGCCTATAACGTCACGTTGGCTTCACTTCCTCAACCCCTTTTTTTCTAGAATTACTGAGTGTACCCTCATGGCTTCCCTTCTACTCTACCTGAAGCTCTGTGACATGATCCCGGGGGACCTTTTCAAGCCTAACACTCAGTAATGGTGCCGATGAGGTAATATACAGTATATACATACACATACATTATCACAATAAATACCTCATTAAAATAATTTCACAACTAATGTCACTAAAGCATCATACTGCCACTGGCTCGCCTCAAGCGAGATTCCTGTAACAACTTAATTAATGAAAAATTAGTATATGTACTTGGCTCGCCCACTGCAACCACCAACACCTGAAATTTTGAATTTCTACCTTGTAATCTTATCCATAAGAATTACCCACTCCGACTTAATTAATGAAAATTTTAATGAAAATAATGAATTTTTATTAGTTTTTAATGAGTCTTGCTAGAGATATCGACTTGGCTCGCCTACTGCAGCCACCAACTCTTGCAATTATCCACATTTCATCTTATCCATAAGACTTACCCACTCCGACACACCATCTCCTCTGGTCATCCCAATCACTGATGACCTTAATTAATATAACGCCAGACATCCCCACACCACTTCCTGCGTCCTAACGCACCGACCTTGCTACGCCAATACTCACCTTACCGACCACTACCTGGCGCCCCTGCGCCACCATATATACTTCACAACACCACACTCTATACCAGGCGTCCAAACGCCTCTACACTACACCATCCATTGGCGTCCTCATCGCCATCACCACCCGGCGTCCCCAACGCCATCACCACCCGGCGTCCCCAACGCCATCACCACCCGGCGTCCCCAACGCCCTCAACACAACACATGGCGTCCCCAACGCCCTCAACACAACACATGGCGTCCCCAACGCCATCACCACCCGGCGTCCCCAACGCCCTCAACACAACACATGGCGTCCCCAACGCCCTCAACACCACACACGGCGTCCCAACGCCCTCAACACAACACACAGCGTCCCCAACGCCCTCAACATACACACAGCGTCTTCAACGCCCTCAACACCACCACGGCGTCCCCCAACACCATTACCACCACAGGCATATGCCTTGCGCCAGAGCGCATCAAAACACCACGAGACATCACCAAACGCAACACACACTCCCTTTTCTCTGGTAATCCGTTAATTACCTGACCAACACCTCATCAGGCATAATTTCTTGTGTAGTGGACACCCGCCACACACTACACCAGCGTTAACATACTTCAACGCTAATGTCTACAATACACCCGGCGTTACAATAACCAGTAATGCTACACATGCTACACCTTGGCGCTACAATGCCAACAATGTCATGCACTATACTACATCCATAATATCAACAGTCAAAACATGCACATTACACTACAGTAACTAGTCATTACGCTGGCGTCTAATACGCCACTACACATGCATTACACTACTCACCCTCGTCCTTCCGCCAATATACAATCATGCACTACACTTGGCGTCCAAACGCCAGTATACACTGCGTCGCCACCTTTGGACGCCACAACCCCCCCACCGACGGGCAACCCGTTCTCGCATATTCGTAAAGTCAATATTGACTTATTAACTACGTGCATAGGTGATATACTAAACATAATAGATACCCCTAAAAAGATTCATAGAAAACACCGACCTTACCTAACCTTGTTAGTATATTAAGATAAGCATCTATTGCTTCGTAATTACAATTATTACTTAATCTATACCTATTATAGGTTAGGTAATAATTGTAATTACGAAGCAATAAGATGCTTATCTTAAGATACTAACAAGGTTAGGTAAGGTCGGTGTTTTCTATGAATCTTTTTAAGGGTATCTATTATGTTAAGTGTCACCTATGCACATATTTAATAAGTCAATATTGACTTATTAAATTTGCGAGAACGGGTTGCCGACGGGACACGCTCCCCGTGTCCCAGGTAACACTCTCCATAATGCTACCTGCACCCACAAAAAAATCTCCATGGACCTCTCCACGGTACACGAGACATCGAACCCCAGACGTCAAATTACGCGTCGCTCGCTATGCCTAGGAGTTCACAATTCACTTTGCCTATTTTCTGTATCGATGTAACGCCGGAAATCGCTCAAATCTTTACGTAATATTTAATTATCTTTAAAATATTCGATCTACACTTTACATGATGATATTTAATTGACTTCAAATTACGTAGTTTCCTCGCTTAATTTCACCTTAGCAACGGTTTCTCACTATTTCCGACATACCAACGATATATCACAGCTCCAAGGTGCGTCTCGCTCGGCCCCCACTTGGCGCGCAAATGACCCTCACATGGCCCACGCTGGCCCACATTCACCCGTGCTAGTTTACCTCGCCACGCTGTATACTCCGCACTACGAACACTGTATAATCCGCACTACGAACACTGCACTTGTTTTGGATCCCGATGCTTCAGTGGTCCAGACTTGCCTCTTAGCCGTCTCTCGTTGCGGGAATCTGGAAGAAAGAAATAAACCCCACATGTGCCCCACAATGGCCTAGTCCCTTTAATTAACTAACTCCTCTGACCTGGTCTCACCTGACCCTTCTTTCCTCCGTCTAGTAACCACCATTCTCACCACAACCCGACGTCTACCATTTCCCGAACATTCCCTCACCAACTAAACCAGAACCACACTTCCTTCATCTCGCACAGTGTTCCAAAACCTGTTTGCGCTGCCAGCAAATATGTCGTGTACCAATTCCCTAACATTCCCTCACCAACCAAACCAGGAACACTATGAGGGGACAGATGGAAGGTATTTAAAGGCCGTCGGGTTTTGTCATTTAATTACAAAGAATAGACTCTGACAAATAATAACATATTAACATACTCTATTAGGTCAATACACTTCCAATACCCATAGACCACTTGACCTCCGCGATCACCACCCACACTCGTAACTTCCGCCTAAGTCCCAAATACGGAATGATTACTACAACGCTCCACACCCGGTTAGTCTTTCATTCAATACTCACATACTGCAGACTTAACTTGGTCACTAAGATCACATCAGGTTCTCGCATAGCTGTCTGCTACACTTCGCTGCTGCCACAAACGGAGATCCAGAGGACTTCTCAGCTCAACTCCCACAATCAGACTGACTCCAATCAGCCATCTACCTCAACCATTTCAACCCGCCTCTCAAGGAAGGTATAATCCGATTAACCTTATCCCTAGAGGCGGTAATCTTGTTCCTAGAAGCCTGAAAAAGAATAATTCCTCTTTCCAGGAAATATTAATTTGGCTAAGTAGCTGCGGTCTTAATCCCTTAACCTTTCTTAGATATGTGATCCATAGTCTGTCTACTTAACATGTACTTCCAATCATCATTCGTTAAGTGTTGTAGTAATGATCCTCTAGCTAATAATTCCTACTAACTTGTGGATTACAACAGGAGAGGAGCTGTGATGGGAGAAGGTGTATGAGAGGAGGGGGGGGGGGGTGATGGGGGAAGGTGTATGTTCGGAGGGGAGCGGTGATGGGAGAAGGTATATGAAGGGAGGGGGCGGTGATGGGGGGAAGGTGTATGAGGGGGAGGGGGCGGTGATGGGGGGAAGGTGTATGAGGGGGAGGGGACGGTGATGGGGGCAATGTGTATGAGAGGCGGGGGTGGTGATGGGTAAGGTGTATGAGAGGAGGGGGGCGAAGATGGGGAAGGGGCCTGAGGGGAGAGGAGCGGTGATGGGGGGAAGGTGTATGAGGGGAGTGGGCGGTGATGGTGGAAGGTGTATGAGAGAAGGGGACGGTGATGGAGGAAGGTGTATGAGGGGAGGGGGCGGTGATGAGAGGAGGTTGAATGTGGGGAGGGGACGATGATGGGATAGGTGTGTGAGGGGAGGGGGCGGTGTTGGGGGGAAGGTGTAAGAAGGAAGGGGACGATGATGGGGAAGGTGTTTGAGAGGATTTGACAGTAATAGGAGAAAGGTGTATGAAGGGAGGGGACGGTGATCAGGGGAAGGTGTATGAGGGGAGAGGACGGTGATGGGGGGAAGGTGTGAGGGGAGGGGGCGGTGATGGGGAAGTTGTACGAGGGGAGGAGGGGGGTTATTAGGGGAAGGTGTATGAGGGGAGGGGGGCAATAATGGGGAAGGTGTACAAGGGGAGGGGATGGGGATGGGAAAGGTGTATGAGGAGATTGGGCGGTGATGGGGAAGGAGGATGAGGGGAGGGGATGGTGATGGGAAGGTGTATGAGGTGGAAGGGGCGAAAATGGGGGAAGGTGTATGAGGGGAGGGGACGGTGATGGGGAGAAGGTGTATGAAGGGAGGGGACGGTGATGGTGAATATATATGAGGGGATGGGACGGTGATGGGTAAGGTGTATGAAAGGAAGGGACGGTGATGGGGGAAGGTGAATGAGGGGAAGGTTTATGAGGGGAGGGGACTGTGATGGGGGAAGGTGTGTGAGGGGAAGGGACAGTGATGGGGAACGTGTATGAGGGGAGGCTGTATGAGGGAAAGGTGTGGTGATGGTGAAGGTGTATGAGGGGAAGGGACGGTGATGGGGGGAAGGAGTATGTGGGGAGGGGACGGTGATGGGGAAAGGTGTATGAGTGGAGGGGGCGGTGATGGAGTGAAGGCGTATGAGGGGAGCGGTCGGTGATAGGGGAAGGGGTATGAGGGGATGGGGGTCGTGATGGGGGGAAGGTGTATGAGGGGAGGAGGGGGTGATTGGGGGAAGGTGTATGAGGGGAGGGGGCGGTGATGTGTGGAAGGTGTATGAGGGGAGGGAGGCGGTGATGGGAAAGGTGTAAGAGGGGAGGGGGGGGGCGATGATGGGGAAGGTGTGTGAGGGGAGGGGGCGGTGATGGGGGAAGGTGTGTGAGGGGAGGGAACAGTGATGGGGAAGGTGTGTGAGGGGAGAGGACGGTGATGGGGAAGGTGCCTGAGGGGAGCAGGGCGGTGATGGGGGAAGGTGTATGAGGGGTAGGAGCGGTGATGGGGGAAGGTGTATGAGGGGAGGGGGCGGTGACAGGGAAGGTGTATGAGGGGAGGGGGCGGTGATGGGGGAAGGTGTATGAGGGGAGGGGGCGGTGACAGGGAAGGTGTATGAGGGGAGGGGGCGGTGATGGGGGAAGGTGTGTGACTGGAGGGAACAGTGATGGGGATGGTGTATGAGGGGAGCAGGGCGGTGATGGGGGGAACGTGTATGAGAGGAGGGGACAGTGATGGGGAAGGTGTGTGAGGGAGGGGACGGAGATGGGGGAAGGTGTATGAAGCGAGGGGACGGAGATGGGGGGAAGGTGTATGAAGGGAGGGGACGATGATGGGTAAGTTGTAAGAGGGGAGGGGTCGGTGATTGGGGGAAGGTGTATGAGGGGAGGGGACGGTAATGGGGGGAAGGTATATATGGGGTGGGGGTGGTGATGGGGAAGGTGTAAGAGGGAAGGGTCGGTGATGGGGGGGAAGGTGTTTGAGGGGAGAGGTCGGTGATGGGGGGAAGGTGTGTGAGGGGAGTTGGCGGTGATGGGGAAGATGTATGAGGGGAGAAGACGATGATTGGAAAGTTGTATAAAGGGAGACGGCGATGATGAGGGGAGCTGTATGAAAGGAGAGGGACGGTGATGGGGAAGGAGTGTGAGGGGAGGGGGGCGGTGATGGGGGGAAGGTGTATGAGGAGAAGGGGGCTGTTATGGGGAAGATGTATGAGGGGAGCGATGGTGATGGGGAAGTTGTATGAAGGGAGGGACGGTGTTGAGGTGGAAGGTGTATGAGGGGAGGGGGCAATGATGGAGGAAGGTGTATGAAGGGAGGGGTCGGTGATGGGGGGAAGGTGTATGAGGGGAGGAGGCGGTGATGGGGGGTAGGTGTATGAAAGGAGAGGTCGGTGATAAGGGAAGGTGTATGAGGGGATGGGGCGGTGATGGGGGAAAGGTGTATGAGGGGAGGAGGAGGTGATTGGGGGAAGTTGTATGAGGGGAGGGGGTGGTGATAGGGAAGGTGTATGAGGGGATTGGGCGGTGATGAAGAAGGTGTATGAGGGGAGGGGGCGGTGATGGGGGAAGGTGTATGAGGGGATGGGGCGGTGATGGGGAAGGTGTATGAGGGGAGGGGACCGTGATGGGGGGAAGGTGTATGAGGGAAGAGGGTGGTGATGGGGAAGGTGTATGAGGAGAGGGGACGGTAATGGGTAAGGTGTAAGAGGGGAGGGGTCGGTGATGGGGAGAAGGTGTATGAAGGGAGAGGGACGGTGATGGGGGAAGGTGTATGAAGGGAAGGAAGCGGTGATGAATAAGATGTATGAGGGGAGGGACGATGAAGGGCAGAAGGTGTATGAGGGGAGGGGGTGATGAGGTGGAAAGTGTATGAGGGGAGGGGACGGTGATGTGGAAGGTGTATGAGGGGAAGGGGCGGTGATAGGGAAGGTATATGAGGGGATTGGGCGGTGATTGACAAGGTAAATGAGGGGAGGGGGCGATGATGAGGGGAGGTGTATGAAGGTAGAGGGACGGTGATGGGGAAGGTGTGTGAGGGGATGGGGGCGGTGATGGGGAAGATGTATGAGGTGAGTGAGTGGTGAGAAGGAAGGTGTATGATGGGAGGGGACGGTGATGGGGAAGATGTATGAGGGGAGGGACGATGAAGGGCAGAAGGTGTATGAGGGGAGGGGGTGATGAGGTGGAAGGTGAATGAGGGGAGGGGACGGTGATGGGGGAAGGTGTATGAGGGGATTGGGCGGTGATGGAGAAGGTGTATGAGGAGAGGGGACGGTGATTGGGAAGGTGTATGAGGGGGAGGTGATGGGGAAGGTGTATGAGAAGAGGGGACGGTGATGGGGGAAAGGTGTATGAGAGGAGAGGGGCTGTGATGGGGGAAGGTGTATGAGAGGAGGGGGCGATGATGGGGAAGGTGTATGAGGGGAGGGGCGATGATGGGGAAGGTGCCTGAGGGGAGGAGGGCGGTGATGGGGGAAAGTGTATGAGGGGAGGGTGCAGTGATGGTGAAGGTGCCTGAGGAGAGAGGGCGGTGATGGGGAAGGTGTATACAGGGAGGGGGCGGTGATAAAGAAGGTGTATGAGGGGAGGGGACGGTGTTGGGGGGAATGTATATGAGGGGAGGGGGTGGTGATGGGGAAGGTGTATGAGGAGAAGGGAACAGTGATGGGAGAAGGTGTATTTGGGGAGTGGGTGGTGAGGAGAAAGGTGTATGAGAGAAAGGCGGCGGTGATGGGGAAGGTGTATGAGGGGAGGGGGCGGTGATGGGGGAAGGTGTATGAGGGGAAGGAAGTGGTGATGGGGAAGATGTATGAGGGGAGGGAACGGTAATGGGGGAAGGTGCATGAGGGGAAAGGCGGGAGAGATGAGGAAGGTGTATGAGGTGAGGGGGTGGTGATGGGGAAGGTGTATGAGGGGAGGTGGCTGTGATGGGGGGAAGGTGTATGAGAGGAGGGGATGGTGATGGTGGAAGGTGTATGAGGGGAAGAGGGGGTGATTGGGAGAATTTGTATGAGGGGAGGGGACGGTGATGGGGGAAGGTATATGAGAGGAGGGGATGGTGATGGTGGAAGGTGTATGAGGGGAGGGGGCGGTGATACGGAACGTGTATGAGGGGAGGGGACAGTGATACGGAACGTGTATGAGGGGAGGGGGCGGTGATACGGAACGTGTATGAGGGGAGGGGACAGTGATTCGGAACGTGTATGAGGGGAGGGGACGGTGATGGAGGAAGGTGTATGAGGGGAGGGGGGTGGTGATAAAGAAGGTGTATGAGGGGAGGGGATCGTGAAGGGGAAGGTGTTTGAAGGGAGGGGTGGTGATGGGGAAGGAGTATGAGGGGAGGGGGTGGTGATGGGGAAGGTGTATGAGGAGAAGGGGTCGGTGATGGTTGAAGGAGTATAAGGGGAGGGGGTGGTGATGAGGAAGGTGTATGAGGGGAGGGGGCGGTGATGGGGGAAGGTGTAAGAGGTGAGGGACGGTGATGGGGGTAAGGTGTATGAGAGGAGGGGACAGTGATGGGGGAAAGTTGTATGAGGGGAGGGGGTGGTGACGGGGGAAGGTGTATGAGGAAGAGGGGAGGTGATGGGGAAGGTGTATGAGGGGAGGGGGTGGTGACGGCGGGAAGGTGTATGAGGGGAGGGAACGGTGATGGGGGAAGGTGAATGAGGGGAAGGTTTATGAGGGGCAGGGACAGTGATAGGGAACGTGTATGAGGGGAGGGGACGGTGATGGGGGAAGGTGTATGAGGGGAGGGGGGCGGTGATGCAGAAGGTGTTTGAGGGGAGGGGGCGGTGATGGGGGAAGGTGTATGAGGGGAGGAGGCGGAGATGGGGGAAGGTGTATGAGGGGAAAGGTCGGTGATGGGGGAAGGTGTATGTGGGGGGGCGGTGATGTGGGGTAGGTGTATGAGGGGAGGAGGCGGTGATGGGGGAAGGTGTATGAGAGGAGGGGGCGGTGATGGGGGGAAGGTGTATGAGAGGAGGGGGGAGGTGATGGGGGAAAGGTGTATGAGGGGAGGGGGCGGTGATGGGGGGAAGGTGTATGAGAGGAGGGGGGAGGTGATGGCGAAGTTGTATGAAGGGAGGGAGGCGGTGATGGGGAAGGTGTATGAGAGGAGGGGGCGGTGATGGGGGGAAGGTGTATGAGAGGAGGGGGGAGGTGATGGGGGAAAGGTGTATGAGGGGAGGGGACGGTGATAAGGAAGGTGTATGAGGCGATGAGGGGGGTGATGGGGGATGGTGTATGAGGGAAGGGGGGCGGTGATGAGGGAAGTTGTGTGAGGGGGCGGTGATGAGGAAGGTGTATGAGGGGAGGGGGGCAATGATGGGGAAGGTGCCTGAGGGGAGAGGGGCGGTGATGGGGGGAGGGTGTCTGAGGGGTGGGGACGGTGATGGTGGAAGTTGTATGAGATTAGGAGACGGTGATGGGGAAAATGTATGAAGGGAGGGGGGCGTTGATATGGAAAGTGTATGAGGGAAGGGGGTTGGTGATGGGGAAGGTGTATGAGGGGAGGGGGATGGTGATGGGGGAAGGTGTATGAGGGGAGGGGGGCGGTGATAGGGAAGGTGTATGAGGGGAGGGGACGGTGATGGGGAAAGTGTGTGAGGGGAGGGGGCGATGATGAGGGGCCGGTTTATGAGGGGAGAGGTAGGTGATGGGGGAACGTGCATGAGGGGATTGGGTGGTGATGGGGAAGGAGTAAGAGGGGAGAAGTTGGTGATGGGGAAGGTGTTTGAGGGGAAGGGGACAGAGATGGGGGGAAGGTGTATGAGGGGAGGGGGCAGTGATGGGGAAGGTTTATGAGGGGAGGGGGCGGTGATGGGGGAAGGTGTATGAGAGGAGAAGACGGTGAAGGGGAAGGTGTATGAGGGAAGAGAGCGGTGATAGGGGAAGGTGTATGAGGGGGAGGGTGGAGATGATGGGGAAGGTGTATGAGGGGAGGGGGGCGGTGATGGGAGTAGGGTGAATGAGGGGAGGGGTCAGTGAAAGGGAAGGTGTATGAGAGGAGGGGAGGGGGATGTGATTGGGAAAGTGTTTGAGGTGAGGGGGCGGGGATGGGGAAAGTGTATGAGGGGAGGGGGCGATGATGGAGGAAGGTGTATGAGGGGAGAGGGGCGGTGATGGGGAAGGTGTATGAGGGGAGGGGGGCGGTGATGGGGGTAGGGTGTATGAGGGGAGGGGACGATGATGGGGAAGGTGTATTGGGGGAGCAGGGCGCTGTTGGGTGAAAGTGTATGAGGGAATGGGGCGGTGATGAGGGAAGGTGTATGAGGGGAGGGGGCGGTGATTGGGAAGATTAATGAGTGGGAGGGGGCAGTGATGGGGGGAAGGTGTATGAGGGGAGGGGACGGTGATAGGGAAGGTGTATGAAGGGAGGGGACGGTGATGGGGGGAAAGTGTATAAGAGGAAGGGGCGGTGATGGGGGAAGGTGTATGATGGGAGGGGGCAGTGATGGGAGGAAGGTGTATGAGGGGAGGGGGCAGTGATGGGAGGAAGGTGTATGAGGGGAGGGGATGGTGATGGGGGAAGGTGTATGAGTGGAGGGGACGGTGATGGGGAAGTGTATGAAGGGATGGGATGGTGATGGGGGAAGGTGTTTGATGGGAGGGGGGCGGTGATGGGGAAGGTGTATGAGGGGAGGGGACAGTAATGGGGAAGGTGTATGAGAAAAAGGGGTGGGGATGGGGAAGGTGTATGAGGGGAGGGGATGGTGATGGGGGAAAGCTGTATGAGTGGAGGGGAAGGTGATGGGGGAAGGTGTATGAAAGGAAGGGACTGTGATGGGGAAGTTATATGAGGGGAGAGGGCAGCGATGGGGAAGGTCGATGAGGGGAGGTGACAATGATGGGGGGAAGGTGAATGAGGAGAGGGGACAGTGATGGGGAATGTGTATATGTAGAGGGTGACCGTGATAGGGGAAGGTGTAAGAGGGGAGGGGATAGTGATGGGGGATGGTGCATGAGGGGAGGGGGCGGTGATGGGGGAAGGTGTTTGAGGGGAGGGGCGGTGATGGGGAAGGTGTATGTGGGGAGGAGGGCGGTGATGGGGGGAAGGTGTATGGGGGGAAGGGGGCGGTGATTGGGAATATGTATGAGGGGTAGTGGGTGGAGATGGGGGAAGGTGTATGAGGAGAGGGGTCAGTGATGGGGAAGGTGCCTGAGGGGAGACGGGCGGTGATGGGAGGAAGGTGTATGAGGGGAGGGGGGCAGTGTTGGGGGTAAGAAGCATAAGGGAAATGGGCGGTGATGGGGGAAGGTGTATGAGGGGAGTGTCGTGACGCTGAACCCCGGTTCATTCCGAACACAGTGATTACACAACACATAACACCTTGCCTCAGCAACCGTTACTACCACCGTATACTCCTACACACACCAGACCCTTGAGGCATACCACTAGGTTTGTACCGGAACACAATGAATGAACATATGGAATGTATTTAAAGGCCGTCGGGTTTTGTCATTTAATTACAAAGAATAGACTCTGACAAATAATAACATATTAACATACTCTATTAGGTCAATACACTTCCAATACCCATAGACCACTTGACCTCCGCGATCACCACCCACACTAGTAACTTTCGCCTAAGTCCCAAATACGGAATGATTGCTACAACGCTCCACACCCGGTTAGTCTTTCATTCAATACTCACATACTGCAGACTTAACTTCGTCACTAAGATCACATCAGGTTCTCGCATAGCTGTCTGCTACACTTCGCTGCTGCCGCAAACGGAGATCCAGAGGACTTCTCAGTTCAACTCCCACAATCAGACTGACTCCAATCAGCCATCTACCTCAACCATTTCACCCCGCCTCTCAAGGAGGGTATAATCCGATTAACCTTATCCCTAGAGGCGGTAATCTTGTTCCTAGAAGCCTGAAAAAGAATAATTCCTCTTTCCAGGAATTATTAATTTGGCTAAGTAGCTGCGGTCTTAATCCCTTAACCTTTCTTAGATATGTGATCCATAGTCTGTCTACTTAACATGTACTTCCAATCATCATTCGTTAAGTGTTGTAGTAATGATCCTCTAGCTAATAATTCCTACTAACTTGTGGATTACAACACCACTCCCCTCCTTAAACACGCATATGTCCCCATATGCATCATTGCAATGGTTCCATTAGTGCAAGGACCTGGAGGATGCACCCACCATATATGTACAACTAAAAAATCATCCAATAAGTTCATCATACACACGATGAAATAAATTAAAATTTTCTCCGACATGACTCACAACACTTCTCCAACATATACATTATATTCACATCATAGCACAGGTAAAATAGTCTAATAATTTTTCCCATCTCCAACAATGCACATATACCTAAACTGCTGACATATAATTACATACAAACATAACCATAAAATTACATGGACCAGAATGCTGGCACTTAAACAGAAATGACACTAGTCATTAATATATACACAACACATATATATCTAAGGTTCTTCATCCTTAGTAACAAGTTAATAATAATTTACCATCTTGCCCTGTACTGTTGACATAAGGCTTACAATGATCACACAATGTTTCACTGGCCTCCTCCACAATTGGCAGCATCACTTCTCTTGTCTTCGTGTCCCATGGTTGCTAGGTCATAGATCCTTCATGACCCAGACAAAACCCAGGCTGTCCAACCTGGTGAATGTTGTCAATGTCCCATCGTTGCTCTGTGCTAACGTGATCCTGGCCTCCAGAGCAACGGAGATTCCTATCCCAGGGTCATGTATCCTCGGGTCTATGCTGCCATCTCGTTCCAGGGCACCAATCCCAGAACGCTGTAGATACCTCACAGCTCTCTGGTCATCCTTCCTTGCTGTGCTCACCACAGCTGTAGCACATTACTCTAGGCCCATCTGCCCAGAGTGTGTCCACCTGTATTCACACCTTCCCGACCGCTGTACCTGCAAAATATTCCCTCGGAGCCCCTTGCTCGATCCCATTATTACATAACCCCCTCGGCTCCTTACTCTCTCCCCGTATATAGCCTGAGCGCAGCTGCAAAACCATTACAGCTGGCCCTTATCCCTGCTTTGATGTCAGGGGGCGAATTTCGCCTATAACGTCACGTTGGCTTCACTTCCTCAACCCCTTTTTTTCTAGAATTACTGAGTGTACCCTCATGGCTTCCCTTCTACTCTACCTGAAGCTCTGTGACATGATCCCGGGGGACCTTTTCAAGCCTAACACTCAGTAATGGTGCCGATGAGGTAATATACAGTATATACATACACATACATTATCACAATAAATACCTCATTAAAATAATTTCACAACTAATGTCACTAAAGCATCATACTGCCACTGGCTCGCCTCAAGCGAGATTCCTGTAACAACTTAATTAATGAAAAATTAGTATATGTACTTGGCTCGCCCACTGCAACCACCAACACCTGAAATTTTGAATTTCTACCTTGTAATCTTATCCATAAGAATTACCCACTCCGACTTAATTAATGAAAATTTTAATGAAAATAATGAATTTTTATTAGTTTTTAATGAGTCTTGCTAGAGATATCGACTTGGCTCGCCTACTGCAGCCACCAACTCTTGCAATTATCCACATTTCATCTTATCCATAAGACTTACCCACTCCGACACACCATCTCCTCTGGTCATCCCAATCACTGATGACCTTAATTAATATAACGCCAGACATCCCCACAACCACTTCCTGCGTCCTAACGCACCGACCTTGCTACGCCAATACTCACCTTACCGACCACTACCTGGCGCCCCTGCGCCACCATATATACTTCACAACACCACACTCTATACCAGGCGTCCAAACGCCTCTACACTACACCATCCATTGGCGTTCTCATCGCCATCACCACCCGGCGTCCCCAACGCCATCACCACCCGGCGTCCCCAACGCCATCACCACCCGGCGTCCCCAACGCCCTCAACACAACACATGGCGTCCCCAACGCCCTCAACACAACACATGGCGTCCCCAACGCCATCACCACCCGGCGTCCCCAACGCCCTCAACACAACACATGGCGTCCCCAACGCCCTCAACACCACACACGGCGTCCCCAACGCCCTCAACACAACACACAGCGTCCCCAACGCCCTCAACATACACACAGCGTCTTCAACGCCCTCAACACCACCACGGCGTCCCCCAACACCATTACCACCACAGGCATATGCCTTGCGCCAGAGCGCATCAAAACACCACGAGACATCACCAAACGCAACACACACTCCCTTTTCTCTGGTAATCCGTTAATTACCTGACCAACACTCATCAGGCATAATTTCTTGTGTAGTGGACACCCGCCACACACTACCACCAGCGTTAACATACTTCAACGCTAATGTCTACAATACACCCGGCGTTACAATAACCAGTAATGCTACACATGCTACACCTTGGCGCTACAATGCCAACAATGTCATGCACTATACTACATCCATAATATCAACAGTCAAAACATGCACATTACACTACAGTAACTAGTCATTACGCTGGCGTCTAATACGCCACTACACATGCATTACACTACTCACCCTCGTCCTTCCGCCAATATACAATCATGCACTACACTTGGCGTCCAAACGCCAGTATACACTGCGTCGCCACCTTTGGACGCCACAACCCCCCCACCGACGGGCAACCCGTTCTCGCATATTCGTAAAGTCAATATTGACTTATTAACTACGTGCATAGGTGATATACTAAACATAATAGATACCCCTAAAAAGATTCATAGAAAACACCGACCTTACCTAACCTTGTTAGTATATTAAGATAAGCATCTTATTGCTTCGTAATTACAATTATTACTTAATCTATACCTATTATAGGTTAGGTAATAATTGTAATTACGAAGCAATAAGATGCTTATCTTAAGATACTAACAAGGTTAGGTAAGGTCGGTGTTTTCTATGAATCTTTTTAAGGGTATCTATTATGTTAAGTGTCACCTATGCACATATTTAATAAGTCAATATTGACTTATTAAATTTGCGAGAACGGGTTGCCGACGGGACACGCTCCCCGTGTCCCAGGTAACACTCTCCATAATGCTACCTGCACCCACAAAAAAATCTCCATGGACCTCTCCACGGTACACGAGACATCGAACCCCAGACGTCAAATTACGCGTCGCTCGCTATGCCTAGGAGTTCACAATTCACTTTGCCTATTTTCTGTATCGATGTAACGCCGGAAATCGCTCAAATCTTTACGTAATATTTAATTATCTTTAAAATATTCGATCTACACTTTACATGATGATATTTAATTGACTTCAAATTACGTAGTTTCCTCGCTTAATTTCACCTTAGCAACGGTTTCTCACTATTTCCGACATACCAACGATATATCACAGCTCCAAGGTGCGTCTCGCTCGGCCCCCACTTGGCGCGCAAATGACCCTCACATGGCCCACGCTGGCCCACATTCACCCGTGCTAGTTTACCTCGCCACGCTGTATACTCCGCACTACGAACACTGTATAATCCGCACTACGAACACTGCACTTGTTTTGGATCCCGATGCTTCAGTGGTCCAGACTTGCCTCTTAGCCGTCTCTCGTTGCGGGAATCTGGAAAGAAAGAAATAAACCCCACATGTGCCCCACAATGGCCTAGTCCCTTTAATTAACTAACTCCTCTGACCTGGTCTCACCTGACCCTTCTTTCCTCCGTCTAGTAACCACCATTCTCACCACAACCCGACGTCTACCATTTCCCGAACATTCCCTCACCAACTAAACCAGAACCACACTTCCTTCATCTCGCACAGTGTTCCAAAACCTGTTTGCGCTGCCAGCAAATATGTCGTGTACCAATTCCCTAACATTCCCTCACCAACCAAACCAGGAACACTATGAGGGGACAGATGGAAGGTATTTAAAGGCCGTCGGGTTTTGTCATTTAATTACAAAGAATAGACTCTGACAAATAATAACATATTAACATACTCTATTAGGTCAATACACTTCCAATACCCATAGACCACTTGACCTCCGCGATCACCACCCACACTCGTAACTTCCGCCTAAGTCCCAAATACGGAATGATTACTACAACGCTCCACACCCGGTTAGTCTTTCATTCAATACTCACATACTGCAGACTTAACTTGGTCACTAAGATCACATCAGGTTCTCGCATAGCTGTCTGCTACACTTCGCTGCTGCCACAAACGGAGATCCAGAGGACTTCTCAGCTCAACTCCCACAATCAGACTGACTCCAATCAGCCATCTACCTCAACCATTTCAACCCGCCTCTCAAGGAAGGTATAATCCGATTAACCTTATCCCTAGAGGCGGTAATCTTGTTCCTAGAAGCCTGAAAAAGAATAATTCCTCTTTCCAGGAAATATTAATTTGGCTAAGTAGCTGCGGTCTTAATCCCTTAACCTTTCTTAGATATGTGATCCATAGTCTGTCTACTTAACATGTACTTCCAATCATCATTCGTTAAGTGTTGTAGTAATGATCCTCTAGCTAATAATTCCTACTAACTTGTGGATTACAACAGGAGAGGAGCTGTGATGGGAGAAGGTGTATGAGAGGAGGGGGGGGGGGGTGATGGGGGAAGGTGTATGTTCGGAGGGGAGCGGTGATGGGAGAAGGTATATGAAGGGAGGGGGCGGTGATGGGGGGAAGGTGTATGAGGGGGAGGGGGCGGTGATGGGGGGAAGGTGTATGAGGGGGAGGGGACGGTGATGGGGGCAATGTGTATGAGAGGCGGGGGTGGTGATGGGTAAGGTGTATGAGAGGAGGGGGGCGAAGATGGGGAAGGGGCCTGAGGGGAGAGGAGCGGTGATGGGGGGAAGGTGTATGAGGGGAGTGGGCGGTGATGGTGGAAGGTGTATGAGAGAAGGGGACGGTGATGGAGGAAGGTGTATGAGGGGAGGGGGCGGTGATGAGAGGAGGTTGAATGTGGGGAGGGGACGATGATGGGATAGGTGTGTGAGGGGAGGGGGCGGTGTTGGGGGGAAGGTGTAAGAAGGAAGGGGACGATGATGGGGAAGGTGTTTGAGAGGATTTGACAGTAATAGGAGAAAGGTGTATGAAGGGAGGGGACGGTGATCAGGGGAAGGTGTATGAGGGGAGAGGACGGTGATGGGGGGAAGGTGTGAGGGGAGGGGGCGGTGATGGGGAAGTTGTACGAGGGGAGGAGGGGGGTTATTAGGGGAAGGTGTATGAGGGGATGGGGGCAATAATGGGGAAGGTGTACAAGGGGAGGGGATGGGGATGGGAAAGGTGTATGAGGAGATTGGGCGGTGATGGGGAAGGAGGATGAGGGGAGGGGATGGTGATGGGAAGGTGTATGAGGTGGAAGGGGCGAAAATGGGGGAAGGTGTATGAGGGGAGGGGACGGTGATGGGGAGAAGGTGTATGAAGGGAGGGGACGGTGATGGTGAATATATATGAGGGGATGGGACGGTGATGGGTAAGGTGTATGAAAGGAAGGGACGGTGATGGGGGAAGGTGAATGAGGGGAAGGTTTATGAGGGGAGGGGACTGTGATGGGGGAAGGTGTGTGAGGGGAAGGGACAGTGATGGGGAACGTGTATGAGGGGAGGCTGTATGAGGGAAAGGTGTGGTGATGGTGAAGGTGTATGAGGGGAAGGGACGGTGATGGGGGGAAGGAGTATGTGGGGAGGGGACGGTGATGGGGAAAGGTGTATGAGTGGAGGGGGCGGTGATGGAGTGAAGGCGTATGAGGGGAGCGGTCGGTGATAGGGGAAGGGGTATGAGGGGATGGGGGTCGTGATGGGGGGAAGGTGTATGAGGGGAGGAGGGGGTGATTGGGGGAAGGTGTATGAGGGGAGGGGGCGGTGATGTGTGGAAGGTGTATGAGGGGAGGGAGGCGGTGATGGGAAAGGTGTAAGAGGGGAGGGGGGGGGCGATGATGGGGGAAGGTGTGTGAGGGGAGGGGGCGGTGATGGGGGAAGGTGTGTGAGGGGAGGGAACAGTGATGGGGAAGGTGTGTGAGGGGAGAGGACGGTGATGGGGAAGGTGCCTGAGGGGAGCAGGGCGGTGATGGGGGAAGGTGTATGAGGGGTAGGAGCGGTGATGGGGGAAGGTGTATGAGGGGAGGGGGCGGTGACAGGGAAGGTGTATGAGGGGAGGGGGCGGTGATGGGGGAAGGTGTATGAGGGGAGGGGGCGGTGACAGGGAAGGTGTATGAGGGGAGGGGGCGGTGATGGGGGAAGGTGTGTGACTGGAGGGAACAGTGATGGGGATGGTGTATGAGGGGAGCAGGGCGGTGATGGGGGGAACGTGTATGAGAGGAGGGGACAGTGATGGGGAAGGTGTGTGAGGGGAGGGGACGGAGATGGGGGAAGGTGTATGAAGCGAGGGGACGGAGATGGGGGGAAGGTGTATGAAGGGAGGGGACGATGATGGGTAAGTTGTAAGAGGGGAGGGGTCGGTGATTGGGGGAAGGTGTATGAGGGGAGGGGACGGTAATGGGGGGAAGGTATATATGGGGTGGGGGTGGTGATGGGGAAGGTGTAAGAGGGAAGGGTCGGTGATGGGGGGGAAGGTGTTTGAGGGGAGAGGTCGGTGATGGGGGGAAGGTGTGTGAGGGGAGTTGGCGGTGATGGGGAAGATGTATGAGGGGAGAAGACGATGATTGGAAAGTTGTATAAAGGGAGACGGCGATGATGAGGGGAGCTGTATGAAAGGAGAGGGACGGTGATGGGGAAGGAGTGTGAGGGGAGGGGGGCGGTGATGGGGGGAAGGTGTATGAGGAGAAGGGGGCTGTTATGGGGAAGATGTATGAGGGGAGCGATGGTGATGGGGAAGTTGTATGAAGGGAGGGACGGTGTTGAGGTGGAAGGTGTATGAGGGGAGGGGGCAATGATGGAGGAAGGTGTATGAAGGGAGGGGTCGGTGATGGGGGGAAGGTGTATGAGGGGAGGAGGCGGTGATGGGGGGTAGGTGTATGAAAGGAGAGGTCGGTGATAAGGGAAGGTGTATGAGGGGATGGGGCGGTGATGGGGGAAAGGTGTATGAGGGGAGGAGGAGGTGATTGGGGGAAGTTGTATGAGGGGAGGGGGTGGTGATAGGGAAGGTGTATGAGGGGATTGGGCGGTGATGAAGAAGGTGTATGAGGGGAGGGGGCGGTGATGGGGGAAGGTGTATGAGGGGATGGGGCGGTGATGGGGAAGGTGTATGAGGGGAGGGGACCGTGATGGGGGGAAGGTGTATGAGGGAAGAGGGTGGTGATGGGGAAGGTGTATGAGGAGAGGGGACGGTAATGGGTAAGGTGTAAGAGGGGAGGGGTCGGTGATGGGGAGAAGGTGTATGAAGGGAGAGGGACGGTGATGGGGGAAGGTGTATGAAGGGAAGGAAGCGGTGATGAATAAGATGTATGAGGGGAGGGACGATGAAGGGCAGAAGGTGTATGAGGGGAGGGGGTGATGAGGTGGAAAGTGTATGAGGGGAGGGGACGGTGATGTGGAAGGTGTATGAGGGGAAGGGGCGGTGATAGGGAAGGTATATGAGGGGATTGGGCGGTGATTGACAAGGTAAATGAGGGGAGGGGGCGATGATGAGGGGAGGTGTATGAAGGTAGAGGGACGGTGATGGGGAAGGTGTGTGAGGGGATGGGGGCGGTGATGGGGAAGATGTATGAGGTGAGTGAGTGGTGAGAAGGAAGGTGTATGATGGGAGGGGACGGTGATGGGGAAGATGTATGAGGGGAGGGACGATGAAGGGCAGAAGGTGTATGAGGGGAGGGGGTGATGAGGTGGAAGGTGAATGAGGGGAGGGGACGGTGATGGGGGAAGGTGTATGAGGGGATTGGGCGGTGATGGAGAAGGTGTATGAGGAGAGGGGACGGTGATTGGGAAGGTGTATGAGGGGGAGGTGATGGGGAAGGTGTATGAGAAGAGGGGACGGTGATGGGGGAAAGGTGTATGAGAGGAGAGGGGCTGTGATGGGGGGAAGGTGTATGAGAGGAGGGGGCGATGATGGGGAAGGTGTATGAGGGGAGGGGCGATGATGGGGAAGGTGCCTGAGGGGAGGAGGGCGGTGATGGGGGAAAGTGTATGAGGGGAGGGTGCAGTGATGGTGAAGGTGCCTGAGGAGAGAGGGCGGTGATGGGGAAGGTGTATACAGGGAGGGGGCGGTGATAAAGAAGGTGTATGAGGGGAGGGGACGGTGTTGGGGGGAATGTATATGAGGGGAGGGGGTGGTGATGGGGAAGGTGTATGAGGAGAAGGGAACAGTGATGGGAGAAGGTGTATTTGGGGAGTGGGTGGTGAGGAGAAAGGTGTATGAGAGAAAGGCGGCGGTGATGGGGAAGGTGTATGAGGGGAGGGGGCGGTGATGGGGGAAGGTGTATGAGGGGAAGGAAGTGGTGATGGGGAAGATGTATGAGGGGAGGGAACGGTAATGGGGGAAGGTGCATGAGGGGAAAGGCGGGAGAGATGAGGAAGGTGTATGAGGTGAGGGGGTGGTGATGGGGGAAGGTGTATGAGGGGAGGTGGCTGTGATGGGGGGAAGGTGTATGAGAGGAGGGGATGGTGATGGTGGAAGGTGTATGAGGGGAAGAGGGGGTGATTGGGAGAATTTGTATGAGGGGAGGGGACGGTGATGGGGGGAAGGTATATGAGAGGAGGGGATGGTGATGGTGGAAGGTGTATGAGGGGAGGGGGCGGTGATACGGAACGTGTATGAGGGGAGGGGACAGTGATACGGAACGTGTATGAGGGGAGGGGGCGGTGATACGGAACGTGTATGAGGGGAGGGGACAGTGATTCGGAACGTGTATGAGGGGAGGGGACGGTGATGGAGGAAGGTGTATGAGGGGAGGGGGTGGTGATAAAGAAGGTGTATGAGGGGAGGGGATCGTGAAGGGGAAGGTGTTTGAAGGGAGGGGTGGTGATGGGGAAGGAGTATGAGGGGAGGGGGTGGTGATGGGGAAGGTGTATGAGGAGAAGGGGTCGGTGATGGTTGAAGGAGTATAAGGGGAGGGGGTGGTGATGAGGAAGGTGTATGAGGGGAGGGGGCGGTGATGGGGGAAGGTGTAAGAGGTGAGGGACGGTGATGGGGGTAAGGTGTATGAGAGGAGGGGACAGTGATGGGGGAAAGTTGTATGAGGGGAGGGGGTGGTGAGGGGGGAAGGTGTATGAGGAAGAGGGGAGGTGATGGGGAAGGTGTATGAGGGGAGGGGGTGGTGACGGCGGGAAGGTGTATGAGGGGAGGGAACGGTGATGGGGGAAGGTGAATGAGGGGAAGGTTTATGAGGGGCAGGGACAGTGATAGGGAACGTGTATGAGGGGAGGGGACGGTGATGGGGGAAGGTGTATGAGGGGAGGGGGGCGGTGATGCAGAAGGTGTTTGAGGGGAGGGGGCGGTGATGGGGGAAGGTGTATGAGGGGAGGAGGCGGAGATGGGGGAAGGTGTATGAGGGGAAAGGTCGGTGATGGGGGAAGGTGTATGTGGGGGGGCGGTGATGTGGGGTAGGTGTATGAGGGGAGGAGGCGGTGATGGGGGAAGGTGTATGAGAGGAGGGGGCGGTGATGGGGGGAAGGTGTATGAGAGGAGGGGGGAGGTGATGGGGGAAAGGTGTATGAGGGGAGGGGGCGGTGATGGGGGGAAGGTGTATGAGAGGAGGGGGGAGGTGATGGCGAAGTTGTATGAAGGGAGGGAGGCGGTGATGGGGGAAGGTGTATGAGAGGAGGGGGCGGTGATGGGGGGAAGGTGTATGAGAGGAGGGGGGAGGTGATGGGGGAAAGGTGTATGAGGGGAGGGGGCGGTGATGGGGGGAAGGTGTATGAGAGGAGGGGGGAGGTGATGGGGGAAAGGTGTATGAGGGGAGGGGGCGGTGATGGGGGGAAGGTGTATGAGGGGAGGGGGGGTGGTGATGGGGGAAAGGTGTATGAGGGGAGGGGGCGGTGATAGGGAAGGTGTATGAGGGGGAGCGGACAGTGATAGCGAAGGTGTATGAGGGGGAGGGGGGAAGGTAAATAAAATAAGTAATTGTATGGGAGGCAGTGGGATACGCTCTTGTACAAAAGTTAAAGTCAAGCGGGAGTGACCTGACTCGGGCATCTGTCCTGGGATTAGCAGTTTAGATCACAAAATAGCCGGCGCCTTTGTCTTAAGCAACGTATAATGAATTATTTTACAGAATTCAGTAATTTAGAGAAATTCAAGTCTTCATTCAAATTGTATTCAATAGTATTCCTGTTTAAAGTATCAAGAGTATCCTCAATTGTCGGAGTACTGAGTAAGTCACATCAGTGACGTCTCGAGCAGGGGACTAGCCTTTGACGCGGAACAATTTTGGTGACCCGGGGGTCACAGGTCACCAAAGCCTTCCACATTTAGTAATTCTCAAAGATCAAATAGCCATTTTGCAATTGGAAGTAGCCTTTCCCTTGATGCCCGTGCAATTACCTTCAGTTTAAAAGAGTTCAACCATCTGGGTTGTTCAGTGCAACAGAGATTAGTTGTTCAACTTAAACCCTGCTAGTAAACTTAGTGAGCCTGGCGTAGGAATACCCCTAGCTCCGACCAGTTGTGAAGAAGGCAGAGTGAGGGAGAGTCAGTGTGGGCCGGTCAACAACTGAGAGAGGTCATCCACTCTCACCCTCTCCCTGAATAGATCAGAAGAACAACAACTGGTTGCAGTACAAGGTAGAGTGTGCTATAGTTTTGTATAGGAAAATAGTTCATCTCCTGCCTCGTAGGAGTATAGGGAGGGATTTTATTTAGTTTTTTGTTTAGATTTTGCATTTAATAAATATTTAATAAGTAATTTGCATTTTATTATTTCCATGTTTTCATATTTCTCATGTCCTTGTCACGTGGTCTCCACGAGTCTGAGTTGCAGTTGGGCCGCAAGACTAACAAGGCGTAAGAGTTCAGTTATCCCTTTGTTTGTTATAATTCCCCACACTTAAGTAGATTCTTCCCTCCTTTTCCAATTAATTGGGGATCAAGCCCCAAGGTGTTAATGAGTGATTAATCGGTCCAGACCCCGATTAATTGACGCTTCTGGTAAATGGTCTGGTGGTGGTGGTGTAAAGGAGATCCTTGAGTTTGCTCGGAGTTTAGTATCACGTCACGAGGCTGTAGAATCTTAGCCGTTCGAACGGCTAAGACCATGTGGCGTGGGATTCGGCTAGAAGTAACTCTAGGGTCCCTTGGTATATAAGTGAAGTAAATAGAATACGGGTAGGGGTGATTTAAGGGAAGATCAGAGACGATACACCCTCCCCCCCCCCCCCCCCGCCATCGTGTTACATTGGGGTAGACGGGGAGGGAGAAGAGGGAGGTGGGGTGCTGAGGATTAGAAAGGGTTATATGGGCAGTGAAGAGGTTAAGGGGTCGCAAGGTGAGGAGGACAAGGGGTGAGGGTGGGGCAGAGTTTGGGGGCGGTGGGGAGGAGGGGGAGCATTGAAGGGTAGGATGGAGCAGATGGGATTGAATATAATCGCGGCAGAAAGGGTAGGGGGGAGTTGTTAGGGTTGGAGGGGGGAGGGGTGGGAAGGTTTATTTGGGGAGGGTATGGGTTGGCCTGATAGGAGCATTGAAGGGTGTGATGTAGCAGGTGGAATTGGGAGCAAGGGGGGGGGGGAATGAAGGGGCAGGGGTGTTGTTTTTTGGGAAGAAGGGGGGGGGAGGGATAGCAGGGCTGAGTTGGGGAGGGTATAATTTGGGAAGGAGTGACAGGGCAAGTAGGGTGGGTAGTGGTACAATTGTAAGGTCCAATCTGATGGCTGAGTTCAACCTCGTTTCCTGCCTTCTCGGCATTAATACACCTCAAAATCTCATTTAATTCAAACTTTTACATTTCTATCCTGTCATGCCTTAGATTCTAGTAATCCATGGATGATAACTGACCGGCTATTCTGTGATGCACTTTCATGCTTGTAGCCCTAACCAAGTAGCCCCCTTCCCTGCCCCTCCCACACTAACTACTCCATTCCCACCTAATCCACTCTTCCTAGCCATGTTGTAGGTCACGCCTAATTGATTTGCAAGCCGAGTACATTCACTTTCCCATTCTTCCTTACTCTATCTAACTTCTCCCTGAATATAGTCTGCAACCTCTTGTTTTGGTCTCTCAACCTTTTTGTGCATGCGATGAAAAATCTCCCTATTAATTCCCAGTATCAAATCCTCCATCCAAATACTCCTCCTCTCAAAAAAATTCCATATCAGCTTATCTAAAAGCCTATCTTCCTCTTCATTGCTACTGCTTGACCTGGTTGCCCTTCCTGATTTCGTCATTGCAATAAACAACTTTAGCCATCAGGCTTTCCAATTACCTTACACGATCTGCTACACAATAGGTAAGCGAGTGCCCAGGCGTCTCATCAAGGTAGTGTATGGCAGGTAAGGTTCTGGCCGATTTGAGATCATGGTCGGTCATAGCTTGAGGCGGGAGAGGTCACGGTCAGTGCGAGGTCAGCACCCACTGTTCCACTACTTCACAATGTGTTCAACATAACTTATTATTAAGGGGAGATGATGCAACCGAGGGGGGGGGGGACAGACGCCATTTTTGACCTGACTCGGAGCACCAGCTGTCTAACCGGTCCTCGTTTTCTGAGAGTTTTCTCCAGCCATTTCATAAAATAAGCCACAGTGTTGTATTAACAGGGATGCAAGGTAAAATACAATACTCGGATAGCCTTCTGAGCAGTTGTTTTAAGAGTCCAGATTTCCTAAGGATTTAGGAATTTCACCGGTGAGCTCATTTTCCTCAACATGGGCCAGTCCACACACACCATATCATCATGATTCCCCAATACCCAACATCTGCTCTACAGAAGCACACTTGAAAAGGGCTTCAACAACACACTGACAGGGGTCACAAATAATCACTTCCAAGGATCTCTAACACCTTGGCAAAAGTCTCTAGCTATACAACAATAGCACTTCTCAGCAGACGGCATTACTGTCGTCTTATAACTCCTTTTGGCCAAATCCTGAGTACGTCAGTCCACACAACACTGCATAAGAACAACACCTAACACGCTGCTTACTACCCACGGTGGCCACTTGTCCTCTCACAGGAACACATCAGCAGTTCGAGACTGCCCAAGGTGAACTGCCTTCCACAGCGCAATAGACTCTCCAAGTCACCTCTGTGGACATAACAGTCGTTAGCCAGACAGAAATTATAGAGGGAGAACAAAGGATGACAATCTTTCACCAGGTAACTGAAATTGTAATCGAATGCACTATCTAGATGGTTGTTAGTGTGGGAGTAGTTAAAGTGTGGGTGTGGTGATAGTGTGGGAGAAGTTAAAGTGTGGGTGTGGTGATAGTGTGGGAGAAGTTAAAGTGTGGGTGTGGTGATAGTGTGGGAGAAGTTAAAGTGTGGGTGTGGTGATTGTGTGGGAGAAGTTAAAGTGTGGGTGTGGTGATTGTGTGGGAGAAGTTAAAGTGTGGGTGTGGTGATAGTGTGGGAGAAGTTAAAGTGTGGGTGTGGTGATTGTGTGGGAGAAGTTAAAGTCTGGGTGTGGTGATAATGTGGGAGAAGTTAAAGTCTGGGTGTGGTGATAATGTGGGAGAAGTTAAAGTGTGGGTGTGGTGATTGTGTGGGAGAAGTTAAAGTCTGGGTGTGGTGATAATGTGGGAGAAGTTAAAGTCTGGGTGTGGTGATAATGTGGGAGAAGTTAAAGTCTGGGTGTGGTGATAATGTGGGAGAAGTTAAAGTCTGGGTGTGGTGATAGTGTGGGAGAAGTTAAAGTCTGGGTGTGGTGATAGTGTGGGAGAAGTTGAAGTCTGGGTGTGGTGATAGTGTGGGAGAAGTTAAAGTCTGGGTGTGGTGATAGTGTGGGAGTAGTTAAAGTGTGGGTGTAGTGATAGTGTTGGTGTCGTTAAAGAGTAGGTGTGGTTGTTAGTGTGGGAGTAGTTAAGTTGTTGGTATGGAGATGGTGTTGGAGTAGCTAAAGTGTTGGTGTGGTTCTTAGTGTAGGAGTAGTTAAGGTGTTGGTGGTGATAGTGTGGGAGTAGTTAAAGTGTGGGTGTGGTTGTTACTGTACTCACCTAGTTGCGTTTGCGGGGGTTGAGCTCTGGCTCTTTGGTCCCGCCTCTCAACTGTCAATCAACTGGTGTACAGATTCCTGAGCCTATTGGGCTCTAACATTTCTACATTTGAAACTGTGTATTGAGTCAGCCTCCTCCACAACACTACTTAATGTATTCCACTTGTTAACTACCCTGACACAGAAAAAAATCTTTCTAACGTCTCTGTGGCTCATCTGGGTACTAAGTTTCCACCTGTGTCCCCTTGTTCGTGTTCCATCCGCGCTAAAGAGTTTGTCTTTGTCCACCCTGTCAATTCCCCTGAGAATTTTGTAGGTGGTTATCATGTCTCCCCTTACTCTTCTGTTTTCTACGGTTGTGAGGTTCAGCTCCCTTAGAATTTCCTCGTAATTCATTCCTCTCAATTCCGGGACCAGTCTGGTACCTCTGAATCTTCTTTAACTTCGTCTAGTGTTTAACTAGGTATGGACTCCAGACTGGAGCTGCATACTCCAGGATTTGTCTTACATAAGTGGTATACAGGGTCCTGAACGATTCCTTACACAAGTTTCTAAAGGCAGTTCTTATTTTGGCCAGTCTAGCATATGCCGCTGATGATATCCTTTTGATGTGGGCCTCTGGGGACAGGTTCGGTGTGATATCGACCCCCAGATCTTTCTCTCTATTTGACTCTTGCTGGATTTCACCTCCCAGATGGTACCTTGTGTTCAACCTTCTGCTCCCTTCGCCTAATTTCATTACTTTACACTTTCCTGAGTTGAACTTTAGCAGCCATTTTCTAGACCATTCCTCCAGTTTGTCCAGGTCGTCCTGTAGTCTCTGTCTATCTTCATCCGTCTTGATTCTTTTCATAATTTTTGCATCGTCAGCAAACATTGAGAGGAATGAGAATATACCCTCTGGAAGGTCGTTTACATATACTAGAAACAGGATGGGTCCGAGTACAGAGCCCTGTGGGACTCCGCTGGTGACATCTCGCCACTCTGATGTCTCCCCCCTCACAGTTACTCGCTGTTTCCTGTTGCTTAGATACTCCCTTATCCACTGGAGCACCTTTCCTTTTACTCCTGCCTGATGCTCCAACTTTTGTAACAGCCTTTTGTGAGGTACTGTGTCAAAGGCTTTCTGACACTCCAAGAAAATGCAGTCTGCCCACCCTTTTCTTTCCTGCCTAATTTGTGTTGCTTGGTCATAGAATTCTATTAGGCATGTGAGGCACGATTTACCATCTCTGAACCCATGCTGGTGGTGTGTTACAAAGCTGTTTCACTCCAGATGCTCTACGAGCCTTTTCCTCACAATCTTCTCCATCACCTTGCATGGTATACAAGTTAGGGAAACTGGCCTGTAGTTCAGTGCCTCTTGCCTGTCACCCTTTTTGTAAATTGGGACTACATTAGCTGTCTTCCAGCTTTCCGGAAGGTCTCCCGTTTCCAGTGACTTGTTATACATCATAGAGAGTGGCACACTTAGTGTTTCTGCACCTTCTTTTAGAATCTACGATGAGATTCTGTCAGGCCCAACAGCCTTTGACACATTCAGCTCCAACAGATTCCTTTTGACCTCATCACTGGTGAATTAAATTTCCTCCAAGGTTGTTCAGTTTGCCTCCTCATTTACTGCAGGGACCTCTCCTTGTTCTATTGTGAAGACCTCCTGGAATCTCTTGTTGAGTTCTTCACACACCTCGTTATCGTTCTCTGTGTATCTGTTCTCCCCTTTTCTGTTTCATTACTTGTTCCTTCACAGCTGTTTTCCTTCTGATGTGGCTGTGGTGCAGTTTTGGTTGGGTCTTAGCTTTACTCGCGATGTCATTTTCATACTGCCTCTCTGCTTCTCTCCTCACTCTGATGTACTCATTTCTGGCCCTCTGGTATTTCTCCCTGCTCTCTGGTGTTCTGTTGTTCCTGTAGTTTCGCCATGTTCTTTTACTCAATTGCTTCGCTGCCGCACAATCCTGCTTGAACCGCGGATTCTTCTGTTGCTTTTAATTTTTCACTTTTTGGACTTGGATAAACCTGTCTGCAGCCTCCTGACACTTCTGAGTGACATAATCCATCATATCCTGTACAGTCTTTTCTCTGAGTTCTGTTTCCCATGGTATTCCCATTAGGAAGTTCCTCATCTCGTCATATTTCTCTCTTCGGTAATTTAGTCTTTTTCCTTCCAATCCCATCCTTGCATAGGTTATCCCTACTTCTACCAGATACTCAAATATCAATACACTGTGGTCACTCATTCCTATGGGGGCTTCATATTTGACTTCCCTTATTTCCGAGGCATTTAAGCTGAAAATCAGGTCAAGTCAAGCTGGTTCGTCATTTCCTCTCATTCTTGTGGGCTCCTTAACATGTTGGCTCAGAAAGTTCCTTGTACTCACTTCCAAAAGTTTAGATCTCCATGTGGGTCCCCATTCTCCCAGTCTATCTTTCCATGGTTGAAATCGGTCATGATTAAGAGTCTGGATCCATTCCTGCAAGCAACTGAAGCTGCTCTCTCAATTATGTAAATGGTAGCCATGTTTTTTTTCTGTCGAACTCTTGTCTAGGTCTTCTGTCATTTAATGGAGGGTTGTAAATGACTGCCACTATTATCTTAGGCCCATCAACCGTGAAGAGCTCAGTCCCCCAGGGTACTGTGCTTGCTCCAGTACTTTTTCTCATCCTCATATCGTACATAGACAAGAACACAACCTATAGCACTGTATCATCCTTTGCAGATGACACTAGGATTTTCATGAGAGTTGGCAACATAGGGGACACGGCAAACCTCCAATCAGATGTAGATCAGGTCTTTCTATGGGCTACAGAAAATAATATGGTGTTTAACGAGGATAAGTTCCAGCTCATGCGCTACGGAAAAATTGAAAATATAAAAACAGAAACCACGTACAAAACTCAGGCAAATCATAACATAGAACGAAAAGGCAATGTAAAGGATCTGGGTGTACTCATGTCGGAAGACCTTACTTTTAAAGAACACAATAAAGTAGCCGTCACAACTGCAAGAAAAATGACAGGTTGGATAACAAGAACTTTTCACACTAGAGATGCTATACCGATGATGATACTTTTCAAAACGCTTGTGCTCTCTAGAGTGGAGTACTGCTGCACAATGACAGCCCCTTTCAAAGCTGGAGAAATTGCTGACCTGGAGAGCATGCAGAGATCCTTTACTGCTAGAATCCACTCAGTAAAACATCTAAATTACTGAGACCGACTAAAGAGCCTAAATCTGTACTCCCTTGAGCGCAGGCGGGAGAGATACATAATAATTTACACGTGGAAAATAATTGAGGGGCTGGTCCCAAACCTGCACACAGAAATAACATCACATGAGACCAGAAGACATGGCAGGATGTGCAGAATACCCCCGTTGAAAAGCAGAGGTGTAACAGGTACTCTGAGAGAGAACTCTATCAACATCAGAGGCCCGAGACTGTTCAACACGCTTCCACTACACATAAGGGGCATAACTGGCCGACCCCTCACAGTGTTCAAGAGAGAACTGGATAAGCACCTCCAAAGGATACCTGATCAACCAGGCTGTGACTCATACGTCAGGCTGCGAGCAGCCGCCTCTAACAGCCTGGTTGATCAATCCAGCAACCAGGAGGCCTGGTCGACGACCGGGCCGCGGGGACGCTAAGCCCCGGAAGCACCTCAAGGTAGGTCCACCCATTGTCATAGTTCCTGTTATGTAATCTCTGAATCCATCGCAGCCTGGAATTTCCATCTCTTCAAAGCTCCAGTCCTTTCTTATCAGCAGAGCCACTCCTCCTCCTACTCTCCTGTCTCTCTCTTTCCTTATTATATAAAAGTCCTTTGGAAACACAACATTTGTTATGACTCCTGACAATTTTGTTTCTGTGATCACTGTGATTGCAATTTAATTGCAATCACAGTGATACCAAATTATAAAGTGAGGATGCCATGATAGTGTGGGAGTAGCTAAAGTGTGGATGTAGTGATAATGTGGGAGTAGTTAAAGTGTGGGTGTTGTTGTTAGTGAGGGAGTAGTTAAAGTGTGGGTTTGGTTATAGTGTGGAAGTAGATGAAGTGTGGGTGTGATGATAGTGTGGGAGTAGTTAAGGTGTGGGTGTGGTTAGTTTGGGAATAGTTAAGGTGTAGGTGTTTTGATAGTGTGGGAGTAGTTAAAGTGTGTGTGTGGTTGTTTGTGTTGTAGTAGTTAAAGTGTGGGTGTGGGAGTAGTTGAAGAGTGGGTCTGGTGATGGTGTGGGAGTAGTTAAGCTGTGGGTGTGGTTGTTAGTTTGGGAATAGTTAAGGTGTAGGTGTTTTGATAGTGTGGGAGTAGTTAAAGTGTGAGTGTAGTGAAAGTGTGTGACCAGTTAAAGTGTGGGTATGGTGATAATGTAGGAGTAATTAAAGTGTGGGTGTGGTTGTTAGTGTGGGAATAGTTAAAATATGGGTGCTCACCTAATTGTGCTTACGGGGGTTGAGCTTTGGCTCTTTGGTACCGCCTCTCAACTGTCAATCAACTGGTGTACAGATTCCTGAGCCTACTGGGCTCTATCATTTCTACATTTGAAACTGTGTATGGAGTCAGCCTCCTCCACAACACTACTTAATGCATTCCACTTGTTAACTACTCTGACACTGAAAAAATTCTTTCTAACGTCTCTGTGGCTCATCTGGGTACTAAGTTTCCACCTGTGTCCCCTTGTTCGTGTTCCACCCGTGCTGAAGAGTTTGTCTTTGTCCACCCTGTCAATTCTCCTGAGAATTTTGTAGGTGGGTGTCATGTCTCCCCTTACTCTTCTGTTTTCCAGGGATGTGAGGTTCAGCTCCTTTAGCCTTTCCTCGTAGCTCATTCCTCTCAGTTCCGAGACGAGCCTGGTGGCATACCGCTGGATCTTCTCTAACTTTGTCTTGTGTTTAACTAGGTATGGACTCCATGCTGGAGCTGCATACTCCAAGATTGGTCTTACATAAGTGGTATACAGGCTCCTGAACGATTCCTTACACAAGTTTCTGAAGGCAGTTCTTATATTGGCCAGTCTAGCATATGCCGCTGATGATATCCTTTTGATGTGGCCCTCTGGGGACAGGTTCGGTCAACCTCTAGATCTTTCTCTCTATTTGACTCTTGCAGGATTTCACCTCTCAGATGATACCTTGTGTTCAGCCTCCTGCTCCCTTCGCCTGATTTCATTACTTTACACTTTCCTGAGTGTAGTTGTTTGGTTGTTGTAGTTGTGTCCTGAGGGTGTGGTGGTTTGTGTGGGAGTAGTTAAAATGTGGGTGTAGTGATAGTGTGGAAGCAGTTAAAGTGTGGGTGTGGTAGTTAGTGTGGGAGTAGTTAAGGTGTTGGTGGTTATAGAGTGGGAGTAGTTAAGGTGTTGATGGTGATAGTGTGGGAGTAGTTAAAATGTGGGTGTGGTTGTAATATTGGAGTAGTTAAAATGTGGATGTGGTTTTTGTGTGGGAGTAGTTAAGTGTGGAGGTGGAGATTGTGAGGGAGCAATTAAAGTGTCGGTCTGGTGAGAGTGTGGGAGTAGTTAAGGTGTGGGTTTGGTTGTTAGAGTGGGAGTAGTTGAAGTGCGAGTGTGTTGATAGTGTGAGAGTAGTTAAAGTGTGAGTGTGATTGTTAGTGTGATAGTAATTAAAGTGTAGGTGTGGTGATAGTGTGGGAGTAGTTAAAGTATGGGTTTGGTTGTTTGAGTGAGAGTAGTTAAAGTGTAGGTATGGAGATAGTGTGGGAGTAGTTAAATTGGGAGTGTAGTTAATTGTGGAGATAGTGTGGGAGTAGTAAGTTGTGGAGATAGTGTGGGAGTGGTTAAATTGTGAATCGACACATGATAAAAAGTTTCGGAAACTTTTGTGTTAAAAGACCTTGGTGCCTTTGTTCTGTTCATCACAGACGCCTTCAGTTCCTCCCTACCGTCCTTTAGTTTGGAAAAATATTGTGGATTACAGTGATCTATATATGGAACCTAAGATTTTGGTCAGAAAGACAGTAAAACTTAAAAAGTGTGACTAATTATGTAAATACGTAAGACTAACTGGTTAAAGTGATAAACATTGAACTTAAAAGATACATTTTGTGGTAAAGTTCATGTATGTTTAGTAAACACCTTCCTTGAGTGTTCATAAAGTGTATAGGTTGTGGTGGTCTTTAAATGTAAAAGACATAGGTGACAGATTTTTGCACCTTATCACTACAAATATACACTATACACTAAGAGGTGAAAGTTGTAATAAGTTACGTCAAGAGTTCTCTCTAGTGGAAATATCAGGACCCAACCAGAATTAAAAGTGAATCGCACTTGGCAACAGGCGTGGTTGGTGGTTAACATCGGCCGCCTGTTGCTTAAGGATATATCGCACTGATATATCTTTATATCAGCCCTGGAAGCCATTCCAGGGGTTACTTTGTCCGGTAAGCTATTAGACTGAATGACTGATAAACAGTTGGGGGTATTCTCCAGGAGAAGCGACTCCAACAAGTGATAGTGTTTGCGTGATGATAGTGTGGGCGTGTGTTAGAATACGGTCGACGTAATGCCCCTTTTCCTTCTGTGAAGAGACATACACACACCCTTAAACATGAGATGAACCAAGTCACCTTTTTGTGCGTAGAGAAAGAACCATGTCCAAGAGACCCGGGATTCAGGTGTATGGCCTGATTAGCTAAGTTTCTCACTGTCCCCCCCAATCTCGGAGTGACACGAGATCACGAGTCTCATGCGAAGGATCTTCCAGACAGTTCATTGGCCAAGGGAGCTCACTAAGATGATGATGTTAACGCCATCTGTTGACCGCACCTGACCCCATTTTCTGTTACCCAGTGGAAGACTGTGATTGTTGTTGTTGCTGTTGTTTTAGATTCAGCTACTCGGAACAAAAGTTCTAAGTAGCACGGTCTATGGTGAGCCCGTAGTGGATTTATGACTGCGTTATCACTGAAACAAGTGTAGTTTCCTTCGAACTGTATGATTTTCTTTACTCAGAGGTGATGTGAGGTAAGTTGTATGGCAGAAGGCAGTCCACCAGGAGTGGACCGAAAGGCCTCGTCGTTAAAGTTTATGGTGCCAGTGAGCTATTGGTGTTGGAACGACGTATCCTGGGATGGCCAAGCTGTGTTGGTAGCAGGATTGTACGTCCGTCTGTCCCTAAGGTTAGGGCTAGTTTGCGGTTAAGTCTTGAGAGGAAGATAGCCAGTGTGTTACTGGCGTTAGTGTTTAGATACTGATGATGGTGTGGAGGAATGGCCCGTGAATTATTGGAAAAGACTCGCTGGCGTGAGTACCTCAGACAACAAGCACACAGGGAAGGAGCCCTGAGCGTTGTGCTTGGGGAAGTGAAAGTGAACTGGTAGGGTGTTATCGGTGAATATATGGGTGAATATTTCTTGTGAATAATTATCTGTACATAATATTTAAGGACATACGGTGATGGGCTTTGTCTAGTGTTGTTTAACCCTCCTTTTCCCGACTGGTTGTCTATTATTGCTCAGTTCTGAATAACTTTATCCTGACTTGGGGTTGGATCTGTGATGATAAGAGGCACTAAGGCCCTATTGAAAGAGAGACGTAAAGAATCAGAGATACTGGCTAATTGAGGCCGTAACATTCTATGTTACTCGATAAATTGTTGAGGAAAAACTTGTGGTTTGGCGCTTCCAAATGAAGAAGGATTTGATATTGGGCACTGAGTCAGTTCGAACGTATCGAGTCTAGGACTCGAGATAACACACTTGCTTGGTAGCTCATCGTGCTAAGTGAAATTGTGCATTTTCCAAGAGCCACTACCATGCCGGGGGTGGACTGCTGAGTTGAAGAATCCAGGCACGAACTGATGGATGCGAATGGTCTAGAACGAACTGTTCTACGTCCAGGCAGGGCAGAGATCTCGCGAACAAAATGGTGCAGCTGTGTGAAGCTCGTCAATAACCATATTTTCCCTCGACAAGTGTCGTCCCGGTCAATATTGGATCAGTTACAGATGAGGCAATGACACCAATGTAAAATGTGTGAAGACCTGTTACTCTAGTAACATTATTGCAAGTGATTTGCTATATAAGGAGTGTTGTGGAAGTAGTGAAGTGACGGTTACTCCAGTGACACTATTTCAATGTGATTAAGTAGTAGCCTCCATTGTAGGGCCACTAAGTCTCCAGAGGAAGTAAAAGGTGAAGTCAGAGCCCAACAGTTACAGTTTGTCACGATTTCCATAGTATCTATCAGTAGGTGCCGGTCGGCCGAGCGGACAGCACGCTGGACGTGTGATCCTGTAATCCCGGGTTCGATCCCGGGCGCCAGCGAGAAACAATGGGCAGAGTTTCTATCACCCTATGCCCCTGTTACCTAGCAGTAAATAGGTACCTGGGTGTTAGTCAGCTGTCACGGGCTGCTTCCTGGGGGTGGAGGCCTGGTCGAGGACCGGGCCGCGGGGGCACTAAAGCCCCGAAATCATCTCAAGATAACCTCAATAAGGTGAAAATGATCTGCAGTGGACGTAAATTGTGGGGTGGCCTCAAGTGAAGGACAGCTACGAAAACATCTGTAGACACCTTTCCGTCTAGTTTCCAAGATTTGCAGCACCGTTTCTTTACCAGTGCATGAGTTACAGGAGAAGAAGGAAGACATCCTGGTCAAGAAGTCAGAGGATGGTGTGGAGGCAGCAAATAACCAGGAGCATCAGTGAGCGACGACGCGATACCAGGAATTTGACGCTAGTGGGTGTGGCACAGGAGAGCTTGAGACACGCAGACGGTCGTCAGGACGACGTCGTGTGGCACAGGAGAGCTTGAGACACGCACACGGTCGTCAGGACGACGTCGTGTGGCACAGGAGAGCTTGCGACACACACACGGTCGTCAGGACGAAGTCGTGTGGCACAGGAGAGCTTGCGACACGCAGACGGTCGTCAGGACGACGACGTGTGGCACAGGAGAGCTTGCGACACGCAGACGGTCGTCAGGACGACGTCGTGTGGCACAGGAGAGCTTGCGACACGCAGACGGTCGTCAGGACGACGTCGTGTGGCACAGGAGAGCTTGCGACACGCAGACGGTACTCAGGACGACGTCGTGTGGCACAGGAGAGCTTGAGACACGCAGACGGTCGTCAGGACGACGTCGTGTGGCACAGGAGAGCTTGAGACACGCAGACGGTCGTCAGGACGACGTCGTGTGGCACAGGAGAGCTTGAGACACGCAGACGGTCGTCAGGACGACGTCGTGTGGCACAGGAGAGCTTGAGACACGCAGACGATCGTCAGGACGACGTCGTGTGGCACAGGAGAGCTTGCGACACGCAGACGGTACTCAGGACGACGTCGTGTGGCACAGGAGAGCTTGAGACACGCAGACGGTCGTCAGGACGACGTCGTGTGGCACAGGAGAGCTTGAGACACGCAGACGGTCGTCAGGACGACGTCGTGTGGCACAGGAGAGCTTGAGACACGCAGACGGTCGTCAGGACGACGTCGTGTGGCACAGGAGAGCTTGAGACACGCAGACGATCGTCAGGACGACGTCGTGTGGCACAGGAGAGCTTGAGACACGCAGACGGTCGTCAGGACGACGTCGTGTGGCACAGGAGAGCTTGAGACACGCAGACGGTCGTCAGGACGACGTCGTGTGGCACAGGAGAGCTTGAGACACGCAGACGGTCGTCAGGACGACGTCGTGTGGCACAGGAGAGCTTGAGACACGCAGACGATCGTCAGGACGACGTCGTGTGGCACAGGAGAGCTTGAGACACGCAGACGGTCGTCAGGACGACGTCGTGTGGCACAGGAGAGCTTGAGACACGCAGACGATCGTCAGGACGACGTCGTGTGGCACAGGAGAGCTTGAGTCACGCAGACGGTCGTCAGGACGACGTCGTGTGGCACAGGAGAGCTTGAGACACGCAGACGGTCGTCAGGACGACGTCGTGTGGCACAAGAGAGCTTGAGACACGCAGACGGTCGTCAGGACGACGTCGTGTGGCACAGGAGAGCTTGAGACACGCAGACGGTCGTCAGGACGACGTCGTCCATTTAACTAAGCTGGCAAGAAAACACTCTTTAAGGTATTTAGATTGCTACTGAGTAAAGTGAGATTATTTGTAACATTTATTATTTGCTATATATATACATTTATGCATTAAGGAAAAAGCAAGAGTACTTACTGAGCGCCACATGACATCATATGCGTTATGTGGAGGCAGGTTGCTATAACACTAGTTATGTGGAGGCAGGTTGCTATAAGACTAGTTATGCGGAGGCAGGTTGCTATAAGACTAGTTATGGGGAGGCAGGTTGCTATAATATTAATTATGTGGAGGTTACGGTGCTATAAGACTAGTTATGTGGAGGCAGGCTGCTATATGACTAGTTATGTAGAAGCAGGTTGCTATAATATTAATTATGTGGAGGTTACGGTGTTATAAGACTAGTTATGTGGAGGCAGGTTGCTATATGACTAGTTATGTGGAAGCAGGTTGCTATAATATTAATTATGTGGAGGTTACGGTGCTATAAGACTAGTTATGTGGAGGCAGGTTGCTATATGACTAGTTATGTGGGTGCAGATTGCTATACGACCAGTTATGTGGTGACAGGTTGCTATAAGACTAGTTATGTGGGGGCAGGTTGCTATAAGACTAGTTATGTGGGCGTTAGGTTGCTATAAGATTAGTTATGTGGAGGCAGGTTGCTGTAACACTAGTTATGTGGAGGTTAGGGTGCAATAAGACTAGTTATGTGAAGGCAGGTTGCTATAAGATTAGTTATGTGGAGGCAGGATGCTATAACACTAGTTATGTGGAGGCTAAGTTGCTAAAAGACTGGCAATCTAGTGAACTTTCTCATACGCTATATGAACAAGCATAATTTTACTGATATTGAGATCTCAATGGTTATTTACTAACGAGATTAATAAAATTTGTTGAAAGATTTCTCCTCCACGAGTAATTATTAGAGTAATTCTGGGTCATCCAGAATTACTTTAATAATTTATTAGAATTATTCGTTTTCAGCCTAGTGAAATTGTTTCACTTTAAATTGGCTGTCATCAGTATATTATTATTGTGATCATTATAATTTCACGTACATGTGACTTTATGAAATAAATGTAACCCTGTTCCTCTCTGCCTTGAACAATTGCTTCATTTGACTTAGAGGTGACTTAACACTGCTGGAACACTATGGGGAGAGACGAGTAACTTGGTTTACTGGAATAGGATTGATTGATAAGGATTAAGCCACCCCAGAGGTGGGACGGGCCTTAATAGCCCGTAAGAGGAAGCTGTTTGAACCCATTACCAGTACCAGTGGCTGGTACTGTAGATCTGTGGATTAATGGGGTCTGGTAAGTGGGAGAGTCAGAAGTATAGTCTAGACAGTATAGAAGCTTTGGCGTCGCAGAGAGTAGAGCCCTCAGGCCCAACCCAGCAAGGGCGAGGATTTTTGGATAGATAGGAGAATGGATCACACCGCACAATGCATAAGGTGGGTGGGGGTGCCAAGAGGGCCGAGCAGCAGCCATAAGTCCTTGTTTGGCATTTCATACCAGCATCAGAATCTCAGAGGGGCCCTCAGGGCTTTATTTTGTCCTGTTCTTCGGTTTCTTGTTTTGGATTCGTTTCTGTATATGGGTGTTCACTGGCGACAGTGTAGGGTACCGTGGAAGATCCTCGATGGTATTCCGCGGTAAGTCGATGGTGATTTCTGATTGAAACAGATGGCCGTTTCTGAAATTAGAGTATCGACATGTAGTTGTGTCCAGATGCTAGGTGCATCGTGACCCTCAACATGGGCGTACGTCGCAAATGAGACGTCGAGACTGTGTCTTCGGAGCCATACTCATCTACGACGGAGAGATCCTCATCGTCCACATGCTCGTCTCAAGATGCATAGTCCTGTGTCTCCTGTATTCCTGCTTTCTTTGTGTTGTGTACCGCTCTCAGCGCCCTCTGGGGTTTCCCGTAGTTGTCGTCGTCCGTGGAGCGTCCATCTGGGTGTCCGCAGTTATCGTCATCAGCCGCGGGACCTCGATCTGGGTGGCTGCAATTCCATATTCATTCATTGGTACCAGTACAGGCGCATAGGATTTGCATCCAGAAGCCCGTTCACTGTTCTGAGGAACAAGTTATCATCTTGTTTCACAACTCTGTCCTCATGGGCAATGATAACCTGGATGTAGATGTTCTGGATGGATGTCGGCGTATCTGGTTTTTGTGGGTCCTGCTACTGAGGCTTGTTTGGGTGTCCAGTCCATAGTGTCGTAGTCTGCATCTGGCGTACAGAAGGGAGGCTCGGGAACTGATCAGATCCAAGGTCTAAGATGGTGGCGACTTGCCACTGGGTGGTCGGCGACATGGTGGTCAACTTTTTAATCTTCTTCAGTGCCTCCTTCCTTTTTGTACAGAGGTAGGAGGTGGCGGGGTGCTGTTCTCCACAGTTCGCGCATTTCTTGGTAGTGGCGGTACAGTCCGTGTAGTTGTGAGTGCCGGAGCATGAGCTGCACTAAGCCGTTTGTTCTGGGCACTTGTTGGAAAAGTATTCATAGCTGAAGCACTTGTAACACTGTCTCACGTTGTAGATCTTTTTCTTGGCAATCTGGTTCGAGGAGGTGATTCCAAAGCACTTGAAACTGTTCTTCACTGATTCATGGGCTTGTTCTGTTGTTTCGAAGGTCATTTTCAACGTGGGTCGAGTGGCGTCGTTAGTCTTGATGAGTAAAGCTGTCATCGCTTTCAAAGTAAGGGTTTTCTGCATTAATTTGCTACACTATGGTATCGGGTGCCTCACCCGACACCAACCGTTGACAACCAGCGGTTCAGCCTGTTCACAAATATCGTTTCCCGGCAGTGATTTGTCCGGGATGAATCGGTGAGAGGTTCGCCTACAGTAGCGGGTCCCGGCGTTCCGGATCCAGGATCTTCTGTATGTCCGCTTTTGTTGCCAAAATTACCGTGGCCTCGATACCATGCATATGGACGTCAAGTGGTCCAAACAAAGAACTAAGAACAAAATCTTAGTTCACACTAATAACTCTGAAACGAAAGATAGAAGCAAAATGAACATTGAATTAGGTATGCGTGTAGCATTATCTTCCTGTCTTTCAAATTGGAATCAACTACTAACAAACAAGCACAGCCTTCTCAGTAAATTAAAACTGTTTAAAAAATATTGTTTATTGTGTCACGTAAATTCCTTGCATAGCAGGAATTTAAATAGCAACCTCTTCCACTCATCTACTGTGTCATCACACTGGAGGTTCGCCTCTATGACAGGCATGATGAGTCATTCGACCTGCCACAGGCTCCAACACCCGGAGGAGCCGGTCGGCCGAGCGGACAACACACTGTACTTGTGATCATGTGGTCCCGGGTTCGATCCCGGGCGCCGGCGAGAAACAACGGGCAGAGTTTCTTTCACCCTATGCCCCTGTTACCTAGCAGTAAAATAGGTACCTGGGTGTTAGTCAGCTGTCACGGGCTGCTTTCTGGAAGTGGAGGCCTGGTCGAGGACCGGGCCGCGGGGACACTAAAAAGCCACGAAATCATCTCAAGATAACCCAGTGCCTGGTGCGGCTCACCGGCAGGCAGATGCCTCCTAAACAAGCAGTTGCCGCCTCTAACTGGCAGTTACACAGCCTCTACCCAGCTGTGGTGCAGCCGCAAACTTGCAGTTACCACCAGTCGCTTGTTTCTGCTCACCTGACAAAACACGTGACGTTATCACCAGCTGCGGTATAAATAGAGCCCTGCAACCCATGGAAGCCAAGTCCACTACGGGCTCACCATAGCCCGTGCTACTTGGAACGGTTTGTTCCAAGTAGCTGAATCTATAACAACAACAACAACAACCATGGAAGCCAGTCTCTCACTGGTGCTCTTGGGGTCATCATTGCTTCCATCACCCGCCGTTCGCTGCCAGCCAACGTTCTGCCTCAGATACTGTGGTGGAACTGAAGATGTCTTCAGCTCACTAGTATACTATTGTACTAGTATTACATTAATTAAGGGGCCGTATTTCTTTTTTTTAAATGTTGTTTAATGTCAACCAAACTTTTTTTACTAGTTGTATATAAGAAGGGCTGCAACTGTTCTGCGTTTCAGTATCGCGCCCTATATAGAGTGGGAGATATATATATATTTTTCCAACGAATTTTACACGTTTTTAATAATAAACTACAACCACAGGTTTCAAATGACATCATTTCAACGACACTCATATATCATATTAGCATATAATAAAGGATTGTTATGAAAAGGATTATCCAAAATATGTTTAGTTTTACTAATACAAAGTTAAAAATACTAGTCAAAGTTCCCCCCCAAAATACATGCTTATATTTCATGTTTGCAAATATTTATAAAATCCATAAATGAACTTATGAATAACGTGTTTTATAAATGTTGTAGAGACGTGATCTCTACATGTAAGGTGCAAATTTCAAATAAATTAAAAAAATAATGAAAGAGGAGATGCAATTTTATGTTACTTGAAAATAAATGAGATCACTCTGCCACCTGTGGTTGAAGTTGACTTCAACTAATTTTCTCCAAAATTTGCATCTTTATAGATAGGCATACATTCTGTAAGGTGAAAAAGTTTCAAGCAAATCGGCTGATAAAAACTATGGAACAAAATAAGAAAAATTCTAACTTTTTTTGGTTGAATTTTTTTTTTTTTGTGCATTAAACTGAATATTATTAAAATACTTTATTATATGCTATTGTGATAGCTTAGAGTCGTAGACATGATTTCAGTTGACACTTTTCTTTGATGTTAATATTTGACCATTTTGGATTTTTTTTTTACACAATTCAATATTTTTTTCTCCCTTCCTATTTATGCTACATTGTTGAGAGTTGGGCCAGTTGAACCAACTTTCATATACAATTAGTCAAAAACAGTTTGATTGAAATCGAATCATTTTTCATTTATCACATTTTTCCGTAATATGCCCCCAAGATTTTCATTTACTTGTTTCGTTTGTTTTGTTATAACAGCCGAGAGTTTGCAGGACATAATTAATATTTTTATAGTAAAGTTTATTATTTGTTTATCTGTTTCTTGTTTCATACTGCTACTTACACACAGCAAAGGCCAAAGAATCATTTATGTTTACGAGAGTGAGAGCCAGACCAGCCTGGCCCAGCAGTCCTCCATTACTGCAGCATTTCACAACTGTCTTGTTATAATTTCAGGCAAAATGTTTCTTTGTATTTCTCTTCATTTTTCCTAATAATGTGAATATATAATTTAATTTAATAGATTCCAACCATATACATGTATATCATGTGTCAATAGTATATAGAGGAATATAATTCACAGTTAGTATATAATTTATTACACATAGCCATGCTGGGTCTCAATATACAATGCTGTTCTTGTGTTCCCCCCCCCCCCCAGTATAAAAATAAAAAAGTTTGTGTACTGGGAGTGAAAGTGGTGAGCCGGCGGCCAGTAGAAAAACAATGTGATTCCCCACTATTCAACAGCACTCTGGGACACCACGCCAACACTTCTCTGTCGATACTCAGGTCCCTTTGGCAGTGTCGCGAAGTGTAGTGAGAGTACTGGCACAGTGAGAGTACTGGCATGGTGAGAGTACTGGCACAGTTAAAGTACTGGCACAGTGAGAGTACTGGCACAGTGAAAGTACTGGCACAGTGAGAGTACTGACACAGTGAGAGTACTGGCACAGTGAGAGTACTGGCATGGTGAGAGTACTGGCACGGTGAGAGTACTGGCATGGTGAGAGTACTGGCACAGTTAAAGTACTGGCACAGTTGGAGTACTGGCACAGTGAAAGTACTGGCACAGTGAGAGTACTGACACAGTGAGAGTACTGGCACGGTGAGAGTACTGGTACAGTGAGAGTACTGGCATGGTGAAAGTACTGGCACAGTGAGAGTACTGGCACAGTGGGAGTACTGGCACAGTGCGAGTACTGGCACAGTGAAAGTACTGGCACAGTGAGAGTACTGGCACAGTGAGAGTACTGGCACAGTGCGAGTACTGGCACAGTGCGAGTACTGGCACAGTGAAAGTACTGGCACAGTGAGAGTACTGGCACAGTGAGAGTACTGGCACAGTGAGAGTACTGGCACAGTGAGAGTACTGGCACAGTGAGAGTACTGGCACAGTGAGAGTACTGGCACAGTGGGAGTACTGGCACAGTGAGAGTACTGGCACAGTGAGAGTACTGGCACAGTGAGAGTACTGGCACAGTGCGAGTACTGGCACAGTGAAAGTACTGGCACAGTGAGAGTACTGGCACAGTGTGAGTACTGGCACAGTGAGAGTACTGGCACAGTGAGAGTACTGGCACAGTGAGAGTACTGGCACAGTGAGAGTACTGGCACAGTGAGAGTACTGGCACAGTGGGAGTACTGGCACAGTGAGAGTACTGGCACAGTGAGAGTACTGGCACAGTGCGAGTACTGGCACAGTGAAAGTACTGGCACAGTGAGAGTACTGGCACAGTGTGAGTACTGGCACAGTGAGAGTACTGGCACAGTGAGAGTACTGGCACAGTGAGAGTACTGGCACAGTGAGAGTACTGGCACAGTGAGAGTACTGGCACAGTGAGAGTACTGGCACGGCGAGAGTACTGAAAGTGTTGGAGAATTACACACAGAAATCACAGTTGCGTGATGCATCAAATGAACATATCCACAAGGGCCGTGACGAGGATTCGAACCTGCGTTCGAGAGCATCCCAGACGCTGCATGTCGTAGCTCAGTTGAATAATGCAGCGTCTGCGATGCTCTCGGACGCAGGTTCGAATCCTCGTCACGACCCTTGTAGATTTGTTCGTGTCAGGGAATGTAAAGTTTAGGTGTGGATTCTGATTTTGCTTCTTATCACACATTCTTTTATGAAGTTTTCACTTTGACGACGTTTTGATTGCTTATATCAGTTATCTGATTAGAAATTGTATGTTAATCCAACTATACATTGAAAATACATTTGTGGGAGATTGAGAGGTAAATCTTCCATGCTGCATGAGCCAGAACCCTTTGGGTTAATGATTTATAAACTCAGATTTTCTAGAGATTCAGTCAACCTAATTTCTCACAAATTTTCAGAAAAGGTGTTCCATTTTATGAACGATTTAATCGCCTTGTTTCGAGACTGGATGATGCTGGTATTACTGACTTTTGGACGAATGAGGTGATTGCCAGACGAGTTAAGGAAAACAGAGACTCTGCGAACCTGGATATTTTGACAAACCTGAACCAGGTAAATATATCAACCTTTATGCTCTCTCTCTCTTAGCTCTATGGAGACCCCGAGGGCCCAGGAGTCTGCAGGTATGGTAGGTTATCAGGGGACCCCCGGGGGGGGCAGGAGCTTGCAGGTATGGTAAAAGTGCTCACAGCACACATCTTCGACACAGTGAGTCCCTGAGATGTGCGAGGGTCTTCTTGTTACATGACCATCATCCCATACAGTCTTCTTGTACATGCGACCGTCTTTATACACCATTGTCACTACGAGGAAGTGCACCATTATCACTATGGTGAAGTGCACCATTATCACTACGGTGAAGTGCACCATTATCACTATGGTGAAGTGCACCGTTATCACTACGGTGAAGTGCACCATTATCACTACGGTAAAGTTCACCATTATCACCACGGTAAAGTGCACCATTATCACCACGGTAAAGTGCACCATTATCACCACCGTGAAGTGCACCATTATCACTACGGTAAAGTGCACCATTATCACTACGGTAAAGTTCACCATTATCACCACGGTAAAGTGCACCATTATCACCACGGTAAAGTGCACCATTATCACCACCGTGAAGTGCACCATTATCACTATGGTGAAGTGCACCATTATCACTACGGTAAAGTGCACCATTATCACTACGGTAAAGTGCACCATTATCACCACGGTAAAGTGCACCATTATCACCACGGTGAAGAGTACCATTATCACCACCGTGAAGTGCACCATTATCACCACGGTGAAGTGCACCATTATCCCTACGGTAAAGTGCACCATTATCACCACAGTGAAGTGCACCATTATCACCACGGTGAAGTGCACCATTATCACCACGGTGAAGTGCACCATTATCACCACGGTGAAGTGCACCATTATCACCACGGTGAAGTGCACAATTACCACCAAGGTGAAGTGCACCATTATCACCACGGTGAAGTGCACCATTACCACCAAGGTGAAGTGCACCATTACCACCACAGTGAAGTGCACCATTATCACCACGGTGAAGTGCACCATTACCACCACAGTGAAGTGCACCATTATCACCACAGTGAAGTGCACCATTATCACCACGGTGAAGTGCACCATTATCACCACGGTGAAGTGCACCATTACCACCAAGGTGAAGTGCACCATTATCACCACGGTGAAGTGCACCATTATCACCACGGTGAAGTGCACCATTATCACCACGGTGAAGTGCACCATTATCACCACGGTGAAGTGCACCATTATCACCACGGTGAAGTGCACCATTATCACCACAGTGAAGTGCACCATTATCACCACGGTGAAGTGCACCATTATCACCACGGTGAAGAGTACCATTATCACCACGGTGAAGTGCACCATTATCACCACGGTGAAGTGCACCATTATCACCACGGTGAAGTGCACCATTATCACCACGGTGAAGTGCACCATTATCACCACAGTGAAGTGCACCATTATCACCACGGTGAAGTGCACCATTATCACCACGGTGAAGTGCACCATTACCACCAAGGTGAAGTGCACCATTATCACCAAGGTGAAGTGCACCATTACCACCAAGGTGAAGTGCACCATTATCACCACGGTGAAGTGCACCATTACCACCAAGGTGAAGTGCACCATTATCACCACGGTGAAGTGCACCATTACCACCAAGGTGAAGTGCACCATTACCACCAAGGTGAAGTGCACCATTATCACCACGGTGAAGTGCAGACTGGACAGACCAAACCGTATGGGTGGTAGTATTTTCCTCCTAACACCGAGTAATATGACATGTAAACCTGTAACACTTACACATTTTGTGAATGGTAAACTAGAAATTTTTGCATGCTTAATACCTTACAATGGTACACATCCTTTCTGGGTATATACAACCTTGGTGACACAATAAATTTAAATTAACTGGAATTCTATCTTAACCAATTACGGCAACCGATCATTGTTACAGGTGATCTTAATACTAACCACCCCACATGGAGTAGAGGCACCCAAAATACTGCAGGCACTGATTTATATAACTACTTAGACACTACACCATATATTCTTCTTTCGCTGCCCTACCTTGCAACCTACTTTAACTACAGAACCAATTATGAAGCCTCACCGGACATCTGTTTTGGCTCTGCACACTTTCAACAAGAACTACAGTTTCATACTGGACCAGATATTGGTAGTGACCACAAATTCCTCATTATAAAATTTACTAACTTTCAGCCACCAACCCACCCCCTAACGCTCCCCAAGTGGAACATTAAGAAACTAGATAAGACAAAATGGGCTGATACTCTCTGTCTCCCAGATACAGACGATGTAGACCCAAATACGCGATTGTCCACAATCACTCTGCCATTAATTCTGCAGCCACCCAAATGCTCAAGAAAACTTCAGGACATAGGTCCAACAAACCACTTAAACCGTGGTGGAACGCGGAATGTGCACGAACAGCCGCTTTACGCCGACGAGCCATACAAAAACAAAGACGTCAACCCTCCCTACAGAACTGGGTTAATCTCCGGCGGGCTACAGCAGAAGCCAAAAAAACCATACTGTCAGCAAAGCGAGTATCATGGGCAAAAGTTTGTGATAGCCTCACACCCACTACGCCACATTCAAAAGTCTGGGCTACATTTAACAGCATTAAAGGTCGCCCAACATTCCCTTCGTTTTCCCTGATGATCAACGGTTCACTCTGTCAAACACCTCAGGAGCGAGCAAATGTTCTTGCTGAATGTCTTAAAGTTACCCTCTCAACACCCTTCCTTCATGCCCAAGAACTCCTCCTCAGTCAAGAAATTGACCGTGCCATACTGCTACCCATGCTCGGCGTCGACAACATGTACACCTTAAGCGAGCTACAATTAGCCTTAACCTGCCTACCTCTTGGCAAGGCACCTGGAGAGGTCTGGAATTCCATAAAAACTCATTAATATCTTCCATGGACTGCACATAGTATTCTTCTAAACTATTACAACCTATGCTGGATTTACGGAAATATTCCCTCACAATCGCAAACCAGTATTATTCTTCCTTTCCTTAAACCAGTTAAAGACCCATCAAAACCTGCGTCATACAGACCAATTTCCCTACTATCATGCCTCAGTAAAGTCATGGAAAGACTAGTACATACTCGCCTCCAATGATGCCTTGAGTATAATAATATTAAACCGTCACTCCAAGCTGGATTTCGACCGCAATGCTCCACACTCGATCAAATACTCTGCCTTGAACATGAAATCCGCACCTCCCTCAGAAGCAGTAAATTTTCTATTGTTCTCTACCTAGACCTCAAAGGAGCTTTTGATCTCATTCCTCATACTTGCCTCCTCGCAAAGCTTGCGCGTTTAGGCGTACAGGGAAGAATACTTTTAATGGTTACAGTCCTATCTTACGAACAGGACCTCTGAAGTCTATATACAAGGCGAATTTTCCGAGGGCATCCCAATACAAACGGGTGTCCCACAAGGCTCCATACTAAACCCATCCCTTTTTGCTGCATTCTTAGCAGATTTGCCTAACACCCATCCTGTTCACCTCTTGGCGTACGCCGACGACTTAACATTGTATTATTCAGACAATGTCCTACCTAATACAGTCTCAACAATGCAAACAGCACTTGACAACTTCATAGATTGGACACAACAATGTTAGTACTACAAGTTAGTACTTCAAGTTAGTACTACCAAAACCTATTACCAAATTTTCACTCGAAAAATAAATAAATAAATAAAAAAATGCTAATCTACCCACCCTCACAATACACAACACTCCCATCCAACACGTACGAGAACATAAATACCTTGGCATGCACTTAGACTCGCCCTCACTTACCTGGAAAGCACACATTCAACACCTTAAACAGACGACACAACCCTGACTCGCCATACTGAAAGCCCTCACTGGCACCACCTGGGGAGCACACCATAAAATCTTGCTCTGTTTCTATACAACCTACATTCGCAGCCAACTAGACTATTGTTGCTAAGCATATGCGTCGGCTGCGCCTACTTACCTACAGAGCCTCGAGGTCATCCAAAACAATAACATGCGACTTATACGTGGCGCAATGCGTTCAACTCCAATCCTCGGACTTTACGGGGAAATGGGTCTCAGAAGCCTAGCCATCAGACGAGACATAATGTGTGCCAACTATCTGTCACTCTGTACCACTGCTCACCTGACACACCCATACAGATAAAAAAATTAACCCAACAGTTAACCCACATAACCCCCGCTTTCCAACCAATCACTCGCAACCTTTCCTCACACTGGCTACAAATATCCTCAATATAGACCTATATCTACTCCAAAACTCGTAAACCCAACTTACTGTCCCCCCTATTACACCTTGGCTTTATACAACTCCAAATACATCAATACAACTCGAAGACGACATTCCAAAGTCTGCACCAAACTCAGCCATAGCCTCAGTCTTTACCTCAACAATGAAAAATTGCTACCTAAATACCACAGTGGTATCATCAAATACATACAGATGGATCTCGCATCATCATGAACACCGTACCCACGGTCACTAGCGCTGTATGGATACCGGAATACCATCTCAAGCAGGGATGGCAGTTACCAAACCAACTATGTATTTTCAAAGCTGAATTATATGCCTTATATCAAGCTATCCAAATGATCACAACATTACCAACCTGGACATCTACAGCACAACGCAACAAACCCTTTTGAAACTTTTATCATCCTCAACATAAACGCCTCTCCCAACATCTGTACCGGTGCAGTCATCGGGAGGACAAACCCTTCATGCAACCTGCACCTATTATCAACAAGAAGAAGTAGAGAGAGATTAGGCTGCCCAGGATATACTGCTTTTCTCCATACTACTGCAGCCCTACGTCGCCTCTGTGGATACAGACACGTCATAGGTAAACTGACCGGTACTGGTGGAACTAGGAAATACTACTTACTGACTCTGGCATTGACATTCAGCTCATATCACAACAGATGGCGCTGATCTCTAGTCGCCATCTCACCAGAGATCATCCACAGCGACTCCTCTGGTTGACCAAGGCAGGAATCTCGAGCCTATCGCAGGTATTAGACAGCCATCACTGGATGGCATTGTCCACATTTCGTCCGGTACTGTGGGGGGTGAGGGAGCATACTCACAGATGGCGCTGACGTTGCTCCTCCATACTCTGACGATGTAGTCGGGAGCGTAACAACCATTATCACCACAGTGAAGTGCACCATTATCACCACAGTGAAGTGCACCATTATCACCACAGTGAAGTGCACCATTATCACCACAGTGAAGTGCACCATTATCACCACAGTGAAGTGTACCATTATCACCACTGATGTGTACCATTATCACCACAGTGAAGTGTACCATTATCACTACGGTGAAGTGTACCATTATCACTATGGTGAAGTGTACCATTATCACCACAGTGAAGTGTACCCTTATCATCACAGTGAAGTGCACCCTTATCACCACAGTGAAGTGCACCCTTATCACCACAGTGAAGTGCACCATTACCATTATCACTACGGTGAAGTGTACCATTACCATTATCACTACGGTGAAGTGTACCATTATCACCACAGTGAATTGTACTACACACCACAGTGGAGAGAGAGAGAGAGAGAGAGAGAGAGAGAGAGAGAGAGAGAGAGAGAGAGAGAGAGAGAGAGAGAGAGAGAGAGAGAGAGAGAGAGAGAGAGAGAGAGAGAGAGAGAGATTTCTCTCCACACAAAATGCAGGCCGGAGATGCAACAAGAGAAAGGGAGCATTTCAGTTTGGTTTCAGAGAGGATGTTAAGACAGGAAGAGAAGATATATTTAAGAAACGACGAAAAATAACATGCAGTGTTTATTAGACAGGAGATTTCTGAAGAGGAAGGACACAGCAAAGAGAATAAGAGAAGAAAAAACAATGAGAAATGCAGGAGACCAGAAAGTGGCATAGAGCAATGCAGATCTGACAAGGGCATATAATGAACGCATTAAACTACAGACCGTTGTCACTGACAAATATTCCTTGTTGAGTGCTGCAGAAAGTAATCAGGTCGAGAATGGCGGAGCATCTTGAGAGGATCGACTTTGTGACGAAAAATCACAATGAATTTAGAAATGGAAAATCGTGCTTGACAAACCTGAGTGAGTTTTATGACGAGGTTACTAAATATAGACAATAAAGGAAGGCTGGATAGACTATTTTTTCTAAAATGTCAAAACGCATTTGACACTTTCCCCATAAAAGACTGCTGTACAAGATGAAGAAACAGGTTGGGATAACTGAGAAAATACTAAACTGGATAAGGAAGTATCTGAATGAAGGAAACAAAGAGTCTATTAGGCCTGATTTTCACCCAGAATGAGGAAGACATTGCGAATATGGAACATGAAATTCCACTAGGAGCCATTGGTCATTGTGTCCTAGTTTTTGACTACATTATTGAGCTTAAAATTGTGACCACGGGACAAGAGGTCTGGGAAAGGAGAGTAGACTACAGGAGAGGAGATTACAGGAGGATAAGAGAATATCTGTGAGACGTGCTGTGTGAGGAAGAACTTAAGAGGAAATACTGTACATGATATGATGGACTTAGTCAAGTAGAAATGCAAGGAGGCCAAAGTTAGTTCCATTCAAACAATAAGAGGGAAAAAGGTAGAAGAGAATATAATAATCAATGGTTTAATAAACAGTGCCAGGAAGGAAAAATAAGAAGCAGGAGGAAATGTAGAAGACAAAGGACAGAGGACAACAGGAATAGATGGAACAGAGCTAGGAACTAGTACATTAATATAAGGAGATTATCGGAAAGGAATTATTAGAACGATATTACAATCAAAGCGAAAAAGCACTTTAAATTAATACATCTATATAAATAAAAATGGAAATGTTCGTTTGTTTAAAATCGCTAATCTCCGAAAGATCTTCACCGATTGCTTTGAAATTTTCACACAATATTCCATTCGCATCCGAGCGGGTTTTTATATACATACTATATTGATGTCACGTCTGTGACGGAAAAAAACATGTTTTTTTTAAACTGTATTTTCATGTGTTTTTTTCATGTGAGAGAAATCTTCGAAATCTCTTTACCGATTGCTTTGAAAATTTGACACGACGTTGCATTCGAATAGGCGCGTATTTTTATATACCTATTATATACATGCCTCACCTGTGACAGGAAAAAAATTGCTTTAAAAAACAAAAATTTTCATCCATTGGACGTAAGAGCAACACAAGCATTTATCTCACAAAGTTATTCACCGATTAGTTTGAAATTCTAACACAACGTTCCATTCAAATATGCTCGTGCTTTTATATACCTACTATATAGATGGCACACCTGTGACAGGTAAAAACATGTTTTTATCAAAAACAGCGCCATCTGTTGGAGGTAATAGCAACATACATGCTATTCTAAATATGTTATGAATTCCAATTCAATGTTTCTTATTGCATTGATCAATGTAATGTTCATAGATTTCGATTTATTTTAAATTTGATTGAAATATTTTGCGTGACATTGTGTTGGAATTGAGCTGTGTTGTTTACCATGCTGTTCATTTTGTAAGTATAGGAATAGATGCCACACCTGTGACAAGTAAAAACATTTTTTTTTAAGAAACAGCGCCATCTGTTTGCATGTAAGAGCCACAAACACACTATTCTAAATATGGTACTATTCCATCTCAATGTTTTCGATTGCAATGCCAAATTAAATTTTCATTCATTTCGATTTATTTTCAATTTGATTTAATTATTTTGTGTAACATTGTGTTGGAACTGAGCTATGTTGTTTACTATACCGTTCATTTCGTAAGTGTAAGTATAGATGCCACAACTACGACAGGTAAAAACATGATTTTTTTTTTAAACAGATTACAGGAGCGCATAAGATCTGTTGCACGGAAGAACAACTTACGCTATACTAAATATGTGTCAATTCCATTTCAATGTTTCTGATTTCATTGATAAATTGAATTATCATTTATTTCGATTTACTTTTATTTTGATTTAATTATTTTATGTTACGTTGCGTTGGAATTGAGCTTTGTTTTTTACCATATCATTCATTTCGTGAGTATAGTTTATTTTCTTATTTTTCCATTGTTTTTCATTTCTTTTTTAATTGTTTTTCTTATATTTCAGTGATGGGAACATCAGATCATTTGATGATCCGATTTTCTGATGGGAACATCAGATCATTTGGTAATGCATCAAACGAGGGAGTGGGGAATGGTTGGGAGGACGAGGGACGGCAGTGGGGGGGGGGGGAAATAATGAGGACAAGGGACAGGGGAGGGGGTAATGGCGGGGAGGACAAGGGGAACGGGGGAGTTGGGGATGGAGACGAGGGGACAGGCGAATGGGGACTGTTGGGGGAAGACAAGGGGACTGGGAAGTGGGCAGATAATGGGGAGGACGAGGGGACGGGTTAGTGGGAGATGGAGTAAGGGGACGAGGGGACAGTGGAGTGGTGGATGGTGGGGAGGATACTGGGATGGGGGAGGGAGGTATTGTGGGGAGGACGAGGGAGTGGGGAATGATTTGGAGGACGAGGGGATGTAGGAGTGAGGAATGGTTGGAAGGACGAGGGGACGGGGGATGGCGGAATTGTGGAGAGGAATGGGAGACTGTGGGAGGGTTGCTTTTGCTCAGCAACATTCATGCGTTGCTGAGCCACAGCAACGCGTGGCCGGGTACAGCTAGTAGTCATATAACAAGGAATGACGATAAAGACCTCATCTTTTCTGTGATCGGTTGGATTTACTCTGCGCTAATTATTTAGCAAGTATGGAACAATTAATTAAATAATATTTTAATCCCTTAATGTTTCTCGTCATGCTACTCTGTGTGTATTTGAATGTTTTCATGCTCGGGTTCATAAGCATTACAACATCTGTTCTTTCAATAAAACAGACACAATTGTCATTAATTTGCATTAGGTCCTCAGACATTGTTAAGCCACATTAACTTGAATACAAAAGGCTTGAAACAGGAACTAGCCATTATATGCAAACTGGTAACGTACTTATGAGAAGCTTAGTGTTTAAACTGTGTGAAGAGTTAACTTGAATATCTGTAGTGATCGGTTCTTTTTATAAATATATACATTGTATTACACTGTGTTATAACATTAGGTATAATGCTCCAATGCTTTACTATACAAATAAAGATAAATAATTTTCCTTTGACAATAAGGATAATAATATATCCTTTAATTTTAGTCACTGTTTCGAGTGATGTTAAACATTGCAAAACTTCAGTAATTTTGTGTAAAGATTTTCATCTCTTTTAATGACAAATTTGTTGATTAAATTGCCTACTATTCTTCTTTTTTGACGACTGAAGCCATAAACCTTTTGTTAATAGGTTTAAATAACTTATATTTTATTTTTATTAAATTTTTCCCCTCGCCACTGATCACTATCCTTTCCCAAATACGGTGTCCAATACTGTATGGAGAGTCCTAGTATACGCCGACCTAATGATCTGTGCAGAGTAAAACTGACTTTCTTCGGTAGAAAAATTCTACAAAGCAATTTAACACTTGACTGTCTTTCTTTACGGTCTTGATGGATACTTGGCCTCAGATTCTTAGCCAATGTCAGTCCTAGGGCTGCTTCGCCATCTACTTTCATCAAGTCTTTATTGCTTATCCAGTAGCTTGCCTATTTATTTTCGTCTAAAATATGCTTTGTTTCGTATTTATTGGCATCTGTCACTCATCTGGTCAATATACAGAGATGTTTAAGACGGTGTATAGTTACGGTCGTTCAGTTGGTGTCTTCACTTTGCTTCACTTTTAATTTGTTCAGCATAAGGCATTATTAATAACATTTATGTAAATAAAAAGTGAAGTTAAATCCTAAACAGATTATATCCAAATTGAATTACACCTCATTTGCATTCACTAAGATAATTTTTCTTATCAACTTAATATATATGACTTTTCCATATACTTTTTGTATTCAAAGAAATTACCAAGGAGTAACTTTATCAAATGGTTTCAATATGCATATATATTGTCTACCGATTTTGTTTTCTTGAGAATTAGCAAATCAAATTGATAAGAAAACCATGTTGGAGTCTCCTACTAAATGGAGATTAGAAATGTTGCCCAATTTCCTCACAACTTTATTTTTCCATTACCATCTAGATAATTGACCAAATATTACAACTTTTCTTTATTAATTTGTATGTATTAGTGTGACACTCACATAATTGTATGTATTAGTGTGTCACTTACACATTTGTAAGTGTTAGTGTGACACTCACACATTTGTATGTATTAGTGTGACATTCACACATTTGTATGTATTAGTGTGACATTTACACATTTGTATGTATTAGTGTGACATTCACACATTTGTATGTATTAGTGTGACATTTACACATTTGTATGTATTAGTGTGACATTCACACATTTGTATGTATTAGTGTGACATTTACACATTTGTATGTATTAGTGTGACATTTACACATTTATATGTATTAGTGTGACATTTACACATTTGTATGTATTAGTGTGACATTCACACATTTGTATGTATTAGTGTGACATTTACACATTTGTATGTATTAGTGTGACATTTACACATTTGTATGTATTAGTGTGACATTCACACATTTATATGTATTAGTGTGACATTCACACATTTCTGTTCTCGTGAAATTGTTCTTTTCCCAATTGACTTATTGACAATTATGGTCTAAGAGTTACTATATAATTTTTAGTACAAATAATATTTTTGGCCAAAATTTGTCATGGCAAGCTGTGGTATTTATGTCTAGCTTTTTTTGCATTAAATTTACATCTAATTTATCAACTGTAATACATCGAAAGAATTATTGTTAGTTATACAGAAGCGTTAAAGTCCGAAAATGTTATTAAAATTATCTTCAGTAAATACAGAAGATATAAAGCAAAATTAATCTTCATTGCTTCCCTTGACTTCAACTTTTACCTAAACTTCCTCAGAACGACAAAGACGTCGTGTTGAGCCTGCACCACCTGCAGGGCGCCTTCTACCTCCTGCTGGTGGGCTCCATCGTCGCCTTCCTCGCCCTGCTGGGGGAGAACCTCGCCCACTACTGGTCCTCGCCCCAGTAACACCTTCCTCGCCCTGCTGGGGGAGAACCTCGCTCACTGCTGCTCCTCGCCCCAGTAACACCTTCCTCACCCTGCTGGGGGGGAGAACCTCGCTCACTGCTGCTCCTCGCCCCAGTAGCCCCTTCGTCGCCCTGCTGGGGGAGAACCTCGCCCACTGCTGCTTCTCGCCCCAGTAACACCTTCCTCGCCCTGCTGGGGGAGACCATAGTAGTGGAAACCGGGCCAATGACCGGCAATTTTTTTCCCCCTGGCGGTACTTGGCCCCTGCCATTTAGCTCAAGGGGATCAAAAGACCGCCTCCCGTCGCACCTAAATTTCGTTAGCTCAGTGACCCTGTAAAGGCACGTTCAAGGGGATTAAAAAGCCGGTCTATGGCCTGTGTATTTTGCGTTACCCCAGCGAGTGATTACTCGTCTCCAAGTCTTAGCATTTAGCTCAAGGGGATTAAAAAGCCGGTCTGTGAGTCGTGTGTTTTGCGTTAGCCCAATGGTCCTGAAACCTAATGTACAATAACGTCATCCGTAGTCTATTTTAAATCTCCTGTTTACTTCCAATCTATGTTAACCAGAACATCAACTGTCGCTATTAGATGAACTTCAGTAAGTCTGTTCCCAAATTAATATCCCCGTTTTTCTCCATTTATACACATCAATAATGTAACTCCATTAATATTCAGAAGGTCCTATTTATTCCCCTTACTTATCTAGAAGCTTTGTATTGAGTGTCCGGCCAAGGATCATTTATTAATCATAGGAATGGATGAAACTCACCATCAGCCATTTGCATGTAGCAAAGGGCAAGCAACACAGAGCATGAACGATCATGTATCTCAGCGTTCACCCCTGTTGTTGAACCAGTCCTGTACCCAGGTCTTTTCCCTAAATCTAAAACTTATCCGATTTATACCCATCGTTTCGTGTTCTGTCTCGTGTTGATACTTTTAATAGGCTATTAATATTCCCCTTTGTCATGTCCATTCTCTCACACCTCTATCATATCACCCCTGTTTCTTCGCCTTTTTAGAGAATGTAATTTAAGCTTTGTCGATCTTTCTTCAAGGATTGCTTATGGGGCATAGGGTGAATATCAATGAAAATCCAGTATCACCCATTTTGTATGAAACAGACCCCTACCCCAGACACGGTGACTTCAACAGGGGATTCAGTAGTAATCCAGATATAAACTTTAAAAAAAACAGGCTTCACCAACACTCAGATATTTTTATTTAATTCCTCCTTCACTGCTAGTCCTATGTCCGTCTCTCAATCGCTCATAAACATGCCCCCATACCCTACTGTAGCATATAACAAATCAAAATACTCATTCAATGCACATATATATGAACTGCATTGAGTAAAAGCAGCCTCGCATGTTTTGAAATAGACCTTCTGCAGTTACCTTCATTCTGATATTCTGATCTCTAAGGCGGTTTGATCCACCAATGGATGCATTTGCTTTCAGCCAATGTTGTACATGCGGTTCCTAAGATGGTTACACATTAGTGCAATCTCTTAATCTCTCTCTCAATACCTCAACTGTACTGTGTCATCACAGGCGATTATCTGTTGCCTTTGCTCGTATTTTTCGCTCATTGTTCATATTTTTCTTTTATTCAATTCACATGCACTATCAAACCAGCCTAACCTAACCTATTATAAAACAAAACAAAAAACATTTCTACATTCTACAGACCCATTGTTGTTGTTGTTTTAGTGACGTCACAAAAGCTGCCTCAGTATGGGGATAGAGTATTGTCTGCCATTGACAAATAAGTGTTAAGTCTACACTGCAACCATATTGTTTAACTGTGAGTGACGTCACCAGATGGACAATGAGGCCCTAGCATGCTGCATATCTATTTAGTTTATATTTAATTTTATTATTCAAAAAATGGCTTATCCATCCCCAACCTAACCTAACCTAATCAGAAGTTTAGGAATAAACATTTTAGTCATCCACAACGGTAATCATTATTCAGTGAAAAGTTCAAAACTATAATAGCAAGCCAAGTTGAACAGCAATTTAAGCAGACTCGTGCGTCTGGCAGGACAGCTGCCCTAGTACGTGTGCTCAGGTGTCATCACATCCATCAAATAGCTGCCCAAAAGTCGAACCGCAATTCAACCATCTTGCAACACAGCTGGATGCTAGCCACTATATTCATAGGTTAATCATTCCTAGACCTCGAAAATCCCAATCTTGCTACACAAATCAGCTAACTTGTTTCTAAACCAACAGTCGCCAATACAAGCATACATACCTACACATACTCCACAACCCATACATTCATAGAGAATAGCCTGGTTATGCTACCATTGTCCCATTAATCAGATGTAATTTATGCCATATGAATCCCTAAAATGTATTTAGAACAAGATTTCAGTAACCCCACAGCTCATTCACATCAAGTAATCTTAATTATTTTTACTGTTAATTTATATTAATGCATGCCAATCAGCAAGATGACCATATTATTCAAGCCAGTCCAAATATTATTAATTAAATACGCTATTATATTCAAACATATCCAATACTTTAATTACATGAGTTAATACCCACCTTCATACTATTCATATGGATATACCAGGGTGTATGTGTCCCATTTAAATAAATATATTACTGATAAAAAGCTAAGGTTGTGATAAGGCGCACTAAAATATAATAATTTAACATCATTAACACAAAATGCAACACTTTTACTTATACTGAAACACACATAATAAAAAACACACAGTATAAAACACATACACATATACACTCAATATAGCATTTACGCACAAAGCACTTCCACACAAATATTCCATTTACATAGAAAATACAGCATTTACACGCCAAATATACAATTTATGAACAAAATATAGTATTTACACACAAAATATGCTATTCACACACAAAATATGTCATGCATAGTGTTACGACCCTGGGTTCTTCAGTGGAAACCAGAGGTCAAAATTGAGTTATTAAACTTTCCTATAATATAGTTGAACGCATCACGAGCTGAAATTGTTTGTATCTTCCTTGCCAGACGTAAGACTATGATTTGTTTCTCAAAGAGCATTTAAAGACTGAGCTTGGGGTTGATTATTAAATAATAACATAGGCACCAACTATGTTTACTAATACTTTTTAATCATTTGTAAAGTAAACCTGAGTAAACTTGGTATAGGGCTGCGGTACGATTAGTTGAGCAGTCTGCTGGCAGCGAGCCAGCTGGGCGGGAGAGAGACTGAGACTCGTTCTTCTTCTGGCTGGCGTTCGTGGGGATGAGACCTACTCTGTGGCTGCACCCCTACTCTCCTCCCTTCTCCTCTTACTTATTTCCCTTACCTTAAGTTCCTGTACCATTAAGTTAAGTATGGTGTTTTAAGTGTGCCTACTCTGGTAATAACGATTGGTTAGACTTGGGGGGAGTATTTGCCAGTGTTTTGGGTACCCCTAAGTGTTGTGTTTTGTATTAGGGTACCACGTGGTCTCACTACCCTAAGCTGTATGCAGCTTCAGTGCTTATCCAGTAGTACTTTACCCTAGCTTGTTCTCAGTGTAAACCTTGTATCCTGCCTATGTGGACCAAGGCTTTTAACGTAAGATAGGGTGGTAAAGTTATTATTATTATTGTTATTGGTGTGAGTGTATATGGGGGGTTGTTAAGGGGTTAATAAATAAGTAAATTAGAACAGAGTATCCCTTCTTCCTGTGTGGGAGTGCATTGATCAACCCTTAGACTGACATGGTCTAGTAGCAAGTTATTATTACTGTGGATATTTTATTTTTGGGGGCCGGGCCTTTTAGCTCTCCCATATTTGATAACTCTGTCTTCTAACTACCCTTACCCCTTAATAGTACCAGTTTCCCCATAGCAAGCCCCACCATATATTATAACACATAGACAAAATATATCATTTACATATGAAATATGTCAGTTGCACACAAAAAAACATTCACACACATATATTGCATGTACACTCACAGTATAACATTTGCACAGCGTATGATATTTGCACAAATATAGCAAATTGCTTATACATTTAGGCAATCAAAAATAAGCTTTCACTAAAATTACATAGTTTCACAAACAATTTTGACAAAATACCCACACATTGTCTCATAAATCAAAATACACATTCACACTTGCACATGAAGATCTGTTTTTCAGATTACATATACAGAACTTACACAAATACACAATTTGCACACAAAAATACAGTTGCACAGTTGCATCAGTTCCACTTCAGCATATTTAAAACACAACTTGCATAAATACACTATTCACACAAAACAATTGTAAAACATGGGCAATAATTGCACAATCTTTGCAGAATTAATACAATCAAACTTACTATATAATTACACAACTTGTACAATGAAAATCAATACACGAATCAATACATCAATAAACAATTCGTCCATATACAATTACACAACATTCACAATTATTACACATCTTTCATAATTATTATTACACAACTTGCACAAATACATATCCAGTATAATACATACAATACATAACTAGCCCAAATATGTAAATACACAACCTGCAGAAATACAGTTACGACATACACACAATTAATAAACAACTTTAAAAAAATATATAATCAATACGCCACTAGCCCAAATATGAACACAGCTGCTCAATTCCACAAATACACATACAAAAACATTTATAAATAATACACAACTTGTACAAACAATACACAATTTGTGGGAATATAATCAATATATAATTGCGTCATCATACAATGTATGCAAAATACATAACCTGCACAAATTATTACACAACTTGCACAAGTATAGTAATTATGCTATTTATACAAATACAATCATAACCAACTAGGCAAAACCATACACAATTTGCTTGATATTTTTCTAGGTATGTTTAGGACATTATTTATAATATGCTGAGTTTGACCAGTTTCAAGTTTTACCTCCCAAAGTTTCACAATCCAAGTTTCACCCCACAAAAAGTCAGAATTTCACATGAATGAATGATACGTCTAACATCCTATGAGCTCAGTATAAAAACACATACATTTGACATTAATGTTTCAAAATTATTACTGATAGGCTAACATACGTCCATTGTTTTTAATGCCTTATTAATACCCCCTTGTTACATCTTCTTCAAGCATGTCACCCATATTTATTTGGGCAAACCATCCAACAAACTTATTGGTTCTAGCCTTAGTTATGTTAGGGACAGGTGGGGGTTAGGCGAAGTCAGTAATTTCTATGATAAATTTAAGCAAATGTACTATATCCTATAAAAATGCAACCAATTAGAACCTAAATTCATCTAAATCTATCAAAAATTAAACTAATACTAGACAAATTTAACTAAATTCAACCTAGCAAAAGCTAAACTAACTAAATATAAGCATCCCATATCTACACATACAAGCCTACGTCACTTCTGTCCATACATTACATAAGTTATCTACAGCTCGAACCCCCAAATATGTAAATTTACACTATTTTATGAACATGCTAGATCATTACCCCTCAGATATTATATATCCTACATATACAACCTCACCTAACATATCCAAAGCTAGATTTGATTAAAGTTGGCAAAATTTAAGCTATTCTCACCTAAATTCAACCTAATTCAATTCCATTTCCACCAAATATACCCTATGTTTTGTAACATAGCACAGCCAATGTCTATTTTTACCCGCATTTTCACCTATTCCAACCTACCCTACACAACCCTACCTAACCAGACCCCTGCATATCCAAGGGTAGATTTGAATAAAAGTTGGCGAAATTTATGCTGTCCCACCTAAATTCAAACCTAATTTAAGACAATTTCTATCAAATTTACCCAAAATGTTTTGTATCATAGCGCAGCCAAAGCCCATTTTATCCAAGTTTCACCTATTCCATCTAAACTTCCAATATCCAACATCCAGTCTTGGCACTAAATCCCCCATTCCCAACACCATTTCAAAGAGCTAGGGCTGTGTCCGTCTGGCTATTTCCAATTTCCAGATGTGTTTCTGTTATCAATTCTACCAAACCAAACCTAACCTAACCTATACTAACACAACATTGGGTATCACATCCAGAGCAGTAGTTAACTGTCAGAGCTGATAATGTCTACTTCTAACATCCATTCCATCCTGGATTACAGCTAATTGCTAATATATTATTATTAGAAGTGTGTTGTTACTAGGTATTTTTCTCATATTACCACAACCTTGGACCTAACCTCTGATACAATATATACTCAATAAAGTGTTAATTTCGTATATAAACCTAAATGACTGTGCCTAACTTTTTTTTTTATTTTTTTTTATTTTTACATGCATAGCATGCAAATTAAATACAATAAAAACAAGACAAGAACGTAGAAAACATAACAAAACAAAACAAGAAACCACCGGCCAGAAGGGCCGACAGCACAGTGCAACAAATGACAAACACGGTAAATGCACGAGAAATTTAGCATACACCAAGACACAAAAAACAAAACAAAGTCAAACAAACAAGCACAGTAACAGTACAAAACAAAACATCACAAAACAAATCAAACATCAAGAGTAACAATATAAAATATAACAAGAAAATCCCAATATACAACGAAACAAAAGATAAATAACAAACAAGTACAACATGTAATACAAGTAGAAAACACCAGTGCCAATGTACATCACAGAAACAAGACATGAATAAAAACACTCACACCACACCAACCACCTCACAACAAATAAAGGAAGAGGCCCAAAATATACAATAATAACAAAGTAGCACTCCATGCAATCAAGAAAAGAAACATAGTAACATATACAACAAAGAAACAAGCACCGGCCTGAAGGACTGTGTTACGAACCCGGATCCAGTGTCCGAGCACGGAGCCGTAATGACCGCGCCATCTGTGGGTCAGCTCCCGAAACCCCCTCCAAGAGGACGACGACACCTGGTGAGGACGCCGTGTACCAGCTACGAGGGCTAGTTTCCAGTCCCGTTCAGCACTCTACACCGCCGCCAGTGACCTCTGGTGAGGTGGTGCTCAGGCTACAACGCCATCTATGGACTGGATACGTCAGGTGTTTGTGCCCGAGCCCGTAAGTGAGGTGTTTTAGTGTGTCCCAGTCATTGATGACGTGTCTGTTTACAGAGTCGACCTGGGACCGCTGTGTTGAAGGTTGAGTCAGTCTACCCGAGGCAGCCAGTCTCCATACCTTGAACGTTGCTGCAGCTGTTGTGAAGTCGTCCCCCAGGAAGAACACTGTGGTGTGTTAGCCTGCCAGTGGAGTGGCAGTAAGAGGATTTACCCGGGACCGACTGTTGGAGACGATCATCCACTGGGGTATTGAGGACAGGAGGGTGATTTGTGATATCACACGAGACTCCTGTCTAGGGCGTATCCCTTATATCGTTCGTGGAGTGGCCGTACCAGCCTTGGTGGCTCAGAACCTGCCAGCAGACCAGCTGGACGTGTGGTTGACGGCCTCCACGACGGTGCCCCCAGTGGACCTGTGTTTTGGCTGACCTGTGGCCAGGGTAGGCTCAACTTCTTTGGATAATTCGTTATGTGGCCACGAAGAAGCACCGAGGAATCAGCACCGAGAGTTTTGCACCAGAGTCTTCAGCAGAAGACTAATTTGTGAATAATCCCCTTGTCTAGTGTTAATGCCCCTCCCCCTTGTGCACTCATTTATTTTATATATTTAAACGGTGATGGTAATAATTATAATATTAAGTTTTTAGCTTTCTTTCCCTACTCCCTTTAAGTTACTTGCGTCACGGATCTCATCCCTTGATAGCCACTACTGGCTTGGGAACGGATACATTATATCTTCCTCTAACAACATCAGAGTAAGGACCCCGTTGCGTCCCGAGAGGGCCGTAACATAATTGGCATCCCCAGCGGGATCCGTCCCCTTGTTAAGTATGTTTGACAGGGGTGGTGAAGTGGCGTAATCCCTGTAAATAATTCCCCCTGTGTGTGACGATTGTGACGTTATACGTCCTGTGCGGTGCTCAGTGACTAAGTGCGATATTGTGCAGTGCGGTGCTCGCTGTGATTAAGCGATTAAGTGCAATATTGACTAGTGCGGTGCTCAGTGATTCAGTGCAATATTGTAGAGCGAAGTGTTCGCTTGGATTCAGTGCAATATTGACTAGTGCGGTGCTCAGTGATTACGTGCAATATTGGCAAGTGCAGTGTTTGGTGCGATAAAGTGTAATATTGGCGTAGAACAGTGCTCGGTGCGTTAAGTCCTAACGTGTAAGCAGTGTGTTAAGTGCTAAGTGTTCCATCTGTGACAATGGCAGAAAAAGCTACCATCGATGATCTGGACGAGGTTCATTCTTTTCTGAACAGAGAGGATTGTCTTGCCAGATTAAAATATCTGAGCAAACCAGAGCTTGTACTAGTGAGCGCCTACCTGGAGATCAAGATCCGTGCCAGTGATTCCCGTGTGGAGATCTTGTCCAAGGTTCACCGGCACCTGAAGGCAGAAGAGAAACAGGAAGGCGAGACTCCTAGTACAAAGGAAAGTGCAGACATAGCTTCCACGGAAAAGGAAGATGAGGGCAGTGACGTTGACAGTGATGCAGGTGAGCTTAATATCAGCTTCCTAACAGTCAAGATGCGTGCCCTAGAAATTAATCGAGAAATTGAATGGAAGAAGTTAGAAATAGAACGAGAATTAAAAGATAAAGAAATGGAGATGAAAGAAAAAGAATTGGCGATGAGGCGTTTAGAATTAGAAAGAGAAGAACGAGAAAGAGAAGAGAAGCGAGAAAGAGAAGAACGAGAAAGAGAAGAGAAGCGAGAGAGAGAAGAACGAGAAAGAGAAGAGAAGCGAGAGAGAGAAGAACGAGAAAGAGAGAGAGAAGAGCGAGAGCGAGAAAGAGAAGAACGAGACAGACAAGAACGACGAGACAGAGAGGAAAGAGAGAGACAACATGAACTAGAAGTTTTGCGATTAGGCGGTGGTCGGAGGCAAGCAACGGACACCAGTAGCTTCGATCCGGTAAGAAACATCAAAATGGTCCCCAAATTCCATGAGAAGGAAGTGTCAAAGTTCTTTGCAGCCTTCGAGAAAGTCGCTGCCTCTTTGGAGTGGCCAAGGGAGAATTGGGCCATCATGATACAGTCAGTCTTGACTGGGAAGGCCCAAATCGCTTACTCCACGTTATCCCTTGACGACTCCGGCGATTACGACAAGGTGAAGAAGGTTGTGCTCATGGCGTACCAATTGGTACCTAAGGCTTACAGGCAAAAGTTCAGAAACCTGAAGAAGACCTCAGAGCACACGTTCACCGAATTCGCCACGATCAAGGAGCGACTTTTCCAGGAATGGTGTGCCTCTCGGAAGGTGGAGACCAGGGAAGACCTCGAGCAGTTGATTCTGCTGGAGGACTTCAAGGATTGTTTGTCTGGAGACCTGAAGACGTACCTAGAGGAACAGCAGGTAGAGACCTTGAGTGCAGCAGCCACAATGGCTGAGGAATACATCCTGACTCATAGGCCATCTGCTAGGTACGTCCCAAAGACCTATTCAAGATATCCAGCCAAACATAAACCGGAAGATAGAACTGCCCCTCGTAGTGTCGCCAAGTCAACCTCGGATAGTCCTCGGAGGATTAGTCCGAAGAGGGATGTATTGTGTTGGACCTGCGGCAAGAGAGGACATATTGCTGCGAAGTGTCGTAGCAGTTCAGGTAATAATCCCCGCAGGGAAGTCATGCTGATGAACAGTATAGTACCACCGACATCCACCCTAGAGAAGAGGAAAGGATTGTTCGCCCCATATACCTCCCAAGGATATGTAGCCAGTGGCCTTTCAAGTACGCCTGTGGTAATACTTAGAGACAGTGGAGCGGCCCAGTCTCTGATTCTGGCAACATCATTACCCGAAGGTATATCGGCTGATGAGATGCAGAAGGTAATCCTGGGTGGATTCCCTTCCACCTTGTACGTTGCCCCATTGGTACAAGTGCATCTAGACTCTCAGAACTTCAAAGGTGAGTGTCGGTTGGCCGTGGTGGATAGTCTTCCCATAGAGGGGATTGACGTAATATTAGCCAATGACTTAGCCCTAGGATTATTACCCAACTGTCCCCTGGTAGTGGATAACCCAGGACGTGAAGAGACCAGTCCCATCGCAGCAGTGCAAACCAGGTCTCAGGCGCACCTCCATGCACCACTAGATCTAAACACTTTGTTTGACTCTCCTCCTATCCCACAGGTTACAAGTAGCCATACACCAGTCCCGCCCGTCCAGATGCCGGTTCCTGAACGCTGGACTCGAGCCCATCTGATAGAGGAACAGAAGAAGGACCCTCAGGTACGGAAGTTGGCCGACACCGTAGACTCTCCTGCGAAAGGAGGGGATCTATATGTGTGGTCAAGTGGTGTACTGTGTCGCCGGCATCCTCCGAAATACCCCCAGTCAAGTGCGGTAGGTGATCAGATAGTCGTCCCAGCCGTGTTCAGATCTAAGCTGTTAGAAACAGCCCATGCTAATAGATTTGCTGGACATGGTGGGATCTCTAAGACTTTCCAACGCCTAGCCAAGGGTTTCTACTGGCCGCATATGAAGGAGGACGTACGTCGTTTCTGCAAGAACTGCCACGCCTGCCAGGTGGCCGGGAAAGCAAACCAGCCTGTCCCCAAAGCCCCTTTATACCCCATTCCATCAATAGGTGAGCCCTTCGAACACCTCATCTTGGATATAGTAGGCCCTCTTCCACCTGCTACCTCAGGGGTACAGTATTTGCTAACAATACTAGATCGGGTTAGTAGGTACCCAGAAGCGATCCCCCTTAAGACCATCACAGCTAGGGTTTTGGTGAAACAACTGCTCTGGTTCATCTCACGATACGGTCTTCCCAAGACCATTCAGACGGACCAGGGATCTAACTTCATGTCCCATTTGTTTCGCCAACAGATCGCCGACCTGGGAATCCGACAGGTAACCTCTAGTGCCTACCATCCCGAGTCTCAGGGAGCTGTGGAACGTTTTCACCAGACGTTGAAGGGCATGCTTCGGAAGTTTTGCTACGACAGGCAGAGTAAGTGGGTTGAAGAACTGCCCTACCTCCTATTTGCGGTAAGATCAGTGCCCAATGAATCCCTAGGAATCTCCCCATTCGAGATGATCTTTGGTCACTCAGTAAAAGGTCCCTTAGAGGTGGCACGAGACCATTGGCTGGACGCGGAAACCAACGAGGATATTGTGGACTGGTTGTCTACAAATAAAGGACGGCTGTTCTCAGCCTGGGAGATGGTATTATAGTACTGTGGGTTGGTTGGTGTTGTCGGCGTCGATCCTTCTCTATGGACAACCCAACCCACAACTCGGCAGAGTGCTTATACTAGGAGATCACCCTTGGCGCTTCTGGCTCTTGGAGAGGGGCTCAGCGTCACACGTTTAGGGGATGCGGCTCCAACACTTAGCCTCGTTGTCACGTGCACACACCCACTCGAGCCGCTGTGACTCCCCACTCTCTCCTTATGAGATATGATCTCCTCAATCCCCTATGACTTACTAGAATTACCTCTTACCCTGTCCACAGCAGTGGTTCTTGGTTCTTTCTCTTTCTCTCTCCTTCTTCACTACTTCCTGGGAAGCCTCACTAGGACAAGGGCAAACACCAGCAAATTGTGACACATTTACTGGACAAAGCACCTACACGATACATACACACATATAATAATAATGAATCCTATACTCTATAATATCACAATCAGGTTGCACTCCAACACCTTCAGAACTCTATTATCAGTTTATCAAGTGGTATCCTATCTCCTGGTTCACCACCTGATACTATTAACCTCCTCAAGTTGGTCAAGCCTACATACACTGTTGCACTATCAGCAAGATAATGTATATATAGAAAACCAGCATTTGAATGCAATAACATATATCAGTATAAATGTTCATTGATACACAACAATGATTAATCGATCACTGTCAGTCCTCGAGCACATATATCTGTAGGTAATCAAGCCTACGACTGCAACTCTAAGCTTCAGAATAAATCACTCCTTGACATAAGAATGCAAACATTCACTCACCTCTCACTGCGTCTTGCACGCTAATGACAACCAAACACTATCAACTCCCTATAAGTAATCCACCAGAACTTCCCCTTCCACCTCTGGAAGTTCACAACCCTAATATCCTTAGGCTCTTCCGGGCTTCACTACCAGGATCCTCTGCAGCTCCTCCAGGCTGCTATCATGAAGTTTCCTTGAGCAACTACGGTGCTTCACCCTTCTGCTAGGGTCTTCCACAGCTCTCTTGGCTGCTACACCATGAAGTTTCCTCGAGCAACTATGGTGCTTCTCCACCTCTACAGAAGCACGTGACACTCCTCTTCACTGCTGCTTCTCCTCCAGCTCGAGGTCCTCTGCTCCACTACCTTGGAGTCTCATCAGCTACTTCATCTGCTGGCTTCGAAGTTCTCAGCAACTTCTTCCCCAAAGAACAAACCTGCAACCCATCGACACTCCAATAAAATGTTCCCCTTTAACACATAAACAAAAAATATTCACACAATATGTTTGCCTCAAACCTCTATCTGTTCTCTACATACAGTGAGAGTGGACTCCCCCGTTTTGGGCGGGTCCATACTCCACCTCGCCTGGTGGCGGTCCTCACTCGCTGGGAGGGTCTTCCTACATCCGGAGCCAGGCTCCCTCAGTCGTCCGCCAGCGCTCAGAGGGGGCGCACGTCGCTCCGTGTTCCTCCCTCTCCACTCTCTTATTTCAGGCCTTCTGCCTTATTAAAACATGTCTAACTTATAAATAAACATCGCTACTGTCGCTGGGCACACGACCAAATATAAGCAATCACTATGAACTGGCGTTTATCGTGCTTACCACAGATTAATTGGTCGAGGGCGCTTGCCCTCTGACGGCGTCTGGTCAGGGCGCTCCCACGGCCCACAATAATGCTTCTGGGCGATTTAATATCTGCTCGTCGACCAGGACTTGAGACCACAACGTTCCCAGCTCGATTCCACAGCTGGTACGTCCGCACACTTCTCTTCTCTTCGAGATATATCACTAGGGGTTCCCTTCTGACGGGAGCTCAAACGGAGCGCGGCTTCCCCCTGCGATGTCTGGCACTCAAGTGAGGTCAAGGTCCTCCGGAAGCGAGCCTCACGCCTCCAGCAAAATGTCCACATCTCCTAGCCAGTCATTTATCTATTTCCTTACTTACTGCCCATAATCTTAAATTGTTTTACATATCCAACCAGCCATTTTTCATATGGGTTATCACCTCAATATTTGCTAGACCTTCTAGTTAGGTCAGGCTTGCTGAATAACTCTCAAGGAGGGAGACTCGTTTCTCCTGTAGGCTGAGATCGTAACAATGGCTACAAGGAACCTGGAAAATACACAAAGAACAATCAAGAACAGGTATGATAGGAGGACCAAGCAAAGGGAGTTCCAAGTAGGAGATCTGGTGTTGGTATGTACTCCTACAATAACTGGAAGTTTGAACGCCAGATTCGTAGGTCCCTACCCGGTTGTAAAGAAGGTTACTAACCTCAATTACCTTCTTAGTACTCTAGACCGCCGTAAGAAAGAAACTCTGGTTCATGTTAATATGATCAAGAAATACGAGGGGCGGGATACACTCCCCGTAACCTTAGTGACCACTAATGACGACATTAAGGAGGAAGAGGTGTTGACTAACTCAGACATTCTGTTAAACTTGCAGGCAAAGTTGACACACGTGGCCGAAGGACATCAATCATCATTGCTGCAGATGATCCGGCAATACAAGCCTATCTTCGACGATGTTCCAGGATTAACATCTGTCTTGAGGCATGATGTCGAGCTGGAGGAAGGAGTCCGACCTATAAAGCAACATCCGTACCGTCTCAACCCACTGAAGAAACGGGTAGTGAAAGAAGAGGTAGATTATATGCTGAAACACCATCTATTAGCCCCGAGCTCGAGCCCATGGTCATCCCCAATACTACTAGTGCCCAAACCTGGTAAGAAATACCGTCTTTGTATTGATTATCGCCAGGTGAATAAGGTCACAGTAGCAGATACTTACCCTCTCCCCAGAGTAGAGGAATGTCTGGATGCCATAGGTAGAGCCCGGTACCTGACGAAATTTGATCTGTTCAAAGGCTATTGGCAAGTTCCCCTCACGGAAAAGGCCAAACCCATATCAGCATTTGTGACTCCCGACGGGCTGTTTGAATGTCAGGTGATGCCATTCGGGATGAAAAACGCAGCCTCCACTTTCCAGAGACTGATGGGTACTGTGTTGCGTGACGTGGAAAACACCTTAGTCTACATCGATGATGTATTAATATATGATGTAGATTGGCAGTATCATCTGCGTCACATAGAGGATTTCTTCAAGGCCATGCTCCAGTCAGGATTGGTGGTCAACCTGCATAAATCTGAGTTTGCCAGAACCTCTGTCATCTTCCTAGGTCATAAGGTTGGAGGAGGATGGATTGCGCCGGAGGCCAGCAAGATCGAGGCAATAGTCCAGTATCCTACGCCAGCTACCAGGAAGGACATCTTGCGTTTCCTTGGTATGGCTGGTTTTTATCGTAAGTTCGTCCCTAATTTTTCCTCCATCGCCGCCCCCCTGACCAATCTGTTGAAGAAGGGGGTAAAGTTAATATGGAATGAGAATTGCCAGAAGGCATTCGAGAGTCTCAAAGCAATTCTGATCTCTTCTCCAATCCTCAGGTCCCCGAGCTTTGAGGACAGATTCATCCTGACGGTCGACGCCTCTGACTATGGCCTGGGGTCCGTTTTATCCCAGACGGACGAGAAGGGGGTGGAACATCCGGTGGCCTATCATTCTAAGAAGTTCACCCCCAGCCAGCTGAATTACTCGGTCATAGAAAAGGAAACGTTGGCCTTGATTAATTCCGTCCAGCACTTTGAGGTGTATCTGACAAGCAATGGTCATCCTATATTAGTACGGACCGACCATAATCCTCTAAAGTTCCTGGCTCAGTTTAGACAAAAGAACCTCAGGCTCACCAGATGGAGTCTCCATCTGCAGCAATACCCCCTTCAGATTGAACACATCAGAGGGGTGGACAACGTGGTAGCTGATGCATTATCTCGCATCTAAATCCTCATACTAATTTGGTTTGTCTTCTTTTATAGAAACCCAAACCAAATTCCTTTTGGTGGGTAGGTGTTATGAACCCGGATCCAGTGTCCGAGCACGGAGCCGTAATGACCGCGCCATCTGTGGGTCAGCTCCCGAAACCCCCTCCAAGAGGACGACGACACCTGGTGAGGACGCAGTGTACCAGCTACGAGGGCTAGTTTCCAGTCCCATTCAGCACTCTACACCGCCGCCAGTGACCTCTGGTGAGGTGGTGCTCAGGCTACAACGCCATCTATGGACTGGATACGTCAGGTGTTTGTGCCCGAGCCCGTAAGTGAGGTGTTTTAGTGTGTCCCAGTCATTGATGACGTGTCTGTTTACAGAGTCGACCTGGGACCGCTGTGTTGAAGGTTGAGTCAGTCTACCCGAGGCAGCCAGTCTCCATACCTTGAACGTTGCTGCAGCTGTTGTGAAGTCGTCCCCCCGGAAGAACACTGTGGTGTGTTAGCCTGCCAGTGGAGTGGCAGTAAGAGGATTTACCCGGGACCGACTGTTGGAGACGATCATCCACTGGGGTATTGAGGACAGGAGGGTGATTTGTGATATCACACGAGACTCCTGTCTAGGGCGTATCCCTTATATCGTTCGTGGAGTAGCCGTACCAGCCTTGGTGGCTCAGAACCTGCCAGCAGACCAGCTGGACGTGTGGTTGACGGCCTCCACGATGGTGCCCCCAGTGGACCTGTGTTTTGGCTGACCTGTGGCCAGGGTAGGCTCAACTTCTTTGGATAATTCGTTATGTGGCCACGAAGAAGCACCGAGGAATCAGCACCGAGAGTTTTGCACCAGAGTCTTCAGCAGAAGACTAATTTGTGAATAATCCCCTTGTCTAGTGTTAATGCCCCTCCCCCTTGTGCACTCATTTATTTTATATATTTAAACGGTGATGGTAATAATTATAATATTAAGTTCTTAGCTTTCTTTCCCTACTCCCTTTAAGTTACTTGCGTCACGGATCTCATCCCTTGATAGCCACTACTGGCTTGGGAATGGATACATTATATCTTCCTCTAACAACATCAGAGTAAGGACCCCGTTGCGTCCCGAGAGGGCCGTAACAGACTGGGAACAAAAAGACAACATAAAGGACATCATGAAAATAGATACAAGAAAAACTCACAGCACACAACAAGCCAAAACTAAACAAAAAACAATAATATAAACAAAAATAAAAATAAAAGCAAAAACAAAAAACAACACAATATAGCAATGCATAAGTAGAACACACATGGCAAAGTAACAATACAACAGCAAATACAGGAATAAAAACGCCCTCACCAAAACACCAGCCTTGCAACAAATAAGGGATATGCATGGGTACAAAAGACAATAGGGCAAACAAAAAGCCATAGGGGCACACAACTCTACAGTAACATTGAATCAGCTGACATAATTGCCCGGGAACAAGACCCGGGGGAACTGCACATTGAACGCCTCCCAAATCAGCCAATTCCCCCAAGTGGTCTGACCCTCCACCGGGGGCGCCATGTTATCCGGAACCCCGCCAACAAACACCTGCATACAGGGAACCCAGACAGTGTCACACCAGAGGCAAGTAACGGCCACCCTACACCATACATCGGGAAACCGCTCATCTTGAAAGTCCTCCGGTACTTCAGACCGCAGGAACTCGGCAACCACGTCCTCCAGAGCCTCAAGTCGCAACCCCACAGGAAAGGGCTGGGCAGTGGGCACCACCACAGGGGCACCAGCGGTCACATGCACACCACCAGACAACCGAAGGGAACCAGGGTGGCACGCATCCTTCCGTAAAGTCACTACCAGGCCACGCCCAGCCCCAGCATCAGCACTATCCCTGACAGCGGAAGCCACCGCACCTCACTGCGGAGATCACCCTGGCGGGGAAACAACAGAAGACACACCTGAGACATGGGCATCAGCACCAGCAGGCACATGAACTTCCGCCACCACCACCCGCAGAGACAACGACGCATCGGGATCCACGCCGTCAACACCTGAAGACCCACAGTCACTGCAGTCCTCATCATCGGCCCAGGCAGTAGACGAACGCCTGGAAAGTTTGGCTCCGGCCGGATATCGTCAGAGCCGGCGGCGGACCCAGAAACACGGGCACCACTAGCCGGACGAACTGACGCCTGACGCAGAACGGCAGCAGCCTCTACCACAGGGGGAACTGGACCACACACAGCAGGAAGCTTCGCAGCCACCCCAGCACCCAGCACAGGGGGGACCCGAGGTGAGGCTGCAGGGCCAGGTCCAGCAGCCGAAGACGAGGAAGCAGATGACGACGCCCCACAGGGAGTACCAGGAAGACCCACGGGAGCAGCAGGGCCAGAGACAGGAGCAAGAGTAACATCCAATGGCTCCGCAACATCCGGAGGAGGGCCGGCGACAACCGGGGGAACGACGGGCGACGCTAGGGGATTGTCAGCAGCGAACGGGACGCTCACCTCCTCACCCCCGGAGTCCTCCTCCAGAGGGAGCGGCGGGAAATCCTCTTCACGGAACAAATTCACGGGAGCGACCGGATCAGCAGAACATCTGGCAGCCTGATGCCCCAACAAGCCACACCTGAAACAAGTATGGGGTTGTCGGGCATAAAACACCCGCACGTAGTACCCTAACAGCCGGACAGATGACGCAATGTCCAACCTCAGTCGCATCCCGAGGGTCCGAATGTTGGTTTTCACACCCGAATACGTTCCAGACGATAGCGAATGCATCCGCACACTGATGACGAAGCCGTACCTCTGGAAGAAACGCCGGAGGAGAGTCTCAGGGAACTCCATGGGGTCGCCATGGACACTTACATATGTCACAGCACCACTACGGTCTGAAATGGTCAGACCCGGTTCCGTCCTGCAGCTGTAAAGTACGCCCCTCGTACCTCGGGAGAAAATCACGGTACACTGCCTCACCCACAAACTTGATGATGACACGGCGAGCAGTGACCAGCTCGACACCATATACGTCCTGGACCGAGACCCTGAGCATGTCACTCAAGACCAAGTCCACAAGTGGGTAACCTGCACAGCCAGTAAACTCCAAACCTATGGAGTTTACCCTCACGACAGCTGGAATATGGCTGCCCATCGCAAACACGCCACGTCCCCACCACCTGGAACAGCAGGGAGGGTAGAGACACCCTCACCCCATGCCGGCGAAAACGGCCACTACCCCAAAACTGCCGGAGCGGGCAAACGACATGTCTACACTGCACGGCAGCTCAGGTGAGACTCCATCGTGCCTAACTAGCAGGATTCTTGGAGCTTTGTTGAATATTGAATCTATATTCTTAGAAAAGTGAAGTTTTGGATAAGAACCAAACCGCATTGTGCCTAACCTGCTTGGATATATGTTGAACATTGTATGCATATTCATAGAAAAATGATGTTTTTGAATACGAACGCAACTGCCCTTTGCCTTTTAAACTTGGATTTATGTTCAATATTGCAGATATATTGTTGGGTAAGTGTTTACGTTTTACACATCAACTCAACCATCCTAGACCTAACCTTCCTTTATCTAACTTCAAATTTATCGTATTTATGGGAGGAAAGTGTTGTTTGTGCATCAACCCAACCGTCCTGGACCTAACCTCTGATACATGGATATTGGTTCAATATTGCATCATATTCTTAGCCATGTTTTTTTTCACATCAATGCCACCACCCGCAACCTAACCTCTATTACCTGGGGGTTAATGGAAAATATGTTTATAATGGGAATTTTCTCTACATCAGTTGAACTTAATAATCCTTAACCTAACCTTAGTCAGAAAGGGATATGACTCACTAAAACTATATAATTACCATTTACCCAATTTTCCTTATCCTAACTTATCACCAGGGGGCTTAGACCCCCCCCCCCCCCTTACCTCGAAATTATAGTATTTGGGTAACTAAAAAATATAGGGGTGAATTAGAGATATGATAGGTTAATATATGAAGATATATTCCTACCTTAAATATATATAGAATAATTTCGAGGTAAGGGGTGTCTAAACCCCCCCTAGTTATGGTTTAAGATAAGGAAAATTGAGTAATGGTAATTGTATAGTTTTAGTGAGTCATAACCCTTTCTGACTAAGGTTAGGTTAAGGATGGTTAAGTTCAACTGATGTAGAGAAAATTCCCATTATTAACATATTTTCCATTAACCCCCAGGTAATAGAGGTTAGGTTGTGGGTGGTGGCATTGATGTGAAAAAAACATGGCTAAAAATATGGTGCAATACTGAACCAAGATCCAAGTATCAAAGGTTAGGTCCAGGGTGGTTGGGTTGATGCACAAACAATAGTTTCCCCATAAATACAAACAATGGGTCTGTAGAATGTAGAAATGTATTTGTTTGTGTTTTATAATAGGCTAGGTTAGGTTGGTTTGATAGGGTTTATGAATTGAGTAACATAAAAATTTGAGCAATGAACGAAAAATACGAGCAAAGGCATCAGAGCATCGTCTGTGATGACACAGTACAGTTGAGGTATTGAGAGAGAGATTAAGAGATTGTACTAATGTGTAACCATCTTAGGAACCGCATGTACAACATTGGCTGAAAGCAAATGCATCCATTGGTAGATCAAACCACCTTAGGGATCAGAATATCAGAACGAAGGTAACTGCAGAAGGTCTCTTTCAAAACACGCGAGACCGCTTTTACTCAATGCAGTAAGGTAGGTGTTACTACACCTTTTACTACAGTAAGGTGTTGGGGGGCATGTTTTTGGGCGACTGAGAGACGTACATAGGAATAGCAGTGAAAAGGAATTAAATAAAACTGTCAGAGAATTGGTGACCCCTGTTTTTTTCTCAAATTATATATTTGGATTACTACTGAATCCCCTGTTGAAGTCACCGTGTCTGGGGTAGGAGTATGTTTCATACAAAATGGGTGATACTGGATTTTCATTGATATTCACCCTATGCCCCATAAGCAATCCTTGAAGAAAGATCGACAAAGCTTAAATTACATTCTCTAGAAAGGCGAGGAAATAGGGGTGATGATAGAAATAAAATAGGGGTGAAAAATAGGTAAAGAAATAGGGGTGAAATAGGTAAAATATGATAGAGGTGTGAGTGAATGGACATGACAAAGGGGAATATTAATAGCTTATTAAGAGTTTCAACACGAGACAGAACTCAAACAAGGGGTAAAAATTGAATAAGTTTTAGATTTAGGGAAAAGACATGGGTAAATATTGCATCGACCACAGGGGTGAACGTTGAGATACATGATAGTTCATGCTCTGTGTTGTTTTCCCTCTGTTACATGCAATTGGCTGAGGGGAGGGGGGGGTTTCATTCATTCCTATACTTAACATAGATTGGAAGTAGATAGGAGATTTAAAATAGACTACAGATGACGGTATTGTACATTAGGTTTCAGGACCATTGGGCTAACGCAAAACACACGACTCACAGACCGGCTTTTTAATCCCTTTGAGCGAAATGGCAGGGGCCTAGTACCGACATGGGGAAAAATCAAAATTGCCGGTCGTTACTACTGAACCTCACCCTGCTGGTGGTGAACCTCACCCTGCTGGTGGTGAACCTCACCCTGCTGGTGGTGAACCTCACCCTGCTTGTGGTGAACCTCACCCTTCTGGTGGTGAACCTCACCCTGCTGGTGGTGAACCTCACCCTGCTGGTGGTGAACCTCACCCTGCTGGTGGTGAACCTCACCCTGCTGGTGGTGAACCTCACCCTGCTGGTGGTGAACCTCACCCTGCTGGTGGTGAACCTCACCCTGCTGGGGGTGAACCTCACCCTGCTGGGGGTGAACCTCACCCAGCTGGGGGTGAACCTCACCCTGCTGGTGGTGAACCTCACCCTGCTGGGGGTGAACCTCACCCTGCTGGGGGTGAACCTCACCCTGCTGGGGGTGAACCTCACCCTGCTGGGGGTGAACCTCACCCTGCTGGTGGTGAACCTCACCCTGCTGGTGGTGAACCTCACCCTGCTGGGGGAGAATCTCACCCTGCTGGGGGTGAACCTCACCCTGCTGGTGGTGAACCTCACCCTGCTGGTGGTGAACCTCACCCTGCTGGTGGTGAACCTCACCCTGCTGGTGGTGAACCTCACCCTGCTGGTGGTGAACCTCACCCTGCTGGTGGTGAACCTCACCCTGCTGGTGGTGAACCTCACCCTGCTGGTGGTGAACCTCACCCTGCTGGGGGTGAACCTCACCCTGCTGGTGGTGAACCTTACCCTGCTGGTGGTGAACCTCACCCTGCTGGGGGTGAACCTCACCTTGCTGGGGGTGAACCTCACCCTGCTGGTGGTGAACCTCACCCTGCTGAGGGTGAACCTCACCCTGCTGGTGGTGAACCTCACCCTGCTGTTGGTGAACCTCACCCTGCTGGGGGTGAACCTCACCCTGCTGGGGGTGAACCTCACCCTGCTAGGGGTGAACCTCACCCTGCTGGTGGTGAACCTCACCCTGCTGGTGGTGAACCTCACCCTGCTGGGGGTGAACCTCACCCTGCTGGGGGTGAACCTCACCCTGATGGTGGTGAACCTCACCCTGCTGGGGGTGAACCTCACCCTGCTGGTGGTGAACCTCACCCTGCTGGTGGTGAACCTCACCCTGCTGGGGGTGAACCTCACCCTCCTTGTGGTGAACCTCACCCTGCTGGGGGTGAACCTCACCCTGCTGGTGGTGAACCTCACCCTGCTGGTGGTGAACCTCACCCTGCTGGGGGTGAACCTCACCCTGCTGGTGGTGAACCTCACCCTGCTGGGGGTGAACCTCACCCTGCTGGTGGTGAACCTCACCCTGCTGGTGGTGAACCTCACCCTGCTGGGGGTGAACCTCACCCTGCTGGTGGTGAACCTCACCCTGCTGGTGGTGAACCTCACCCTGCTGGGGGTGAACCTCACCCTGCTGGGGGTGAACCTCACCCTGCTGGTGGTGAACCTCACCCTGCTGGTGGTGAACCTCACCCTGCTGGGGGTGAACCTCACCCTGCTGGGGGTGAACCTCACCCTGCTGGGGGTGAACCTCACCCTGCTGGGGGTGAACCTCACCCTGCTGGGGGTGAACCTCACCCTGCTGGTGGTGAACCTCACCCTGTTGGGGGCGAACCTCACCCTGCTGGTGGTGAACCTCACCCTGCTGGGGGTGAACCTCACCCTGCTGGGGGTGAACCTCACCCTGCTGGTGGTGAACCTCACCCTGTTGGGGGTGAACCTCACCCTGCTGGTGGTGAACCTCACCCTGCTGGGGGTGAACCTCACCCTGCTGGGGGTGAACCCCACCCTGCTGGTGGTGAACCTCACCCTGCTGGTGGTGAACCCCACCCTGCTGGTGGTGAACCTCACCCTGCTGGTGGTGAACCTCACCCTGCTGGGGGTGAACCCCACCCTGCTGGTGGTGAACCTCACCCTGCTGGTGGTGAACCCCACCCTGCTGGTGGTGAACCTCACCCTGCTGGTGGTGAACCTCACCCTGCTGGGGGTGAACCTCACCCTGCTGGTGGTGAACCTCACCCTGCTGGTGGTGATCCTCACCCTGCTGGTGGTGAACCTCACCCTGCTGGTGGTGAACCTCACCCTGCTGGTGGTGAACCTCACCCTGCTGGGGGTGAACCTCACCCTGCTGGTGGTGAACCTCACCCTGCTGGTGGTGAACCTCACCCTGCTGGGGGTGAACCCCACCCTGCTGGTGGTGAACCTCACCCTGCTGGTGGTGAACCCCACCCTGCTGGTGGTGAACCTCACCCTGCTGGTGGTGAACCTCACCCTGCTGGGGGTGAACCTCACCCTGCTGGTGGTGAACCTCACCCTGCTGGTGGTGATCCTCACCCTGCTGGTGGTGAACCTCACCCTGCTGGTGGTGAACCTCACCCTGCTGGTGGTGAACCTCACCCTGCTGGGGGTGAACCTCACCCTGCTGGTGGTGAACCTCACCCTGCTGGTGGTGAACCTCACCCTGCTGGTGGTGAACCTCACCCTGCTGGTGGTGAACCTCACCCTGCTGGTGGTGAACCTCACCCTGCTGGTGGTGAACCTCACCCTGCTAGTGGTGAACCTCACCCTGCTGGTGGTGAACCTCACCCTGCTGGTGGTGAACCTCACCCTGCTGGTGGTGAACCTCACCCTGCTGGGGGTGAACCTCACCCTGCTGGTGGTGAAACTCACCCTGCTGGGGGTGAACCTCACCCTGCTGGTGGTGAACCTCACCCTGCTGGTGGTGAACCTCACCCTGCTGGGGGTGACCCTCACCCTGCTGGTGGTGAACCTCACCCTGCTGGGGGTGAACCTCATCCTGCTGGTGGTGAACCTCACCCTGCTGGTGGTGAACGTCACCCTGCTGGGGGTGAACCTCACCCTGCTGGTGGTGAACCTCACCCTGCTGGTGGTGAACCTCACCCTGCTGGTGGTGAACCTCACCCTGCTGGGGGTGAACCTCACCCTGCTGGGGGTGAACCTCACCCTGCTGGGGGTGAACCTCACCCTGCTGGTGGTGAACCTCACCCTCCTGGGGGTGAACCTCACCATGCTGGTGGTGAACCTCACCCTGCTGGTGGTGAACCTCACCCTGCTGGGGGTGAACCTCATCCTGCTGGGGGTGAACCTCACCCTGCTGGTGGTGAACCTCACCCTGCTGGGGGTGAACCTCACCCTGCTGGGGGTGAACCTCACCCTGCTGGGGGTGAGCCTCACCCTGCTGGTGGTGAACCTCACCCTGCTGGTGGTGAACCTCACCCTGCTGGGGGTGAACCTCACCCTGCTGGTGGAGAACCTCACCCTGCTGGTGGTGAACCTCACCCTGCTGGGGGTGAACCTCACCCTGCTGGGGGTGAACCTCACCCTGCTGGGGGTGAGCCTCACCCTGCTGGTGGTGAACCTCACCCTGCTGGTGGTGAACCTCACCCTGCTGGGGGTGAACCTCACCCTGCTGGTGGAGAACCTCACCCTGCTGGTGGTGAACCTCACCCTGCTGGGGGTGAACCTCACCCTGCTGGGGGTGAACCTCACCCTGCTGGTGGTGAACCTCACCCTGCTGGGGGTGAACCTCACCCTGCTGGGGGTGAACCTCACCCTGCTGGGGGTGAACCTCACCCTGCTGGGGGTGAACCTCACCCTGCTGGTGGTGAACCTCACCCTGCTGGTGGTGAACCTCACCCTGCTGGGGGTGAACCTCACCCTGCTGGGGGTGAACCTCACCCTGCTGGGGGAGAACCTCACCCTGCTGGGGGTGAACCTCACCCTGCTGGGGGTGAACCTCACCCTGCTGGGGGTGAACCTCACCCTGCTGGGGGAGAACCTCACCCTACTGGGGGTGAACCTCACCCTGCTGGGGGTGAACCTCACCCTGCTGGGGGTGAACCTCACCCTGCTGGTGGTGAACCTCACCCTGCTGGGGGTGAACCTCACCCTGCTGGTGGTGAACCTCACCCTGCTGGGGGAGAACCTCACCCTGCTGGTGGTGAACCTCACCCTACTGGGGGAGAACCTCACCCTGCTGGTGGTGAACCTCACCCTTCTGGGGGTGAACCCCACCCTGCTGGGGGATAACCTCACCCTGCTGGTGGTGAACCTCACCCTGCTGGGGGAGAACCTCACCCTGCTGGGGGAGAACCTCACCCTGCTGGTGGAGAACCTCACCCTGCTGGGGGAGAACCTCATCCTGCTGGGGGAGAACCTCACCCTGCTGGTGGTGAACCTCACCCTGCTGGTGGTGAACCTCACCCTGCTGGGGGTGAACCTCACCCTGCTGGGGGTGAACCTCACCCTGCTGGTGGTGAACCTCACCCTGCTGGGGGTGAACCTCACCCTGCTGGTGGTGAACCTCACCCTGCTGGGGGAGAACCTCACCCTGCTGGTGGTGAACCTCACCCTACTGGGGGAGAACCTCACCCTGCTGGTGGTGAACCTCACCCTTCTGGGGGTGAACCCCACCCTGCTGGGGGATAACCTCACCCTGCTGGTGGTGAACCTCACCCTGCTGGGGGAGAACCTCACCCTGCTGGGGGAGAACCTCACCCTGCTGGTGGAGAACCTCACCCTGCTGGGGGAGAACCTCACCCTGCTGGGGGAGAACCTCACCCTGCTGGTGGTGAACCTCACCCTGCTGGTGGTGAACCTCACCCTGCTGGGGGAGAACCTCATCCTTCTGGGGGTGAACCTCATCCTACTGGGGGAGAACCTCACCCTGCTGGGGGAGAACCTCACCCTGCTGGTGGAGAACCTCACCCTGGTGGTGGAGAACCTCACCCTGCTGGGGGAGAACCTCACCCTGCTGGTGGTGAACCTCACCCTGCTGGTGGTGAAACTCACCCTACTGGGGGAGAACCTCACCCTGCTGGTGGTGAACCTCACCCTACTGGGGGAGAACCTTATCCTGCAGGGGGAGAACCTCATCCTGCTGGTGGTGAACCTCACCCTACTGGGGGAGAACCTCATCCTGCTGGTGGAGAACCTCATCCTGCTGAGGGTGAACCTCACCCTGCTGGGGGTGAACCTCACCCTACTGGTGGTAAACCTCACCCTGCTGGGGGTGAACCTCACCCTGCTGGTGGTGAACCTCACCCTGCTGGGGGTGAACCTCACCCTGCTGGTGGAGAACCTCACCCTGCTGGTGGTGAACCTCACCCTGCTGGGGGTGAACCTCACCCTGCTGGGGGTGAACCTCACCCTGCTGGTGGTGAACCTCACCCTGCTGGGGGTGAACCTCACCCTGCTGGTGGTGAACCTCACCCTGCTGGGGGTGAACCTCCCCATGCTGGTGGTGAACCTCACCCTGCTGGTGGTGAACCTCACCCTGCTGGGGGTGAACCTCACCCTGCTGGTGGTGAACCTCACCCTGCTGGGGGTGAACCTCACCCTGCTGGGGGTGAACCTCACCCTGCTGGGGGTGAACCTCACCCTGCTGGGGGTGAACCTCACCCTGCTGGTGGTGAACCTCACCCTGCTGGTGGTGAACCTCACCCTGCTGGGGGTGAACCTCACCCTGCTGGGGGTGAACCTCACCCTGCTGGGGGAGAACCTCACCCTGCTGGGGGTGAACCTCACCCTGCTGGGGGTGAACCTCACCCTGCTGGGGGTGAACCTCACCCTGCTGGGGGTGAACCTCACCCTGCTGGGGGTGAACCTCACCCTGCTGGGGGTGAACCTCACCCTGCTGGTGGTGAACCTCACCCTGCTGGTGGTGAACCTCACCCTGCTGGGGGTGAACCTCACCCTGCTGGGGGTGAACCTCACCCTGCTGGGGGAGAACCTCACCCTGCTGGGGGTGAACCTCACCCTGCTGGGGGTGAACCTCACCCTGCTGGGGGTGAACCTCACCCTGCTGGGGGAGAACCTCACCCTACTGGGGGTGAACCTCACCCTGCTGGGGGTGAACCTCACCCTGCTGGGGGTGAACCTCACCCTGCTGGTGGTGAACCTCACCCTGCTGGGGGTGAACCTCACCCTGCTGGTGGTGAACCTCACCCTGCTGGGGGAGAACCTCACCCTGCTGGTGGTGAACCTCACCCTACTGGGGGAGAACCTCACCCTGCTGGTGGTGAACCTCACCCTTCTGGGGGTGAACCCCACCCTGCTGGGGGATAACCTCACCCTGCTGGTGGTGAACCTCACCCTGCTGGGGGAGAACCTCACCCTGCTGGGGGAGAACCTCACCCTGCTGGTGGAGAACCTCACCCTGCTGGGGGAGAACCTCACCCTGCTGGGGGAGAACCTCACCCTGCTGGTGGTGAACCTCACCCTGCTGGTGGTGAACCTCACCCTGCTGGGGGAGAACCTCATCCTTCTGGGGGTGAACCTCATCCTACTGGGGGAGAACCTCACCCTGCTGGGGGAGAACCTCACCCTGCTGGTGGAGAACCTCACCCTGGTGGTGGAGAACCTCATTCTGCTGGGGGAGACCCTCACCCTGCTGGTAGTGGTGAACCTCACCCTGCTGGTGGTGAAACTCACCCTACTGGCGTAGAACCTCACCCTGCTGGTGGTGAACCTCACCCTACTGGGGGAGAACCTCATCCTGCAGGGGGAGAACCTCATCCTGCTGGTGGTGAACCTCACCCTACTGGGGGAGAACCTCATCCTGCTGGTGGAGAACCTCATCCTGCTGAGGGTGAACCTCACCCTGCTGGGGGTGAACCTCACCCTACTGGTGGTAAACCTCACCCTGCTGGGGGTGAACCTCACCCTGCTGGGGGAGAACCTCACCCTGCTGGGGGAGAACCTCACCCTGCTGGTGGAGAACCTCATCCTTCTGGGGGTGAACCTCACCCTGCTGGTGGTGAACCTCACCCTGCTGGTGGTGAACCTCACCCTGCTGGGGTGAACCTCACCCTGCTAGGGGAGAACCTCACCCTGCTGGTGGTGAACCTCACCCTACTGGTAGTGAACCTCACCCTACTGGGGGAGAACCTCATCCTTCTGGGGGTGAACCTCACCCTGCTGGTGGTGAACCTCACCCTGCTGGTGGTGAACCTCACCCTGCTGGGGGAGAACCTCATCCTGCTGGTGGTAAACCTCACTCTGCTGGGGGAGAACCTCACCCTGCTGGTGGTGAACCTCACCCTACTGGTGGTGAACCTCACCCTACTGGGGGAGAACCTCTTCCTGCTGAGGGTGAACCTCACCTTACTGGTGGTGAACCTCACCCTGCTGGTGGTGAACCTCACCCTATTGGGAGAGAACCTCATCCTGCTGAGGGTGTACCTCACCCTACTGGTGGTGAACCTCACCCTGCTGGTGGTGAACCTCACCCTACTGGGGGAGAACCTCATCCTTCTGGGGGTGAACCTCACCCTGCTGAGGGTGAACCTCACCCTGCTGGTGGTGAACCTCACCCTGCTGGGGGAGAACCTCATCCTGCTGGTGGTGAACCTCACCCTACTGGGGGAGAACCTCATCCTTCTGGGGGTGAACCTCATCCTGCTGGTGGTGAACCTCACCCTACTTGTTGAGAACCTCATCCTTCTGGGGGTGAACCTAACCCTGCTGAGGGTGAACCTCACCCTACTGGTGGTAAACCTCACCCTGCTGGTGGTGAACCTCACCCTGCTGGGGGAGAACCTCACCCTGCTGGGGGAGAACCTCACCCTGCTGGGGGAGAACCTCATCCTTCTGGGGGTGAACCTCACCCTGCTGGTGGTGAACCTCACCCTGCTGGTGGTGAACCTCACCCTGCTGGGGTGAACCTCACCCTGCTAGGGGAGAACCTCACCCTGCTGGTGGTGAACCTCACCCTACTGGTGGTGAACCTCACCCTACTGGGGGAGAACCTCATCCTTCTGGGGGTGAACCTCACCCTGCTGGTGGTGAACCTCACCCTGCTGGTGGTGAACCTCACCCTGCTGGGGGAGAACCTCATCCTGCTGGTGGTAAACCTCACTCTGCTGGGGGAGAACCTCACCCTGCTGGTGGTGAACCTCACCCTACTGGTGGTGAACCTCACCCTACTGGGGGAGAACCTCATCCTGCTGAGGGTGAACCTCACCTTACTGGTGGTGAACCTCACCCTGCTGGTGGTGAACCTCACCCTATTGGGAGAGAACCTCATCCTGCTGAGGGTGTACCTCACCCTACTGGTGGTGAACCTCACCCTGCTGGTGGTGAACCTCACCCTACTGGGGGAGAACCTCATCCTTCTGGGGGTGAACCTCACCCTGCTGAGGGTGAACCTCACCCTGCTGGTGGTGAACCTCACCCTGCTGGGGGAGAACCTCATCCTGCTGGTGGTGAACCTCACCCTGCTGGGGGAGAACCTCATCCTGCTGGTGGTGAACCTCACCCTACTGGGGGAGAACCTCATCCTTCTGGGGGTGAACCTCATCCTGCTGGTGGTGAACCTCACCCTACTAGGGGAGAACCTCATCCTTCTGGGGGTGAACCTAACCCTGCTGAGGGTGAACCTCACCCTACTGGTGGTGAACCTCACCCTGCTGGCGGTGAACCTCACCCTACTGGGGGAGAACCTCATCCTTCTGGGGGTGAACCTCACCCTGCTGGTGGTGAACCTCACCCTGCTGGGGGAGAACCTCATCCTGCTGGTGGTGAACCTCACCCTACTGGGGGAGAACCTCACCCTGCTCGTGGTGAACCTCACCCTGCTGGGGGAGAACCTCATCCTGCTGGTGGTGAACCTCACCCTACTGGGGGAGAACCTCATATCCTTCTGGGGGTGAACCTCACCCTGCTGGGGGTGAACCTCACCCTGCTGGGGGAGAACCTCACCCTACTGGGGGTGAACCTCACCCTGCTGGGGGTGAACCTCACCCTGCTGGGGGTGAACCTCACCCTGCTGGTGGTGAACCTCACCCTGCTGGGGGTGAACCTCACCCTGCTGGTGGTGAACCTCACCCTGCTGGGGGACAACCTCACCCTGCTGGTGGTGAACCTCACCCTGCAGGGGGAGAACCTCACCCTGCTGGTGGTGAACCTCACTCTTCTGGGGGTGAACCCCACCCTGCTGGGGGATAACCTCACCCTGCTGGTGGTGAACCTCACCCTGCTGGGGGAGAACCTCACCCTGCTGGGGGAGAACCTCACCCTGCTGGTGGAGAACCTCACCCTGCTGGGGGAGAACCTTACCCTGCTGGTGGTGAACCTCACCCTGCTGGTGGTGAACCTCACCCTGCTGGGGGAGAACCTCATCCTTCTGGGGGTGTACCTCATCCTACTGGGGGAGAACCTCACCCTGCTGGGGGAGAACCTCACCCTGCTGGTAAAGAACCTCACCCTGCTGGGGGAGAACCTCACCCTGCTGGGGGAGAACCTCACCCTGCTGGTGGTGAACCTCACCCTGCTGGTGGTGAAACTCACCCTACTGGGGGAGAACCTCACCCTGCTGGTGGTGAACCTCACGTCCCTACTGGGGGAGAACCTCATCCTGCTGGGGGAGAACCTCATCCTGCTGGTGGTGAACCTCACCCTACTGGGGGAGAACCTCATCCTGCTGGTGGAGAACCTCATCCTGCTGAGGGTGAACCTCACCCTGCTGGGGGTGAACCTCACCCTACTGGTGGTGAACCTCACCCTGCTGGGGGTGAACCTCACCCTGCTGGGGGAGAACCTCACTCTGCTGGGGGAGAACCTCACCCTGCTGGGGGAGAACCTCATCCTTCTGGGGGTGAACCTCACCCTGCTGGTGGTGAACCTCACCCTGCTGGTGGTGAACCTCACCCTGCTGGGGTGAACCTCACCCTGCTGGGGGAGAACCTCACCCTGCTGGTGATGAACCTCACCCTGCTGGGGGAGAACCTCACCCTGCTGTTGGTGAACCTCACCCTACTGGTGGTGAACCTCACCCTACTGGGGGAGAACCTCATCCTTCTGGGGGTGAACCTCACCCTGCTGGTGGTGAACCTCACCCTGCTGGTGGTGAACCTCACCCTGCTGGGGGAGAACCTCATCCTGCTGGTGGTAAACCTCACTCTGCTGGGGGAGAACCTCACCCTGCTGGTGGTGAACCTCACTCTACTGGGGGAGAACCTCATCCTGCTGAGGGTGAACCTCACCTTACTGGTGGTGAACCTCACCCTGCTGGTGGTGAACCTCACCCTATTGGGAGAGAACCTCATCCTGCTGAGGGTGTACCTCACCCTACTGGTGCTGAACCTCACCCTGCTGGTGGTGAACCTCACCCTACTGGGGGAGAACCTCATCCTTCTGGGGGTGAACCTCACCCTGCTGGTGGTGAACCTCACCCTGCTGGTGGTGAACCTCACCCTGCTGGGGGAGAACCTCATCCTGCTGGTGGTAAACCTCACTCTGCTGGGGGAGAACCTCACCCTGCTGGTGGTGAACCTCACCCTACTGGTGGTGAACCTCACCCTACTGGGGGAGAACCTCATCCTGCTGAGGGTGAACCTCACCTTTCTGCTGGTGAACCTCACCCTGCTGGTGGTGAACCTCACCCTATTGGGAGAGAACCGTGGTGAACCTCACCCTGCTGGTGGTGAACCTCACCCTACTGGGGGAGAACCTCATCCTTCTGGGGGTGAACCTCACCCTGCTGAGGGTGAACCTCACCCTGCTGGTGGTGAACCTCACCCTGCTGGGGGAGAACCTCATCCTGCTGGTGGTGAACCTCACCCTGCTGGGGGAGAACCTCATCCTGCTGGTGGTGAACCTCACCCTACTGGGGGAGAACCTCATCCTACTGGGGGTGAACCTCATCCTGCTGGTGGTGAACCTCACCCTACTAGGGGAGAACCTCATCCTTCTGGGGGTTAACCTAACCCTGCTGAGGGTGAACCTCACCCTACTGGTGGTGAACCTCACCCTGCTGGCGGTGAACCTCACCCTACTGGGGGAGAACCTCATCCTTCTGGGGGTGAACCTCACCCTGCTGGTGGTGAACCTCACCCTGCTGGGGGAGAACCTCATCCTGCTGGTGGTGAACCTCACCCTACTGGGGGAGAACCTCACCCTGCTCGTGGTGAACCTCACCCTGCTGGGGGAGAACCTCATCCTGCTGGTGGTGAACCTCACCCTACTGGGGGAGAACCTCATATCCTTCTGGGGGTGAACCTCACCCTGCTGGGGATGAACCTCACCCTGCTGGGGGAGAACCTCACCCTACTGGGGGTGAACCTCACCCTGCTGGGGGTGAACCTCACCCTGCAGGGGGTGAACCTCACCCTGCTGGTGGTGAACCTCACCCTGCTGGGGGTGAACCTCACCCTGCTGGTGGTGAACCTCACCCTGCTGGGGGAGAACCTCACCCTGCTGGTGGTGAACCTCACCCTGCTGGGGGAGAACCTCACCCTGCTGGTGGTGAACCTCACTCTTCTGGGGGTGAACCCCACCCTGCTGGGGGATAACCTCACCCTGCTGGTGGTGAACCTCACCCTGCTGGGGGAGAACCTCACCCTGCTGGGGGAGAACCTCACCCTGCTGGTGGAGAACCTCACCCTGCTGGGGGAGAACCTCACCCTGCTGGGGGAGAACCTCACCCTGCTGGTGGTGAACCTCACCCTGCTGGTGGTGAACCTCACCCTGCTGGGGGAGAACCTCATCCTTCTGGGGGTGAACCTCATCCTACTGGGGGAGAACCTCACCCTGCTGGGGGAGAACCTCACCCTGCTGGTGGAGAACCTCACCCTGCTGGGGGAGAACCTCACCCTGCTGGGGGAGAACCTCACCCTGCTGGTGGTGAACCTCACCCTGCTGGTGGTGAAACTCACCCTACTGGGGGAGAACCTCACCCTGCTGGTGGTGAACCTCACCCTACTGGGGGAGAACCTCATCCTGCTGGGGGAGAACCTCATCCTGCTGGTGGTGAACCTCACCCTACTGGGGGAGAACCTCATCCTGCTGGTGGAGAACCTCATCCTGCTGAGGGTGAACCTCACCCTGCTGGGGGTGAACCTCACCCTACTGGTGGTGAACCTCACCCTGCTGGGGGTGAACCTCACCCTGCTGGGGGAGAACCTCACCCTGCTGGGGGAGAACCTCACCCTGCTGGGGGAGAACCTCATCCTTCTGGGGGTGAACCTCACCCTGCTGGTGGTGAACCTCACCCTGCTGGTGGTGAACCTCACCCTGCTGGGGTGAACCTCACCCTGCTGGGGGAGAACCTCACCCTGCTGGTGATGAACCTCACCCTGCTGGGGGAGAACCTCACCCTGCTGGTGGTGAACCTCACCCTACTGGTGGTGAACCTCACCCTACTGGGGGAGAACCTCATCCTTCTGGGGGTGAACCTCACCCTGCTGGTGGTGTACCTCACCCTGCTGGTGGTGAACCTCACCCTGCTGGGGGAGAACCTCATCCTGCTGGTGGTAAACCTCACTCTGCTGGGGGAGAACCTCACCCTGCTGGTGGTGAACCTCACCCTACTGGGGGAGAACCTCATCCTGCTGAGGGTGAACCTCACCTTACTGGTGGTGAACCTCACCCTGCTGGTGGTGAACCTCACCCTATTGGGAGAGAACCTCATCCTGCTGAGGGTGTACCACACCCTACTGGTGGTGAACCTCACCCTGCTGGTGGTGAACCTCACCCTACTGGGGGAGAACCTCATCCTTCTGGGGGTGAACCTCACCCTGCTGAGGGTGAACCTCACCCTGCTGGTGGTGAACCTCACCCTGCTGGGGGAGAACCTCATCCTGCTGGTGGTGAACCTCACCCTGCTGGGGGAGAACCTCATCCTGCTGGTGGTGAACCTCACCCTACTGGGGGAGAACCTCATCCTTCTGGGGGTGAACCTCATCCTGCTGGTGGTGAATCTCACCCTACTAGGGGAGAACCTCATCCTTCTGGGGGTGAACCTCACCCTGCTGAGGGTGAACCTCACCCTACTGGTGGTGAACCTCACCCTGCTGGTGGTGAACCTCACCCTACTGGGGGAGAACCTCATCCTTCTGGGGGTGAACCTCACCCTGCTGGTGGTGAACCTCACCCTGCTGGGGGAGAACCTCATCCTGCTGGTGGTGAACCTCACCCTACTGGGGGAGAACCTCACCCTGCTCGTGGTGAACCTCACCCTGCTGGGGGAGAACCTCATCCTGCTGGTGGTGAACCTCACCCTTCTGGGGGAGAACCTCATATCCTTCTGGGGGTGAACCTCACCCTGCTGTAGGTGAACCTCACCCTGCTGGCGGAGAACCTCACCCTACTGGGGGTGAACCTCACCCTGCTGGGGGTGAACCTCACCCTGCTGGTGGTGAACCTCACCCTGCTGGTGGTGAACCTCACCCTGCTGGGGGTGAACCTCACCCTGCTGGTGGTGAACCTCACCCTGCTGGGGGAGAACCTCACCCTGCTGGTGGTGAACCTCACCCTGCTGGGGGAGAACCTCACCCTGCTGGTGGTGAACCTCACCCTTCTGGGGGTGAACCCCACCCTGCTGGGGGATAACCTCACCCTGCTGGTGGTGAACCTCACCCTGCTGGGGGAGAACCTCACCCTGCTGGGGGAGAACCTCACCCTGCTGGTGGAGAACCTCACCCTGCTGGGGGAGAACCTCACCCTGCTGGGGGAGAACCTCACCCTGCTGGTGGTGAACCTCACCCTGCTGGTGGTGAACCTCACCCTGCTGGGGGAGAACCTCATCCTTCTGGGGGTGAACCTCATCCTGCTGGGGAAGAACCTCACCCTGCTGGGGGAGAACCTCACCCTGCTGGTGGAGAACCTCACCCTGCTGGGGGAGAACCTCACCCTGCTGGGGGAGAACCTCACCCTGCTGGTGGTGAACCTCACCCTGCTGGTGGTGAAACTCACCCTACTGGGGGAGAACCTCACCCTGCTGGTGGTGAACCTCACCCTACTGGGGGAGAACCTCATCCTGCTGGGGGAGAACCTCATCCTGCTGGTGGTGAACCTCACCCTACTGGGGGAGAACCTCATCCTGCTGGTGGAGAACCTCATCCTGCTGAGGGTGAACCTCACCCTGCTGGGGGTGAACCTCACCCTACTGGTGGTGAACCTCACCCTGCTGGGGGTGAACCTCACCCTGCTGGGGGAGAACCTCACCCTGCTGGGGGAGAACCTCACCCTGCTGGGGGAGAACCTCATCCTTCTGGGGGTGAACCTCACCCTGCTGGTGGTGAACCTCACCCTGCTGGTGGTGAACCTCACCCTGCTGGGGTGAACCTCACCCTGCTGGGGGAGAACCTCACCCTGCTGGTGGTGAACCTCACCCTGCTTGGGGAGAACCTCACCCTGCTGGTGGTGAACCTCACCCTACTGGTGGTGAACCTCACCCTACTGGGGGAGAACCTCATCCTTCTGGGGGTGAACCTCACCCTGCTGGTGGTGAACCTCACCCTGCTGGTGGTGAACCTCACCCTGCTGGGGGAGAACCTCATCCTGCTGGTGGTAAACCTCACTCTGCTGGGGGAGAACCTCACCCTGCTGGTGGTGAACCTCACCCTACTGGTGGTGAACCTCACCCTACTGGGGGAGAACCTCATCCTGCTGAGGGTGAACCTCACCTTACTGGTGGTGAACCTCACCCTGCTGGTGGTGAACCTCACCCTATTGGGAGAGAACCTCATCCTGCTGAGGGTGAACCTCACCCTACTGGTGGTGAACCTCACCCTGCTGGTGGTGAACCTCACCCTACTGGGGGAGAACCTCATCCTTCTGGGGGTGAACCTCACCCTGCTGAGGGTGAACCTCACCCTGCTGGTGGTGAACCTCACCCTGCTGGGGGAGAACCTCATCCTGCTGGTGGTGAACCTCACCCTGCTGGGGGAGAACCTCATCCTGCTGGTGGTGAACCTCACCCTACTGGGGGAGAACCTCATCCTTCTGGGGGTGAACCTCATCCTGCTGGTGGTGAACCTCACCCTACTAGGGGAGAACCTCATCCTTCTGGGGGTGAACCTCACCCTGCTGAGGGTGAACCTCACCCTACTGGTGGTGAACCTCACCCTGCTGGTGGTGAACCTCACCCTACTGGGGGAGAACCTCATCCTTCTGGGGGTGAACCTCACCCTGCTGGTGGTGAACCTCACCCTGCTGGGGGAGAACCTCATCCTGCTGGTGGTGAACCTCACCCTACTTGGGGAGAACCTCACCCTGCTCGTGGTGAACCTCACCCTACTGGGGGAGAACCTCATCCTTCTGGGGGTGAACCTCACCCTGCTGGGGGAGAACCTCATCCTGCTGGTGGTGAACCTCACCCTACTGGGGGAGAACCTCATATCCTTCTGGGGGTGAACCTCACCCTGCTGAGGGTAAACCTCACCCTACTGGTGGTGAACCTCACCCTGCTGGTGGTGAACCTCACCCTACTGGGGGAGAACCTCATCCTTCTGGGGGTGAACCTCACCCTGCTGGGGGAGAACCTCACCCTGCTGGTGGTGAACCTCTCCCTGCTGGGGGAGAACCTCATCCTGCTGGTGGTGAACCTCACCCTACTGGGGGAGAACCTCATCCTTCTGGGGGTGAACCTCATCCTGCTGGTGGTGAACCTCACCCTACTGGGGAAGAACCTCATCCTGCTGGTGGTGAACCTCACCCTACTGGGGGAGAACCTCATCCTGCTGGTGGTGAACCTCACCCTACTGGTGGTGAACCTCACCCTACTGGGGGTGAACCTCATCCTGCTGGTGGTGAACCTCACCCTGCTGGGGGTGAACCTCACCCTACTGGGGGTGAATCTCACCCTGCTGGGGGTGAACCTCACCCTGCTGGGGGAGAACCTCACCCTACTGGTGGTGAACCTCACCCTGCTGGTGGTGAACCTCACTCTGCTGGTGGTGAACCTCACCCTGCTGGGGGTGAACCTCACCCTGCTGGTGGTGAACCTCGCCGTTCTGAGGGAGAACCACACCCTGCTGTGTACTCACCTAGTTGTACTCACCTAGTTGTGTTTGCGGGGGTTGAGCTCTGGCTCTTTGGTCCCGCCTCTCAACCGTCAATCAACAGGTGTACAGATTCCTGAGCCTATCGGGCTCTATCATATCTACATTTGAAACTGTATGGAGTCAGCCTCCACCACATCACCCTCTAATGCATTCCATTTGTCAACCACTCTGACACTAAAAAAGTTCTTTCTAATATCTCTGTGGCTCATTTGGGCACTCAGTTTCCACCTGTGTCCCCTTGTGCGTGTTCCCCTTGTGTTAAATAGACTGTCTTTATCTACCCTATCAATTCCCTTCGAAATCTTGAATGTGGTGATCATGTCCCCCCTAACTCTTCTGTCTTCCAGCGAAGTGAGGTTTAATTCCCGTAGTCTCTCCTCGTAGCTCATACCTCTCAGCTCGGGTACTAGTCTGGTGGCAAGCCTTTGAACCTTTTCCAGTTTAGTCTTATCCTTGACTAGATATGGATTCCATGCTGGGGCTGCATACTCCAGGATTGGCCTGACATATGTGGTATACAAAGTTCTGAATGATTCTTTACACAAGTTTCTGAATGCCGTTCGTATGTTGGCCAGCCTGGCATATGCCGCTGATGTTATCCGCTTGATATGTGCTGCAGGAGACAGGTCTGGCGTGATATCAACCCCCAAGTCTTTTTCCTTCTCTGACTCCTGAAGAATTTCCTCTCCTAGATGATACCTTGTATCTGGCCTCCTGCTCCCTACACCTACCTTCATTACATTACATTTGGTTGGGTTAAACTCTAACAACCATTTGTTCGACCATTCCTTCAGCTTGTCTAGGTCTTCTTGAAGCCTCAAACAGTCCTCTTCTGTTTTAATCTTTTTCATAATTTTAGCATCGTCCGCAAACATTGAGAGAAATGAATCGATACCCTTTGGGAGATCGTTTACATATATCAGAAACAAGTTAGGACCGAGTACAGAGCCCTGTGGGACTCCACTGGTGACTTCACGCCAATCGGAGGTCTCACCCCTCACCGTAACTCTCTGCTTCCTATTGCTTATATACTCCCTTATCCACTGGAGCACCTTACCAGCTACACCTGCCTGTCTCTCCAGCTTATGTACCAGCCTCTTATGCGGTACTGTGTCAAAGGCTTTCCGACAATCCAAGAAAATGCAGTCCGCCCAGCCCTCTCTTTCTTGCTTAATCTTTGTCACCTGATCGTAGAATTCTATCAAGCCTGTAAGGCAAGATTTACCTTCCCTGAACCCATGTTGGCGATTTGTCACGAAGTCCCTTCTCTCCAGATGTGTTACCAGGTTTTTTCTCACGATCTTCTCCATCACCTTGCATGGTATACAAGTCAAGGACACTGGCCTGTAGTTCACTGCCTCTTGCCTGTCGCCCTTTTTGTATATTGGAACCACATTCGCCGTCTTCCATATTTCTGGTAGGTCTCCCGTCTCCAGTGACCTACTATACACTATGGAGAGTGGCAAGCAAAGTGCCTCTGCACACTCTTTCAGTACCCATGGTGAGATCCCATCTGGACCAAAAGCCTTTCTAACATCCAGATCCAGCAGGTGTCTCCTGACCTCCTCTCTCGTAATTTCGAACTCTTCCAAGGCCGCCTAGTTTACCTCCCTTTCTCCTAGCACAGTGACCTTACCTTGTTCTATTGTGAAGACCTCCTGGAACCTCTTGTTGAGTTCTTCACACACCTCTCTGGCATTATCTGTATACCTGTCCTCGCCTGTTCGAAGTTTCAATACCTGTTCTTTCACTGTTGTTTTCCTTCTGATGTGACTGTGGAGTAGCTTTGGTTCAGTCTTGGCTTTGTTTGCTATATCATTTTCAAAACTTTTCTCTGCTTCTCTTCTCACTCTGACGTACTCATTCCTGGTTCTCTGGTATCTCTCTCTGCTTTCTGGTGTTCTGTTATTCCGGAAGTTCCTCCACGCCCTTTTGTTCAGTTTCTTCGCTTCCATACATGCCTTATTATACCATGGATTCTTCTGCTGCTTCTCGGATTTTTCCCTTTGGGCTGGTATGAACCTGTTTACTGCCTCCTGACACTTTTGGGTAACATAGTCCATCATACCCTGTACAGACTTATCTCTGAGGTCTGTGTCCCAAGGTATTTCACTTAAGAAACTTCTCATTTGTTCATAATTCCCCTTTTGGTATGCCAGCCTTTTGATTCCTAGTTCTTTTTTTGGGGAGATAAGTCCTAGCTCTGCCAGGTACTCAAAGTTCAATACACTGTGGTCACTCATTCCCAAGGGCGCTTCCATCTTTACTTCCCTTATATCCCACTCATTTAGGGTAAATATCAAATCAAGCATTGCTGGTTCATCTTCTCCTCTCATTTTTGTTGGTTCTTTGATGTGCTGGCTTAGAAAGTTTCTTGTTGCCACGTCCAGCAGCTTAGCTCTTCATGTTTCTGGTTCTCCATGCGGGTCTCTGTTCTTCCAATCTATCTTCCCATGGTTGAAGTCTTCCATAATTAGTAGTCCAGATCCATTCCTGCTAGCAACAGAAGCGATTCTTTCTATTATGTAAATGGTGGCCATGTTGTTTCTATCATATTCCTGTCAAGGTCTTCTGTCATTTGGTGGTGGATTATATATGACTACGACTATAATTTTTTTCCCTCCATTTTTTACGGTACCTGCTATGTAGTCACTGAAACCTTCACAGCCCTGAATAACCATCTCCTCAAAATCCCAGCCTTTTCTTACCAACAGAGCTACACCACCACCACCTCTTCCTTCCCCTCTCTTTCCTCATAACATAATAGTTCTGTGGGAACACTGCGTTTGTTATCGTTTTCGTGATCTTTGTTTCTGTGAGGGCTATTATGTCTGGGTTTTCCTCTAGTACCAGTTCTCCAAGCTCATTTGCTTTATTTGTAATTCCATCTATGTTAGTGTACATCGCTTTGGGGCTCACTTTCTTCTGTCCCTTCTCAAATCGCCTCCTTGGTGAGTGTTCTGCTGGTGGGGGAGGCTGTTCCATGGGTATGAGGGCCTGTGAGGTGGATAACAGGGTCTCAAAGGATACTGGGATGAGGGGCGGGGGATCCAGTGAAGGGGGAGGGACAGGGAGGGTATGGGGTGAAAGGGGAGGGAGGACGGGAAGGAAAGGGGGGGAGGGAGGACGGGAAGGAAAGGGGGGGGAGGGAGGACGGGAAGGAAAGGGGGGGGGGAGGGAGGATTTGGGATGAGGGGAGGGGTAGAAGGGTGGGGATTGGGTGTGGGGGGAGGGAGATTTGGCTGAACATTTGAGTGGGGGCAGGGAGGGTTTAGGGTAGGGGGGTTTTCTATGCAGAGGAGGGAAGCGGGGTTGTCCTCACTTCTGGTGTTACTGGGTAGCTGGTTGTGGGTTCCCCCCTCGCCTCTGGGGGTGTTGTGTTGGGAGCTGTGACTTCCTGGTTTTCCTCTCTCGCCCTGCGCATCTTCCTTGCTTCTGCCGCCACGGCCCTCTCCTCCCTTGTCATGTCTCTCTGGAGGAATACATTTTTGAATTTTCCCACGTTTTTCAGGGAGCTCTTCCTTGATAGGATCTTCTCCTTTGTGCTCTCATTTGCAAACACTATCTTTATCATTCGGTCTCGGTCTTTGTTGTACCAGTCTAGCCTGAAAACCTTCTCAATGCTATGCTCAGCCCCTTCCATGTCTAGTGCCTTTAGTACTTCATTCACTACTGCTTTGTCCTTGTCATTCCACTCTGTCCTATTAGAGCCTTCCTGCTCTTTAATACCCACAGCAACCTCTGATCTGTTCCTTTCCAGCAGTTGGCTAGTGGAGTGTGCCGCCTCCTGTGAGGTGGCTGCTTTCATGGCCACCTCCATCACTGCAGTCATTACTTCAGAGTTATTTTTTTTAGTATTTCTGCAAATGTTGCTTTTATTGTGGCATTCTCATCCAAAAAACTATTACCACCTTCTCCCTGGATGGTTTTCTGATTCTCAGCCTCGATACCATTCTCTTTGAGGGCTCTAATCTCCTCCTTTGCTGCTGTCAGCTCTCTTTTCAGGTTGTTTATCTCGTTCTTCATTTCCTGCATCATTTCTTGCATCTCACTCTTGATGTCCTCCTGAAACTGGGCGAACATTTCCTTCATTTCGTCACCTTGGCTCTTCCCTGTTCCCCTGGTACCTCTGGCTGCCATGCTTGACCCTGTTCCTATAGTTGTGCCATGATAGGATTTGTCAGGAGGGCAGAGCAGGATGGGGGAGGGAGAGAGAGGAAAAGAGAGAGAAAGAGAGTGAGAGAAAGGGAGTGATAAAGGGAGAGATAAATTATCCGACCCTTCCACTGAAGTGAGAAGAAAGTAGAAGGGGAGGGGGGGGAGACGATGGAGAGAGAGGCGGGAGGAAGAGAGGGAGAGAGAGGAGAGGGAGAGAGATGGAAAGGGAGAGAGTGGGTGAGGGAGAGAGCGGGTGAGGGAGAGAGGGGGGAGGTGTGTGTGTGTGTGTATGTGTGTGTGTGTGTGTGTGTGTGTGTCTGTGTGTGTGTGTGTGTATGTGTGTGTGGCAGAGAGGGAGGGGGAAGGAAAGAGAGGGAGGGAGAGAGAGAGAGAGAGAGAGAGAGAGAGAGAGAGAGAGAGAGAGAGAGAGAGAGAGAGAGAGAGAGAGAGAGAGAGAGAGAGAGAGAGAGAGAAGAGAGAGAGAGCAGGAGAGAGAGAGTGGGAGAGATAGAGAGTGGGAGAGAGAGAGAGAGTGGGAGAGAGGGAGTGGGAGAGGGAGAAAGGGGGAGAGAGTGGGGAGGGGAAGTGTGTGTGTATGGGCGATGAGGGGGACTGGGGGTGGGGGGGGGCAGAGATGGCGACCAGGTCAGGTCAGGTCAGAGGGGGGGTCAAGAGGGGGGGATAGTAAGGTCCTGATCCCATTTGTTAATGCCTTTTCCCCAGACTGAACGATTGTGTGTGTGTGTGTGTGTGTGTGTGTGTGTGTGTGTGTGTACTCACCTATACTCACCTATATGTGCTTGCAGGATCGAGCATTGACTCTTCGATCCCGCCTTTCTAGCTATCGGTTGTTTACAGCAATGACTCCTGTCCCATTTCCCTATCATACCTAGTTTTAAAAGTATGAATAGTATTTGCTTCCACAACCTGTTCCCCAAGTGCATTCCATTTTTCTACTACTCTCACGCTAAAAGAAAACTTCCTAACATCTCTGTGACTCATCTGAGTTTCCAGTTTCCACCCATGTCCCCTCGTTCTGTTATTATTACGTGTGAACATTTCATCTATTTCCACTTTGTCAATTCCCCTGAGTATTTTATATGTCCCTATCATATCTCCTCTCTCCCTTCTTTTCTCTAGTGTCGTAAGGTTCAGTTCCTTCAGCCGCTCTTCATATCCCATCCCTCGTAGCTCTGGGACAAGCCTCGTCGCAAACCTCTGAACCTTCTCCAGTTTCTTTATGTGTTTCTTCAGGTGGGGGCTCCATGATGGCTCTAAGACGGGTCTCACGTAGGCAGTGTAAAGCGCCCTAAAAGCTTCCTCATTTAGGTTTCTGAATGAAGTTCTAATTTTCGCCAGTGTAGAGTACGCTGCTGTCGTTATCCTATTTATATGTGCCTCAGGAGTTAGATTAGGTGTCACATCCACTCCCAGGTCTCTTTCTCGAATCGTTACAGGTAGGCTGTTCCCCTTCATTGTGTACTGTCCCTTTGGTCTCCTGTCACCTGATCCCATTTCCATAACTTTACATTTACTGGTGTTAAACTCCAGTAGCCATTTCCCTGACCATCTCTGCAGCCTGTTTAAGTCCTCTTGGAGGATCCTACAATCCTCGTCTGTCACAACTCTTCTCATTAATTTTGCGTCATCTGCAAACATTGACATGTATGATTCCACTCCTGTAAACATATCATTTACGTAAATTAGAAAGAGGATTGGTCCCAGCACCGATCCTTGAGGTACTCCACTTGTTACTGTTCGCCAGTCCGACTTTTCGCCCCTTACCATTACCCTCTGGCTCCTTCCTGTTAGGTAGTTCTTCACCCATACTAGGGCCTTTCCGCTTACTCCTGCCTGCCTCTCAAGTTTGTATAGCAGTCTCATGTGCGGTACCGTATCAAAGGCCTTTTGGCAGTCAAGAAATATGCAGTCTGCCCAGCCTTCTCTGTCCTGCCTTATCCTTGTTACTTTATCATAGAATTCTAAAAGGTTTGTTAGGCATGATTTCCCTGTCCAGAACCCATGTTGGTGCTTGTTTACAAACCCAATGCTCTCCAGGTGCTCAACAAGTCTTAACCTAATTATTCTTTCAAGTATTTTGCAGGGGATGCTTGTCAGTGATACGGGTCTGTAGTTAAGTGCCTCCTCCCTATCACCCTTTTTGAAAATCGGTACGACATTTGCCTCCTTCCAGCAACTGGGCAATTCTCCCGACATAAGTGACTCATTAAAGATCATTGCCAGAGGCACGCTGAGAGCCTGCGCTGCCTCTTTGAGTATCCACGGTGATACTTTGTCTGGTCCAACAGCTTTATTTGCATCCAGTGTTGTCAACTGTTTCATTACATCCTCTGCTGTCACCTCTATATCCGATAGTCTTTCATCTTGGGTAATCTCTTCTAACAATGGGAGCTGCTCAGGCTCGGTTGTGAACACTCCATGGAATTTTGCATTCAGTACCTCGCAGATTTCCTTGTCGCTTTCTGTATATGCCCCTTCTGTTTTCCTCAGTCTTGTCACTTGGTCATTTACCGACATCTTCCTTCTTATATGGCTATGTAGTAATTTTGGTTGCTTTTTCGCTTTGACTGCAATATCGTTCTCATAATTTCTTTCCGACACTCGTCTTATGTTAATGTAATCATTCCTAGCTCTGTTACATCTAATCCTGTTGTCCTCTGTCCTTTGTCTTCTGTACTTCCTCCACTCCCTCCTGCTTCTCACCTTTGCTTCCTGACACTGTCTATTAAACCATGGGTTATTATATTCCCTCCTGCTTTTTTCCTTTATTGTTGGAATAAATCTATCTTCAGCCTCCTTGCATTTCAATATGACTTGGTTCATCATACCTTGCACTGTTTTTCCTCTAAGTTCTTCCTCCCACTGCACTTCTCCCAGGTAGTCCCTTATCCTTCTGTAGTCCCCTTTTCTGTAATCAAGTCTCCTTTCCCGGACCTCTTGTCCTTTGGTCACAATTTTAAGCTCCATCATGTAGTCAAAGACTAGGACACAATGGTCACTAGCTCCTAGTGGTATTTCATGTTCCAACTGCTCGATGTCTTCTACATTCTGAGTGATAATGAGATCTAATAGGCTGGGCGTATCCCCTCCTCTTTCCCTAGTATCTTCTTTCACATGCTGTGTTAGGAAATTCCTGTCAATAACGTCTACCAGCTTCGCTCCCCAGGTCTCCTCCCCGCTATGGGGATTCCTCGTTTCCCAATTTATCTCTCCGTGATTTAGGTCCCCCATGACCAGCAGCTTCGCTCTCATTCTATGCGCTAAAGTTGCTGCCCTCTGCAGTTCATCCATACATGTCTTGTTGCTGTCCTCGTACTCCTGCCTGGGCCTTCTACTGTTTGGTGGGGGATTGTAGAGTATCAAGATTACAATCTTCTTCCCATCCACTGTCAGAGTTCCATGTATGAAGCTTGTGCTTTCATTGGTACCCGGATTTTCCAGCTCATCAAACTTCCATTTCCGCTTTATTAGTAGTGCCACTCCTCCTCCCTGTCTCTGTGTCCTTTCTTTTCTTATCACCTGGTACCCCTCTGGAAAGATTGCATCCGAGATCATGCCATTTATTTTAGTTTCCACTATTGCCACTATGTCTGGGTCTGCCTCACTAACTCTTTCTTTTATCTCTTCTGCTTTATTGGCTACCCCATCAGCATTGGTGTACCAAACCTTGAGACTCTTCTTGGAAACTCGGGTGTCAGAGTTCCCCCTTTCACCAGGGGTCTGGGGGGAACTGGGGGGTGTCTGGGGGGCAAGTGGGGGCTGTGGGGGTGAGTGGGGGGGTGCTAGGGGGGTGCCTGGGAGTGCCTGGTAGGCGAATGGGGTCTGGGCATCTAGGGGGGTAGGAAGGGCATAATGGGTCTGAAAGTTAGGGGTCTGAATAGCATAGGGGGGTTGAGAAATAGAGTGAGACTGAGAGTCAGATAGAGGTTGAGAGGTTGGGGGGAAGAGGGATACTGAGGGCGGAGAGCTGAGATGAGAATGGAGCATGGGTGCTGGGAGTGGAAGAGAGGGTATATTAGTTAGGGGGGAATCGGGGGTAGGTGGGGGTTTTGGGGTAGAAGAGGGGAAGAGGGAGATGGGGGAAGGTGTTAGGGGGTCACAAGGTGAGGGGGTTAAATGTGGGCTGGAGGTGCATAGGAGGGGTGAGGGTTGGGTGGGGTTTGGGGGTGAGTGGAAGAGGGGTGCAGTGGAAGCTGGGATGGAGTAGATGGAATTGAAGTCAATGGGGTAGAAGGGGCAGGGGAGTGGGAAGGGGTATTTGGGGAGGGGGGATGGGAAGGTGGGTTTGGGGAGGGCATGGCTTGACCCACTGGGGTCGCTGACAAGTGTGATGTAGCAGGGGCAGGGGAATCGTTGTGGAGGTGCAAATGTGGAAGGGACAGGGGGGTTGTGGGAGGCTGAGGCAGGGGGGATGTATAGGAGGGCTGAGTTGGGGAGGATGCGACCTGGGAGGTGACCTGGGAGGTGCCCTGGGAGGTGACCTGGGATGTGACCTGGGAGGTGAGACTACCTGAGAGACTATTTCGGTGTCGTTGTTGCCATCTATTTTTGTGGGCTGTTTGCTCATCTTTCGTCATAAACCTCTCTATAAACACATTGTAATGGGTTTCACTTCCTCTGAGTAAATGCTTGCTCCTCATTATGTACTCCACTGCCTCCTCATTGGAGAATTGCACCAGAACAGGTCTATTCTTGGTACAATTGTAAGGTCCAACCCGTCGATTGATATCCACCTCGCGTTCTGCCATCTCTGCTCCAATACACCTCAATATCTCGTGCAATTCGTATTTTTCTGTTTCTATTCTCTCTTGTCTTGTTGGTGCCCTAGATTCGAATAATCCATGTATTATAATAGACCGTCTCCTCAGTAATTCATTGTCATGCTGGTAGCCTGTCCCCTGGGGATTCCCCATCCCAACCGCAGTCACTAACCCATCCCCCATTACTCCTCTATCCTTAGCCATGCTGCTAATCCTTCCTAATTCGTTTGTGATACGAGCACATTCCCTCTCCCAGTCCTCTCTTCCCTTCCTAATCTCTTCCTGAACATAGAGCATAAATTCTTGTTTCTGCTTGTTTCTGTGTGTGTGTGTGTGTGTGTGTGTGTGTGTGTGTGTGTGTGTGTGTGTGTGTGTGTGTAATTACCTAAGTGTAGTTACAGGATGAGAGCTACGCTCGTGGTGTCCCGTGTGTGTGCGTGCGTGTACTCACGTAGTTGTGTCTGCAGGATCGAGCATTGACTCTTGGATCCCGCCTTTCGAGCATCGGATGTTTACAGCAATGACTCCTGTCCCATTTGCCAATCATACCTGGTTTTAAAATTATGAATAGTATTTGCTTCCACAACCTGTTCCTGAAGTGCATTCCATTTTCCCACTACTCTCACGCTAAAAGAAAACTTCCTAACATCTCTGTGACTCATCTGAGTTTCAAGCTTCCATCCATGTCAGCTTCCATTCCGTTCTGTTACTATTCCGTGTGAACATTTTGTCTATGTCCACTCTGTCAATCCCTCTGAGTATCTTATACGTTCCTATCATGTCCCCCCTCTCCCTTCTTCTTTTTAGTGTCATAAGGCACAGTTCCCTCAGGCGCTCCTCATACCCCAACCCTCTTAGCTCTGGGACGAGTCTCCTTGCAAACCTCTGAACCTTTTCCAGTTTCATTATATGCTTCTTCAGATGGGGACTCCATGATGAGGCGGCATACTCTAAGACTGGCCTCACGTAGGCAGTGTAAAGCACCCTAAATGCCTCCTTACTTAGGTTTCTGAATGATGTTCTAACTTTTGCCAGTGTAGAGTACGCTGCTGTCGTTATCCTATTTATATGTGCTTCAGGAGATAGATTAGGTGTTACGTCCACCCCCAGGTCTCCTTCACACGTCGTCACAGGTAGGCTGTTTGCCTTCATTGTGTACTGTCCCTTTGGTCTCCTATCTCCTAATCCCATTTCCATAACTTTACATTTGCTCTTGTTGAATTCCAGTAGCCATTTCTCTGACCATCTCTGCAACCTGTTCAGGTCCTCTTGACACACACACACACGTGTGTGCGTGTGTGTGTGTGTGTGTGTGCTCACCTAATTGTGCTCACCTAATTGTGCTTGCGGGGGTTGAGCTCTGGCTCTTTGGTCCCGCCTCTCAACCGTCAATCAACTGGTGTACAGATTCCTGAGCCTACTGGGCTCTATCATATCTACATTTGAAACTGTGTATGGAGTCAGCCTCCACCACATCACTTCCTAATGCATTCCATTTACTAACTACTCTGACACTGAAAAAGTTCTTTCTAACGTCTCTGTGGCTCATTTGGGTACTCAGCTTCCACCTGTGTCCCCTTGTTCGCGTCCCACCAGTGTTGAATAGTTCATCCTTGTTTACCCGGTCGATTCCCCTGAGGATTTTGTAGGTTGTGATCATGTCCCCCCTTACTCTTCTGTCTTCCAGTGTCGTAAGGTGCATTTCCCGCAGCCTTTCCTCATAAGTCATGCCTCTTAGTTCTGGGACTAGTCTAGTAGCATACCTTTGGACTTTTTCCAGCTTCGTCTTGTGCTTGACAAGGTACGGGCTCCATGCTGGGGCCGCATACTCCAGGATTGGTCTTACATTTGTGGTGTACAAGATTCTGAATGATTCCTTACACAGGTTCCTGAACGCCGTTCTGATGTTAGCCAGCCTCGCATATGCCGCAGACGTTATTCTCTTTATGTGGGCTTCAGGAGACAGGTTTGGTGTGATATCAACTCCTAGATCTTTCTCTCTGTCTGTTTCATTAAGTACTTCATCTCCTATTCTGTATCCTGTGCCTGGCCTCCTGTTTCCACTGCCTAGTTTCATTACTTTGCATTTACTCGGGTTGAACTTCAACAGCCATTTGTTGGACCATTCACTCAGTCTATCTAGGTCATCTTGTAGCCTCCTACTATCATCCTCTGTTTCAATCCTCCTCATAATTTTTGCATCGTCGGCAAACATTGAGAGGAACGAATCTATACCCTCTGGGAGATCATTTACATATACCAGAAACAGTATAGGTCCAAGGACTGACCCCTGCGGGACTCCACTTGTGACGTCTCGCCAATCTGAGACCTCACCCCTCACACAGACTCGTTGTCTCCTGTTGCTTAGGTACTCCTCTATCCACCGGAGTACCTTCCCTCTCACTCCAGCCTGCATCTCCAACTTTCGCACTAGCCTCTTGTGTGGCACTGTATCAAAGGCTTTCTGACAATCCAAAAATATTCAGTCTGCCCACCTTCTCTTTCTTGCCTTATTTTTGTTGCCTGGTCGTAGAATTCAAGTAACCCTGTGAGGCAGGACCTGCCATCCCTGAACCCATGTTGATGCTGTGTTACAAAGTTCCTTCGCTCCAGATGCTCCACTAGTTTTTTTCGCACAATCTTCTCCATCAGCTTGCATGGTATGCAGGTTAGGGACACTGGCCTGTAGTTCAGTGCCTCCTGTCTATCCCCTTTCTTGTATATCGGGACTACGTTAGCTGCTTTCCAAATATCTGGCAGTTCCCCTGTTGCCAGTGATTTGTTATACACTATGGAGAGTGGTAGGCTCAGTTCTCTTGCTCCTTCCTTTAGAACCCAAGGGGAGATTCCATCTGGGCCTATAGCCTTCGTCACGTCCAACTCTAGTAAACACTTCCTTACTTCCCCACTGGTAATCTCAAACTCTTCCAGTGGTTCCTGGTTAGCTATTCCCTCACTTACCTCTGGAATTTCTCCTTGCTCTAAGGTGAAGACCTGGAATTTCTTATTCAATTCCTCACACACTTCCTTGTCATTTGTAGTAAATCCTTCCGCCCCTATCCTTAATCTCATAACCTGTTCCTTTACTGTTGTTTTTCTCCTAATGTGGCTATGCAACAATTTAGGCAATTTAGGCTGTGTGTGTGTGTGTGTGTGTGTGTGTGTGTGTGTGTGTGTGTGTGTGTGTGTGTGTGTGTGTGTGTTTGTGTGTGTGTGTGTGTGTGTGTGTGTGTGTGTCTGTTTTAATGTGTGCACACTTGTGTGCGTGTATACGTACGTGGGCGGGCGTGCTTGTATGTGTCAAGATATCCCTTATGCGTTTCCTCTGCCTAAATGAGCCACCCTGAGATTTTTAAATATATATGATATCCTAAACAAGAATTTGATAATATTTTACCTCAATCTGTACACCTGATTAATTGACCAGAGAGGGGGTACATACCAGACTCCTCCCGCTCACACAACCAGATGAGTAAGGACGATGTATGATGACGATGCTTATCCGTCGTTGTCTCCCACTAGGTGATTCACTAAGTGTTGGTAGATTGATGAGGTGTGTGAACCTCACCCTGCTGGGGGAGAACCTCACCCTGCTGGGAGTGAACCTCGCCCTGCTGGGGGAGAACCTCACCCTGCTGGGGGAGAACCTCACCCTGCTGGGAGTGATCCTCGCCCTGCTGGGTGAGAACCTCACCTTGCTGGGGGAGAACCTCACCCTGCTGGGGGAGAACCTCACCCTGCTGGGGGAGAACCTCACCCTGCTGGGGGAGAACCTAACCCTGCTGGGAGTGATCCTCGCCCTGCTGGGGGTGAACCTCACCCTGCTGGGTGAGAACCTCACCCTGCTGGGGGAGAACCTCACCATGCTGGGGGAGAACCTAACCCTGCTGGGAGTGATCCTCGCCCTGCTGGGGGTGAACCTCACCCTGCTGGGTGAGAACCTCACCCTGCTGGGGGAGAACCTCACCCTGCTGGGGGAGAACCTAACCCTGCTGGGGGAGAACCTCACCCTGCTGGGGGAGAACCTCACCCTGCTGGGGGAGAACCTCACCCTGCTGGGAGTGATCCTCGCCCTGCTGGGGGTGAACCTCACCCTGCTGGGTGAGAACCTCACCCTGCTGGGGGAGAACCTAACCATGCTGGGGGAGAACCTAACCCTGCTGGGGGAGAACCTCACCCTCTATTATTGTTGAGACAATATTTACAGTTGTTCATCATAAAAGTCTTTAAAAGAAACACTTATAATATTACATTATGTGATATGTTAATTAACTCCTTCATTACTGTTTAGCGTCGTAGTTTATAGGATCCCGAGACTGTATTTAGTGAAGTTAAATATAATACACCAAATGTGCAACAATGTAAATAGACCATATTCCTGCTCCCTGACCAGTGTATATGACCAATGTCCTGGCCAACATGACGCAACCAACACCGACCAACCTTACCAAGACCCCGCACTCATGGTTGTAACAAACTGCGAACATAACCAGTGATTCAATATTTTATAAACGCTCCCAGTTAGAAAGTTTCTCTCCTCCCCCAACAGTCATTATGGCTGTTTGTGTGAGGTCAAGTTGTATGAAGCACATAGAGCATCATGTTCATGAACAAATAACAATTTAATGATAGTGTAACAAACAACAAAGTTTGGTTTCATTACCAGAGTCTAACAGTATAACTGTTAACCAATATGTACCAAAATACCAATAAATATACTGCAATATAATGTGAGATATTTAATTAACAGTTGATGAGGAACCGGCGGTGCCCGGGGTCTCTCCCCACCGCTCCTCTTCTACCCCCAACCCCCTCTCTGACCCCTCTCATGCCTCAAGGCCTGTGTGGCGAGGTGAGACACATGGTCACTTCTGAAACACACTGTGTGGCGAGGTGAGATACATGGACACTTCTGACACACTCTGTGTGGCGAGGTGAGACACGGAGCTTCCCAGGAGCTTGCCAGGTGCTTGCCAGGTTCTTTCCAGGAGCTTGCCAGGTGTTTGCCAGGTGCTTGCCAGGTGCTTGCCAGGTGCTTCCCAGGATCTTCCCAGGTGCATCCCAGGTGCTTGTCAGGTGCTTCCCAGGAGCTTGCCAGGTGCTTGTCAGGTGCTTGTCAGGTGCTTGCCAGGTGTTTGTCAGGAGCTTCCCAGGTGCTTCCCAGGTGCTTCCCAGGAGCTTGCCAGGTGCTTCCCAGGAGCTTCCCAAGTGCTTCCCAGGTGCTTGCCAGGTGCTTCCCAGGAGCTTCCCAGGTGCTTCCCAGGTGCTTGCCAGGTGCTTCCCAGGTGCTTCCCAGGTGCTTGCCAGGTGCTTCCCAGGTGCTTCCCAGGTGCTTGCCAGGTGCTTCCCAGGTGCTTGCCAGGTGCTTGCCAGGTGCTTCCCAGGTGCTTGCCAGGTGCTTCCCAGGTGCTTCCCAGGTGCTTGCCAGGTGCTTCCCAGGAGCTTGCCAGGTGCTTGCCAGGTGCTTCCCAGGTGCTTCCCAGGTGCTTCCCAGGTGCTTCCCAAGTGCTTCCCAGGAGCTTGCCAGGTGCTTCCCAGGTGCTTGCCAGGTGCTTCCCAGGTGCTTCCCAGGAGCTTGCCAGGTGCTTCCCATGAGCTTCCCAGGTGCTTCCCAGCTGCTTCCCAGGAGCTTCCCAAGTGCTTCCCAGGCGCTTCCCAAGTGCTTCCCAAGTGCTTCCCAGGAGCTTCCCAGGAGCTTCCCAGGAACTTGCCAGGTGCTTGTCAGGTGCTTCCCAGGAGCTTGCTAGGTGCTTGCCAGGTACTTCCCAGGAGCTTGCCAGGTGCTTGCCAGGTGCTTCCCAGGAACTTGCCAGGTGCTTGCCAGGCGCTTCCCAGGAGCTTGCCAGGTGCTTGTCAGGTGCTTCCCAGGAGCTTGCTAGGTGCTTGCCAGGTGCTTCCCAGGAGCTTGCCAGGTACTTCCCAGGAGCTTGCCAGGTGCTTGCCAGGTGCTTCCCAGGAACTTGCCAGGTGCTTGCCAGGCGCTTCCCAGGAGCTTGCCAGGTGCTTCCCAGGAACTTGCCAGGTGCTTCCCAGGTGCTTCCCAGGAGCTTGCCAGGTGCTTCCAAGGTGCTTGCCAGGAGCTTGCCAGGTGCTTGCCAGGTGCTTCCCAGGAGCTTGCCAGGTGCTTCCCAGGAACTTGCCAGGAGCTTCCCAGGTGCTTCCCAGGAGCTTGCCAGGTGCTTCCAAGGTGCTTGTCAGGAGCTTGCCAGGTGCTTGCCAGGTGCTTCCCAGGAGCTTGCCAGGTGCTTTCCAGGTGCTTTTCTGGAGCTTGCAAGGAGCTTGCCAAGTGCTTGCCAGATACTTTCCAGGTTGAGAGAACATCAATAACCACTCTCAGTAAGTGAGACGAGCATCAGTAACCAATTACTGAAGGACAATGAGCATGAGGTTAGTTCAAGAAGTGTTTTTCTCTTAGTACTGATGAGAAATGTGTTTTTTTGAAAATCTTTGATGTATATAATCCTGATATATGAATATATTTTTTGGTTTTAGTGATAAAATGCAATCTCAAATTATATAATAGCAAATTGGGATGTGGGTAAATTTCAAAATATGTACGGGAGACATTGACAAAATTAATAATTCAAACAGCAAATCATGCATCGAAAAGATTTGCCTCAGCAAGCCAGGATGATAAAACTTTTCCAGCACAAGTGAAGAGAGCGAGTGAGAGGAGACTCGACACCCGGTAATTACCCGCATTACCCACGCTGTTGTGTTGACGCCCCTCGTGGTTAATAGCGGTCTCTAGTACTTGGTCAACAACACGACGGGTGGACACCACAGTCACAACACGACGGGTGGACACCACAGTCACAACACGACGGGTGGACACCACAGTCACAACACGACGGGTGGACACCACAGTCACAACACGACGGGTGGACACCACAGTCACAACACGACGGGTGGACACCACAGTCACAACACGACGGGTGGACACCACAGTCACAACACGACGGGTGGACACCACAGTCACAACACGACAGGTGAGGAGGTGGAAGGTGGGGGGTTAGCCAGTGGCAGGCGTAACGTTTTCACATATTGGTGTGAAAAACTAATACCTAGATGAGCTGTATATTATCTCTTGAGTTTCGTTTTCGTCTTTTAACTTATATCCACGACTAATCTATACAAATAAAAATGGAAATGTTCGTTTGTTCAAAATCACTAATCTCCAAAAATTCTTCACCGATTACTTTCGGAAACTTACGGAATTTTGACACAACGTTGCATTCACATACGAACGTGTTTTTATATACCTACTATATAGATGTCACGTCTGTAACAGGTAAAACATGTTTTTTTTTTAATTTCCTGTGTTAAGTTGAGTTTTCCTGTGAGAAGAAATTTCTGAAACCTGTTTACCGATTGCTTTGAAATTTTTATACAACATGGCATTCGAATACATTGTGTTTTTATATACCTACTATATACATGCCACACCTGTGAATGGTAAAAACATGCTTTTGTTGAAAAACAGGGCCATCTGTTGGATGTAAGAGCAACACATGCTGTTATCTCCATAAGTTCTTCAGCAATTGCTTAGAAATTTTGACACAATGTTCCATTCGAATATGCGCATGTTTTTATATACATACTATATAGATGCCACGCATATGACAGGTAAAAACATGAACAAATCCACAAGGCCCATGACGAGGGTTCGAACCTACATCCGAAAGGATCCCAGACGCATTTGGGAGGGTGAAGAGGGCAGAGGGCGAAGAGGTAGGACAGCTTATTGACAGAGCTCGAGTGCATGGGGGAATTATGTAAAAACCTGGTTTTTGTCTCGGAGAGACTGCAGGATCCGTGGTAGGTCAAGTTGATTTCCCGGTTGCAATTCTTATACTATGGTATAGCTCAGTCAATTAAGATGCGTCTAAGATCCTCTCGGACATAGGTTCGAACCCTCGTCACGGCCATTGTGGATTTGTTCCTTTGATGCATCACTCTAATGTGATTTCTGTGTGTCAGGTAAAAACATTTCTTTTTTTTTAAATAGCACCATTTGTTGCACGTAAAATCAACACATGCTATACTAAATATGATATGATTCAATGTCAATGTTTCCGATTGCATTGATAAAATGAATTTTCATATATTTCGATTTCTTTTCATTTTGATTTCATTATTTTGTGTGGTATTGTGTTGGAATTGAGCTGCTTTGTTTACCATATCGTTCATTTCGCGAAAATAGAATATTTTTTATTTTGTCATTGTTTTTCATTTCTTTTTTTTTTTAACTGTTCTTATTTTTTAGTGATGGGAACATCAGATCATTTTATGATCCCATTTGTCTGATAGGGACATCAGATCATTTGGGAATGCATTGGAGGAGGGAGCGGGGAATGATGGGGAGGACGAGGGTTATCTTACGGTTATCTTGAGATGATTTTGTGGCTTAGCATCCCCTTGGTCGAGGACCGGCCCGGTCCTCGACCAGGTCTTCTTTTTGTTACACCCCCCCCCCCAGGAAGCAGCTCATAGCAGCTGTCTAACTCCCAGGTACATATTTACTGCTACGTAACAGAGGCATCAGGGTGAAAGAAAAATTTTACCCATTTGTCTCCACCTCCACTGGGGATCGAACCCGGAACCTCAGGACTACAAATCAGAAGTGCTGTCCACTCAGCTGTCAGGCACCTGAGAGCGAGGGGACGGGAGTGGGCGATGCTGGGGGAGAACAAGGGGACGGGGGAGAGGGTTATGGTGGGGAGGACGAGAGGAAGGAGGAGTGGGGGATGGTGGGGAGGACGAGGGGAAGGAGGAGTGGGGGATGGTGGGGAGGACGAGGGGAAGGAGGAGTGGGGGATGGTGGGGAGGACGAGGGGAAGGAGGAGTGGGGGATGGTGGGGAGGACGAGGGGAAGGAGGAGTGGGGGATGGTGGGGAGGACGAGGGGAGGGGAGTAAAGGTGGGGATAATGGCGGGACAGGGGAGGCGTGGCCGGGTACAGCTAGTTATTATTTAAAAACAACACTGTACATATTGTGTATAATGTACACTCATTGTGTGTGTGTATTCACCTATTTTTGCTTGCGAGGGTTGAGCTTTGCTCTTCCGGCCCGTCTCTCAACTGTCAATCAATCAACTGTTACTAACTACTAACTAACTACTTTACCCCGGTACCCCCCCCCCCCCCCCCCACACACACACAGGAAGCAGCCCGTAACAGCTGGGTAATACTCAGGGTACTTATTTACAGCTAGGTAACAGGGGCATCAGGGTGAAAGAAACTTTGTCCATTTGTTTCTGCTTGGTCCGGAAATCGAACCCAGGCCATTGAATTACGACTCTTGCGCGCTGTCTGCTCAGTTACCAGACCCCTTCCCCCTAGTAGCTATGTGAGTGTGTGTGTATGTGTGTGTGATTTGAGTTTGCGTGTGGGTTTGCATTAACATAGTAATCATTATTTATGATATAAGGAACTAAATAGTTTAATTTTAATTTTTTAGATAATATTCCTCTACACATCAGCTTATAGATAACTATTATAGAGTTATCTTACTACTCACTACTACAGTGTAGTGTGTATACTTGCCAGGCTGCAGGAGACAAGTGTTCCCTATAATTATCACTCCAGAGACCTCTGCTACATTCTAAGAATGTTTAACTAAGTAACGAGCGACACACCACAGATTATAGCCTTGTGTGGTGTTGGGGGGAAGCGTGTGTGATAATGTCGTGTATAATACTGGCAATTGTTCCCTGTGTGGGCTGAGCGGAGTCTCAGATAATGCCTCGCTCCAAAGGTCACTCCAATCTGCCTGTGTGGACGGTCGACGCCTCGCACAGTCATCCCCAAGTCTCCCAGTCAATCACCATAGTAGACAAGACTATCATTATACTGTCCGATCCTGAGCAAGGGACGCACCTGCCTTCTCGCTATCATGCTCTCTGAGGAAAATGAACGTATTATTACTGTACACAATTTAATGTTTAAGATAGTACACATCATTAAATACTTGATACAGCCCAGTAAACATAATTAACAGCATGTAAGACTTGACCAAAATATGGTTAAGGTTCCTATGCCGCGACACTAACAATACCGGCAACAAAACAAAATGCTAAAAAAAGAGAGAGAGAGAGAGAGAGAGAGAGAGAGACAGAGAGAGAGAGATCTTCAGCAAAAAAAGATCGCTGAAATATGAATGAGTTAAATGGAAGACACCAAGTCACAAGAGGTTAAGATACTTGAGGGCGGAGACATCAATTCTCGCCACCCAATCACAGCTTTGTTCCAAATAGCATCGCCAATTGTCAACCAACCACAGCTTTGATCCAAATAGCATCGGCAATTGTCAACCAATCACAGCTTTGCTCCAAATAGCATCGCCAATTGCCAAACGATCATAGCTTTCCTTTCCATGATGTCACTCATCAACAGCCAACCACAGCTCTGCTCCGCCTGATGTCATCAGACTGAGGCTGATCACTTTTACACAATGTCATCACAATATTGTGATGAATTTATGAGACTATATTAAGGCAATGAGTGGGATGATCCGGCGTGTCTGGAGCTACTGTACACACGCACTACCCACTCTACCATGATGGGCACGAAGTGTATCCACCAGATGTCCTCCGAAACTAACTTAAGAAGGCATAATATGTTCTCTGAGACTAACATGGAAGTCACAATATGTTCTCTGAGACTAACATGGAAGGCATAATATGTTCTCTGAGACTAACATGGAAGGCATAATATGTTCTCTGAGACTAACATGGAAGGCATAATATGTTCTCTGAGACTAACATGGAAGGCATAATATGTTCTCTGAGACTAACATGGAAGGCATAATATGTTCTCTGAGACTAACATGGAAGGCATAATATGTTCTCTGAGACTAACATGGAAGGCATAATATGTTCTCTGAGACTAACATGGAAGGCATAATATGTTCTCTGAGACTAACATGGAAGGCATAATATGTTCTCTGAGACTAACATGGAAGGCATAATATGTTCTTTGAGACTAATATGGAAATCACAATATGTTCTCTGAGAATAACATGGAAGGCATAATATGTTCTCTGAGACGAACGCCTCTCGCAGCTACTTGATCACAACGACAAAATCACTGAAGCATTAGAAGAAAAATAGAATGCATTTGTGGTATATGCGGACTTCACAGAGTTTTTCATGAGTAGATTGGCCGTTTTTTTTAACTTTATTATTACTATAAACTATAACAAACGGCCAACCTACTCATGAAAAACTCTCCAGACACAAAGCAGAATTCCATGAAGGAAACCAACGTCGTCTATGCCTTCAAATGCCCACTTGAGGACTGTAAGCCCCAAAGAACTCAGTATATAGGCAAGACAACAACGTCTCTTTCCAGGCGATTAACAATGAATTAACAACAGGGCACCATCAAGGAACATATAATCTCCTCTCACAACCAGACCATCACCAGAGAAGTCTTAACAAACAACACAGAAATCATCGATAGATACAGCGATAGCAGGCGCCTAAACATCTGCGAGGCACTACACATCAAAAAGTCAACACCAGCAATCAACAGCCATTTAATGTTCAACTATATTCTACCCACTTCAAGACTCCGCACCAATATAGAATCATCAAGAAAAAGTATGGGCCAATTGGCCCTCTGCAGTTACTTCCATTCCTTTGCTCTCATATCCAATTAATACCCACAGTTTCGTGTTCATTCTTGTATTTGTCAAAAGTTTGTTCACCTCATACAAAACTGTTGCACCATATCACCTCACCAAAATGCGAGTATAAGTATGACGGATTTGCTGACTCTGTTTAGTGTTTTCAGATTACAGTTGTGTGTGCAAAGTAAAGTCTTTGAAAATGTAATAAGTTATTACGATATGTGTTCAAGCGTCGAATCAGACTAAAAATAAAAATGAATTTTGGAGAATTAACTTTTCAATTACCATCGACAGTAAAAAGAAACATAAGAAATATTGAAATAATTCGAGTTACAATTGACCCATCGCAACTTTCACTAATTACCATATTTTCGGTATAAAAAGTCGTAATTTCAAACTGCGAATACGTGCAGAGAGCCAGAATTTGGCTCCAAAACATGGCTCAGATGCCGAATTTGGGATGTTTGGAATATTTTGAAAACTGCACGGGGGTTTGGGCAAAATGTGACCAATCGCCTATTTCAATAATTGGCATATTTTCAGTATAAAAAGGTGAAATTTCAAACTGCGAATACGTAAAGAGAGCCAAAATCTGGCTCCAAAATATGGCTCAGGCGTCTAATTTGGGATATTTGGGATATTTTGAAAACTGCAGGGGGGTTTGGGCAACAGGTGACCCATCGCCGCTTTCAGTAATTGGCATATCTTCGGATTAAAAAGTCATAATTTCAAACTAAGAATACGCGATGAGAGCTAGAATTTGGCTCCAAAATATGGTTCAGGCATCGAATTTGGGATGGTTGAGATGTTTTGAAAACTGAAGGGGTGTTTGGGCAAAATGTGACCAATCTCCGCTTCAGTAATTGGCATATTTTCGGTATAAAAAGTCGTAATTTCAAACTGCGAATACGTGCAGAGAGCCAAAATTAAACTCCAAAATATGGCTCAGGCGTTGAATTTAGGATGTTTGGGATATTTTGAAAACTGCAGGGGGGTTTGGGCAAAATGTGACCCATCGCCGCTTTCAGTTATTAGCATATTTTCGGTAAAATGTAGTAATTTGAAACTGTGAATACATGCAGAGAGCCAGAATTTGGCTCCAAAATATTACTCAGGCATTGAATTTGGGATGTTTGGGATATTTTGAAAACTGCTAAGGAGATTGGGCAAAATGTGACCCAAAGTAGCATTCAGTATTTGGCATATTTTCGGTTGAAAATGTCGTAATTTCAAACTGCGAATACGTGCAGAGAGCCAGAATTTGGCTCCAAAATATGGCTCAGGCGTCAAATTTGGTTTGTTTGGGATATTTTGAAAACTGCAGGGGGGTTTGAGCAAAATGTGACCCATCGTCGATTACAGTAATTGGCATATTTTAGGTATAATTTTTCGAAATTTCAAACTGCGAATTCATGCAGAGAGCCAGAATTTGGCTCCAAAATATGCCTCAGGCTTCGAATTGGGGATGTTTGGGATATTCTGAAAATTTTGCTCCAAAATATGGCTCAGGCGAGGAATTTGGAATGTTTGGGATATTTTGAAAACTGCAAGGGGGGGTTTGGGCAAAATGTGACCAATCGTCGCTTTAACTAATTGGCATTTTTTCGGTATAAAAAGTCTTAATTTCAAACTGGGAATACGTGCAGAAAGCCAGAATTTGGCTCCCAAATATGGCTCAGGCGTTAAATTTGGGATGTATTGGATATTTTGAAAACTGCAGGGGGGGGGCAAAACGTGACCCATCGCCGCTTTCTGTAATTGAAATATTTTCGGTATAAAAAGTCATAATTTCAGACTGCAAATACGTGCAGAGAGCCAAAATTTGGCTCCAAAATATGGCTCAGGCGTTTAATTTGGGATGTTTGGTATATGTTGAAAACTGCAGGGGGGTTTGTGCAAAATGTGACCCATCACTGCTTTCAATTATTAGCATATTTTCTACGTTATCTAGAAAGAGATGACATCAGGTATATTTTCAATTATTAGTATTTTCGGTATAAAAAGTCATAATTTCAGACTGCAAATACGTGTAGAAAGCGAGAATTTGGCTACAAAATATGGCTCAAGCGTCGAATTTGGGATGTTTGGGATATTTTGATAACTGCAGGGGGGTTTGTGCAAAAAAGTGACCCACCGCCACTTTCAGTAATTGGCATATTTTCGGCAAAAAAAATCGTAATTTGAAACTGCGAATACGTGCAGAGAGTCAGAATTTGGCTCCAAAATATGGCTCAGGATTCGAATTTGGGGTGTTTGGAATATTTTGAAAACTGCACTGGGGATTGGGCAGAGTGTGACCCATCGCCACTTTCAGTAATTGGCATATTTTCGGTATAAAAAGTCGTAATTTCAAACTGCGAAATCGTGAAGAGAGTCAGAATTTGGCTCAAAAATATGGTTCAAGTTTTGAATTTGGGATGTTTGAGATATTTTGAAAACTGCAGGGGGGTTTGCTCAAAATGTGACTCATATACTGAAAGCAGCGAAGGGTTACATTTTGCCCTAACCCCCCTGCAGTTTTCAAAATTTCCCAAACATCCCAAATTCGACGCCTGAGCCATATTTAGATCCAAATTCTGGCTCTGTGAACGCATTCGCCTTTTGAAATTGCGAATTTTTACACCGAAAATATGTCAATTACTAAAAGCGGCGATGCGACACATTTTGCCTAAACCACTCTGCAGTTTTCAAAATATCCCAAACATCCCAAATTCAACACCTGAGCCATATTTTGAAGCCAAATTTTGGCTTTCTGCACGTATTTGAAGTTTGAAATTTCATTTTTTTATAACGAAAATATGCCAATTACTGAAAGCAGCGATGGGTCAAGTTTTGCACAATCCCCAGTGCAGTTTTCAAAATATACCAAACATCCCAAATTCGACGCCTGAGCCAAATTTTGGAGCCAAATTCTGGATCTCTGCTCGTATTCGCAAGTTGAAATTTCGACTTTTTATACAGAAAATTATGCCAATTACTGAAAGCGGTGATGGGTCACATTTTGCCCAACCCCCCTGCAGTTTTCAAAATATCCCAAACTCGACGCCTGAGCTATTTTTTCGAGCCTAATTCTGGCTCTCTGCACGTATTCGGAGTTTGAAATTACAAATTTTATACCGAAAATATACTAATTGCTGAAAGCGACGATAGGTCACATTTTGCCCAAACCCCCCTGCAGTTTTGAAAATATCCCAAACATCCCAAATTCAATGCCTGAGCCATATTTTGGAGCTAAATGTTGGCTCTCTGCACGTATTCGCAGTTTAAAATTACAACTTTTTATACGGAAAATATGCCAATTACTGAAAGCGGCGAAGGGTCACATTTTGCCCTAACCCCCCTGCAGTTGTCAAAATATTCCAAAATTCGAAATTCGACGCCTGAGCCATATTTTGGATCCAAATTCTCGGTCTCAGCAAGTATTCGCAGTATGAAATTACGACTTTTTATTCCGGAAATATGCCAAATAGTGAAAGTGCGATGGGTCACATTTTGCCCAAACCCCCCTGCAGTTTTCAAAATATCCCAAACATCCCAAATTCAACGCCTGAGTCATATTTTGGAGTCAAATTCTGTCTGTCTGAACGAATTCGCAGCATGAAATTACGACTTTTTTTTAGCGGAAATATGCCAAATACTGAAAGCGGCGATGAGTAACAATTTGCACAAACCCCAATGCAGTTTTTAAAAAATCCCAAACGTCCCAAATTCGACGCCTGACGCATATTTTTGAGCCAAATTCTGGCTCTCTGCACGTGTTCGCAGTTTGAAATTACGAATTTTTATACCAAAAATATGCCTATTACTGTAAGCGGCGATAGGTCACATTTGGCCCAAACCCCCCTGCAGTTTTTAAATATCCCAAACATCTCAAATTCGTCGTCTGAGCCATACTTTGGAGCCAAATTCTGGCTATCTGAACGTTTTCACAGTTTGAAATTTCGACTTTTTATACAAAATATATGAAAATTTCTGAAAGCAGCGATGGGTCATATTTTGCCCAAACCCCCCTGCAGTTTTCCAAATATCCCAAACATCCAAAATTCAACGCGTGAGCCATATTTTGGAGCCAAATTCAAGCTCTCTGAACGTATTCGCTGTATGAAATTACAAATTTTTAAACAAAAGTATGCAAAATATTAAAAGCGAAGATGGGTCACATTTTGCCCAAACCACCCCACCTGCATTTCAAAATATCCCAAACATCCCAAATTTTGACCCCTGAGCCATATTTTGGATGAAAATTCTGGCTCTCTGCACGTATTCTCAGTTTGAAATTACAAATTTTTAAACCGAAAATATGCCAATTTTCCCAATGCAGTTTTCAAAATATCCCAAACGTCCAAAATTCGACGCCTGAGCCATATTCTGAAGCCAAATTTTGGCTCTTTGGACGAATTTTCAGTTTAAAATTACGACATTTTGCACAAAAAATATGCCAATTACAGAAAGCGGCGATAGGTCACATTTTGCCCAAACCCCCCTACAATTTTCAAAATATCCCAAACATCTCAAATTCGACAGGTGATCCATATTTTGTAGCCAAATTCTGGCTCTCTGCACGTATTCGCAGTTTGAAATTTCGAATTTTCATACAAAAAATATGCCAATTACTGAAAGCAGCGATGGTTAACATTTTGCACAAACCCCCCTGCAGTTTTCAAAATATCCCAAACATCCCAAATTTCTACGCCTGAGCTATGTTTTGGAGCCAAATTCTAGCTCTCTACACGTTTTCTTAGTTCGAAATTACGAATTTTTATGCCGATAATATGCCTAGTACAGTAAGTAGCGATAGGTCACCTTTTGCCTAATACCCCCGTGCAGTTTTCAAAATATCCCAAACATATCAAATTCGACGCCAGAACCATATTTTGGAGCCAAATTCTGGCTCTCTGTACGTATTCGCAGTTTGAAATTACGACTTTTTATACAAAAAAATATGCCAATTACTGAAAGCGGCGATGGGTCAAATTTTGCCCCCCCCCCCCGCTGCAGTTTTCAAAATATCCGAAACATCCTAAATTTCTACGCCTGAGCTATATTTTGAAGCAAAATTCTGGCTCTCTGCAGGTATTCTCAGTTCGAATTTTTCTACCGAAAATATGCCTATTACTGTTCGCGGCGATAGGTCACGTTTTGCCCAAACACCCCCCCCCCTCCCCTTTCCCTGCAGTTTTCAAAATATCACAAACATCTCAAAATCGACGCCTGAGCCATTTTTTGAAGCGAAATTCTGGCTCTCTGCACGTATTCGCAGTTTGAAATTTCCGCTTTTTATACAAATAATATGCTAATTACTGAAAGCAGCGATGGTTAACATTTTGCACAAACCCCCCTGCAGTTTTCAAAATATCCCAAACATCCCAAATTCGTCTCGTGAGCCATAATTTGGAGCCAAATTCTGACTCTATGCACGTATTCTCAGTTCGAAGTTAAGATTTTTTATACCGAAAATATGCCAATTACTGTAAGCGGCGATTGGTCACATTTCCCCCCCCCCCTGCAGTTTTCAAAATATCCCAAACATCTCAAATTCGACGCCTGAGCCATATTTTGGAGACAAATTCTGGTTCTCTGCACGTATTCGCAGTTTGAAATTACGACTTTTTATACCGAAAATATGCCAAATACTGAAAGCGGCGATGGGTCACATTTTGCCCAACCCCCCTCCCCCTGCAGTTTTCAAAATATCCCAAACATATCAAATTCGACGCCTGAGCTATATTTTGAAGCAAAATTCTGGCTCTCTGCAGGTATTCTCTGTTCGAATTTTTCTACCGACAATATGCCTATTACTGTTCGCCGCGATAGGTCACGTTTTGCCCAAACATTCCCCCCCCCCCTTTCCCTGCAGTTTTCAAAATATCACAAACATCTCAAATTCGACGCCTGAGCCATATTTTGGAGCGAAATTCTGGCTCTCTACGCGTATTCTCAGTTCGAAGTTAAGAATTTTTATACCGAAAATATGCCAATTACTGTAAGCGGCGATTGGTCACATTTCCCCCAAACCCCCCCCCCCCCTGCAGTTTTCAAAATATCCCAAACATCTCAAATTCGACACCTGAGCCATATTTTGGAGACAAATTCTGGCTCTCTGCACGTATTCGCAGTTTGAAATTTCGACTTTTTATACAAAAATATGCCAATTGCTGAAATCGGCGATAGGTCACATTTGGCCCAAACCCACCTGCAGTTTTTAAATATCTCAAACATCTCAAATTCGTCGCCTGAGCCATACTTTGGCGCCAAATTCTGGCTCTCTGCACGTTTTCACAGTTTGAAATTTCGACTTTTTATACAAAATATATGAAAATTGCTGAAAGCAGCGATGGGTCACATTTTGCCCAAACCCTCCTGCAGTTTTCAAAATATCCCAAACATCCCAAATTCGACGATTGAGCCATATTTTGGAGCCAAATTTTGGCTCTCTGAACGTATTCGCAGTATGAAATTACCACTTTTTAAACAAAAATATACAAAATATTGAATGCGAAGATGGGTCACATTTTGCCCAAACCACCCCCCCCCCCTCACCTGCATTTCAAAATATCCCAAACATCCCAAATTCCGACCCCTGAGCCATATTTTGGAGCCAAATTCTGGCTCTCTGCACGTATTCTCAGTTTGAAATTACGAATTTTTAAACCGAAAATATGCCAATTTTCCCAATGCAGTTTTCAAAATATCCCAAACGTCCCAAATTCGACGCCTGAGCCATATTCTGAAGCCAAATTCTGGCTCTTTTCACGTATTCGCAGTTTAAAATTACGATATTTTGCACAAAAAATATGCCAATTACTGAAAGCGGCGATAGGGTACATTTTGCCCAAACCCCCCTGCAATTTTCAAAATATCCCAAACATCTCAAATTCGTCGCCTGAGCCATATTTTGGAGACAAATTCTGGCTCTCTGCACGTATTCGCAGTTTGAAATTACGACTTTTTATACAAAAATATGCAAATTACTGAAAGCAGCGATAGGTCACATATTGTCCAAACCCCTCTTCAACTTTCTAAATATCCCAAACATCTCAAATTCGACGCCTGAGCCATATTTTGGAGACAAATTCTGGCTCTCAGCACGTATTCGCAGTTTGAAATTACGACTTTTTATACAAAGAATATGCCAATTACTGAAAGCAGCGATAGGTCACATTTTTCCAAACCCACCTGCAATTTTCAAAATATCCAAACATCTCAAATTCGGTTGGTGATCCATATTTTGGAGCCAAATTCTGGCTCTCTTCACGTATTCGCAGTTTGAAATTTCGAATTTTTATGCAAAAAATATGCCAATTATTGAGGGCGGCGATGGGAAACATTTGGCCCAAACCTCCCTGCAGTTTTCAAAATATCCCAAAGATCCCAAATTCGACGCCTGAGCCATATTTTGTAGCCAAGTTCTAACTCTCTGCACGTATTCGCAGGTATAAAATACGACTTTTTATCACGAAAGTATGACAATTACTGAAAGCAGCGATGGGTCACATTTTGCCCAATCCCCCCTGCACATTTTAAATTTGTAAAACATCCCAAATTCGACGCCTTGTCCAAATTTTTGGAGCCATATTCTAGCTCTCTCCACATATTCCCAGTTTGAAATTACGACTTTTTATATTGAAAAAGTGCCACTTACTGAAAGCGGCGATTGGTCACAATTTCCCCAAACCCCCTTGCAAATTTCAAAATATCCCAAACATCTCTAATTCGACGCCTGAGCCATATTTTAGACCCAAATTCTTGCACTCTGCACATATTCGCAGTTTGAAATTACGACTTTTTAAAACAAAAATATGCCAATTACTGTGAGCGGCGATGGGTCACATTTTGCCCACCCACCCCCTCAGTTTTCCAAATATCCCAAACATTCCAAATTCGACTCCTGAGTAATATTTTAGAGCAAAATTCTGGATCTCGGCATGTATTCTCAGTACGAAATTACGATTTTTTATACCGAAAATATGCAATTACTGAAAGCGGCGATGGGTCCATTTTGACCCCCCCCCCTACCTGCAGTATTCAAAATATCCCAAACATCCCAAATTTCTACGCATGAGCCATATTTTGGAGCCAAATTCTGGCTCTGAACGTATTCTCAGTTCGAAATTACGATTTTTTATACCGACAATATGCCAATTACTGTAAGCGGCGATAGGTAACATTTTGCCTAAACCCCCCTGCAGTTTTCAAAATATCCCAAACATCTCAAATTCGACGCCTGAGCCATATTATGGAGCCAAATTCTGGCTCTCTGCACGTATTCGCAGTTTGAAATTTCGAATTTTTATACAAAAAATATCCCAATTGCTGAGGGCATCGATGGGTCACATTTTGCCCAAACCTCCATGCAGTTTTCAAAATATCCTAAAGATCCCAATTTCGACGCCTGAGCCATATTTTGTAGCCAAATTCTAACTCTCTGCACGTATTCGCAGTTTGAAATAACGGCTTTTTATCCCGAAAATATGACAATTGCTGAAAGGGGCGATGGGTCACATTTTGCCCAATCCCCCAGCACTTTTTAAATTTGTAAAACATCCCAAATTCGACACCTTGTCCAAATTTTTGGAGCCATATTCTAATTCTCTGAACATATTCCCAGTTTGAAATTACGACTTTTTATACTGAAAAAATGCCTATTACTGAAAGCGGCGATTGGTCACCATTTCCCCAAACCCCCCTTGCAAATTTCAAAATATCCCAAACATCTCAAATTCGACGCCTGAGCAATATTTTGGACCCAAATTCTGGCTCTCTGCACGTATTCGCAGTTTGAAATTACGACTTTTAAACCAAAAATATGCAAATTACTGAGAGCGGCGATGGGTCACATTCTGCGCAAACCACCCCCCGCCCTGCAGTTTTCAAAATATCCCAAACATCTCAAATTCGACGCCTGTGCCATACTTTGGTGCCAGTTTCTGGCTCTCTGAACGCATTTGCAGTATGAAATTACAACTTTTTAAACGGAAATATGCCAAATATTGAAAGCGACGATGGGTCACATTTTGCCCAAGCCCCCCTGCACTTTTCAAAATATCCCAAACATCCCAAAGTCGACGTCTGAGCCATATTTTGGAGCCAAATTCTGACTCTCTGAACGTATTCGCAGTATGAAATTACTACTTTTAATACCGGAAATATGCCAAAAACTGAAAGCGGCGATGGGTAACATTTTGCCCTAACCCCCCCCCCCCTGCAGTTTTTAAATATCCCAAACATCTCAAATTCGTCGCCTGAGCCATATTTTGGAGCCAAATTCTGGCTCTCTGCACGTTTTCACAGTTTGAAATTTCGAATTTTTATTCAAAATATATGAAAATTGCTAAAAGCAGCGATGGGTCACATTTTGCCCAAACCCCCCTGCAGTTTTCCAAATATCCCAAACATCCAAAATTCAACGCCTGAACCATATTTTGGAGCCAAATTCTGGCTCTCTGAACGTATTCACAGTATGAAATTACAACTTTTTAAACGGAAATATGCCAAATATTGAAAGCGACGATGGGTCACATTTTGCCACAACCCCCCCCCCCCCCTGCAGTTTTCAAAATATCCCAAACATCCCAAATTTCGACCTCTGAGCCATATTTTGGATCCAAATTCCGGCTCTCTGCACGTATTTTCAGTTTGAAATTACGAACTTTTAAACCGAAAATATGCCAGCTTTCCCAATGCAGTTTTCAAAATATCCCAAACGTCCCAAATTCGACGCCTGAGCCATATTCTGAAGCCAAATTCTGGCTCTTTTCACGTATTCGCAGTTTAAAATTACGATATTTTGCACAAAAAGTATGCCAATTAATGAAAGCAGCGATAGGTCACACTTTGCCCAAACCCCCCCTGCAATTTTCAAAATATCCCAAACATCTCAAATTCGACGCCTGAGCCATATTTTGGAGACAAATTAATGCTCTCTGCACGTATTCGCAGTTTGAAATTACGAATTTTTATACAAAAAATATGCCAATTACTGAAAGCGGCGATAAGTCACATTTTGCCCAAACCCACCTGCAATTTTCAAAATATCCAAACATCTCAAATTCGATGGGTGATCCATATTTTGGAGCCAAATTATGGCTCTCTTCACGTATTCGCAGTTTGAAATTTCGAATTTTTATGCAAAAAATATGCCAGTTATTGACGGCGGCGATGGGAAACATTTGGCCCAAACCTCCCTGCAGTTTTCAAAATATCCCAAAGATCCCAAATTCGACTCCTGAGCCATATTTTGTAGCCAAATTCTAGCTCTCTGCACATATTCGCAGTTAGAAAATACGACTTTTTATTCCGAAAATATGACAATTACTGAAAGCGGCGAAGGGTCACATTTTGCGCAATCCCCCCTGCACATTTTAAATTTGTAAAACATCCCAAATTCGACGCCTTGTCCAAATTTTTGGAGGCATATTCTAGCTCTCTGCACATATTCCCAGTTTGAAATTACGACTTTTTATATTGAAAAAGTGCCACTTACTGAAAGTGGCGATTGGTCACAATTTCCCAAAACCCCCCTTGACAATTTCAAAATATCCCAAACATCTCAAATTCGACACCTAAGCCATATTTTAGACCCAAATTCTGGCTCTTTGCACGTATTCGCAGTTTGAAATTACGACTTTTTAAAACAAAAATATGCCAATTACTGTGAGCGGCGATGGGTCACATTTTGCCCCCCCCCTTAATTTTCCAAATATCCCAAACATTACAAATTCGACTCCTGAGCCATACTTTAGAGCCAAATTCTGGATCTCTGCATGTATTCTCAATACGAAATTACGAAATTTTATACCGAAAATATGCAATTACTGAAAATATCGATGCGTCACATTTTGCCCCCCCCCCCTCCCTGCAGTTTTCAAAATATCCTAAAGATCCCAAATTCGACGCCTGAGCCATATTTTGTACCCAAATTCTAACTCTCTTTTCGTATTCGCAGTTTGAAATTACGACTTTTTATCCCGAAAATATGACAATTACTGAAAGAGGCGATGGGTCACATTTTGCCCAATCCCCATGCACTTTTTAAATTTGTAAAACATCCCAAATTCGACACCTTGTCCAAATTTTTGGAGCCATATTCTAGCTCTCTGAACATATTCCCAGTTTGAAATCACGTCCTTTTATACTGAAAAAATGCCAATTGCTGAAAGCGGCAATTGGTCACAATTTCCCCAAACCCCTCTTGCAAATTTCAAAATATCCCAAACATCTCAAATTCGATGCCTGAGCAATATTTTGGACCCAAATTCTGGCTCTCTGCACGTATTCGAAGTTTGAAATTACGACTATTTAAACCAAAAATATGCAAATTACTGACAGCGGCGATGGGTCACATTCAGCGCAAACCCCCCGCCCCTGCAGTTTTCAAAATATCCCAAACACCCCCAATTCGACTCCTGAGCCATATTTTGGAGCCAAATTCTGATTCTATGCACGTATTCTCGGTTCGAAGTTACGAATTTTTATACCGAAAATATGCCAATTACTGTAAGCGGCGATTGGTCACATTTTCCCCAAACTCCACCCCCCCCCCCCTGCAGTTTTCAAAATGTCCCAAACATCTCAAATTCGACGCCTGAGCCATATTTTGGAGACAAATTCTGGCTGTCTTCACGTATTCGCAGTTTGAAATTTCGAATTTTTATACAAAAAATATGCCAATTGCTGAAAGTGGCAATAGGTCACATTTGGCCTAAACACCCCTGCTGTTTTTAAATATCCCAAACATCCAAAATTCAACGCCTGAACCATATTTTGGAGCCAAATTCTGGCTCTCTGCACGTATTCGCAGTATGAAATTACAACTTTTTAAAAGGAAATATGCCAAATATTGAGAGCGACGATGGGTCACATTTTGCCCAACCCCCCCCCCCCCTGCAGTTTTCAAAATATCCCAAACATCCCAAATTTCGACCCCTGAGCCATATTTTGGATCCAAATTCTGGCTCTCTGCACGTATTCTCAGTTTGAAATTACGAATTTTTAAACCGAAAATATGCCAATTTTCCCAATGCTGTTTTCAAAATATCCCAAACGTCCCAAATTCGACGTCTGAGCCATATTCTGAAGCCAAATTCTGGCTCTTTTCACGTATTCGCAGTTTAAAATTACGACATTTTGCACAAAAAATAAGCTAATTACTGAAAGCGTCAATAGGTCCCATTTTGCCCAAACCCCCCTGCAAATTTTCAAAATATCCCAAACATCTCAAATTCGACGCCTGAGCCATATTTTGGAGACAAATTCTGGCTCTCTGCACTTATTCGCAGTTTGAAATTACGACTTTTTATAAAAAAAATATGCCAATTACTGAAAGCGCCGATAGGTCACATTTTGCCCAAACCCCCCTGCAATTTTCAAAATATCCAAACATCTCAAATTCGACGGGTGATCCATATTTTGGAGCCAAATTCTGGCTCTCTGTACGTATTCGCAGTATGAAATTTCGAATTTTCATGCAAAAAATATGCCAATTACTGAGGGCAGCAATGGGAAACATTTGGCCCAAACCTCCCTGCAGTTTTCAAAATATCCCAAAGATCCAAAATTCGACGCCTGAGTTATATTTTGTAGACAAATTCTGGCTCTCTGCAATTATTCGCAGTTTGAAATTACGACTTTTTATACAAAAAAATATGTCAATTAATGAAAGCGGCGATTGGTCACAATTTACCCAAACCCCCTTGCAAATTTCGAAATATCCCAAATATCTCAAATTCGACGCCTGAGCCATATTTTGGACACAAATTCTGGCTCTCTACACGTATTCGCAGTTTGAAATTACTACTTTTTAAACCAAAAGATAAGCAAATTACTGAGAGCGGCGATGGGTCACATTCGGCGCAACCCGCCCCCCCCCCCCTCTGCAATTTTCAAAATATCCCAAACATCCCAAATTCGACGCAATGTGCCATACTTTGGAGCCAAATTCTGGCTCTCTGATCGCATTTGCAGTATAAAATTACAACTTTTTAAACGGAAATATGCCAAATATTGAAAGCGACGATGGGTCAAATTTTGCCCAAACCCCCCTGCACTTTTCAAAATATCCCAAACATCCCAAATTCGACGTCTGAGCCATATTTTGGAGCCAAATTCTGGCTCTCTGAACGTATTCGCAATATGAAATTACTACTTTTTTTACCGGAAATAAGGCAAATTACTGAAAGCGGCGATGGATAACATTTTGCCTTAACCCCCTCCCCCCTGCAGTTTTCAAAATATCCCAAACATCCCAAATTCGACTCCTGAGCCATATTTTGGAGCCAAATTCTGACTCTATGCACGTATTCTCGGCTCGAAGTTACGAATTTTTATACGGAAAATATGCCAACTACTGTAAGCGGCGATTGGTCACATTCCCCCCACCCCTACAGTTTTCAAAATGTCCCAAACAACTCAAATTCGACGCCTGAGCCATATTTTTGAGAAAAATTCTGGCTCTCTTCACGTATTCGAAGTTTGAAATTTCGAATTTTTGTACAAAAAATATGCCAGTTGCTGAAAGCGGCGATAGGTCACATTTGGCTCAAACCCCCCTGCAGTTTTTACATATCCCAAACATCTCAAATTCGTCGCCTGAACCATATTTTGGAGCCAAATTCTGGCTCTGCACGTTTTCACAGTTTGAAATTACGAATTTTTATACAAAATATATGAAAATTACTGAAACCGGCGATGGATCACATTCGGCCAAAATCCCCAGTGCAGTTTTCATAATATCCCAAACATCGCAAATTCAACGCCTGAGCCATATTTTGGAGCCAAATTCTGGCTCTCTGCACGTATTCGCAGTATGAAATTACAACTTTTTAAAAGGAAATATGCCAAATATTGAGAGCGACGATGGGTCACATTTTGCCCAAACCCCCCCCCCCCCTGCAGTTTTCAAAATATCCCAAACATCCCAAATTTCGACCCCTGAGCCATATTTTGGATCCAAATTCTGGCTCTCTGCACGTATTCTCAGTTTGAAATTACGAATTTTTAAACCGAAAATATGCCAATTTTCCCAATGCAGTTTTCAAAATATCCCAAACGTCCCAAATTCGACGTCTGAGCCATATTCTGAAGCCAAATTCTGGCTCTTTTCACGTATTCGCAGTTTAAAATTACGACATTTTGCACAAAAAATAAGCTAATTACTGAAAGCGTCAATACGTCCCATTTTGCCCAAACCCCCCTGCAAATTTTCAAAATATCCCAAACATCTCAAATTCGACGCCTGAGCCATATTTTGGAGACAAATTCTGGCTCTCTGCACTTATTCGCAGTTTGAAATTACGACTTTTTATAAAAAAAATATGCCAATTACTGAAAGCGCCGATAGGTCACATTTTGCCCAAACCCCCCTGCAATTTTCAAAATATCCAAACATCTCAAATTCGACGGGTGATCCATATTTTGGAGCCAAATTCTGGCTCTCTGTACGTATTCGCAGTATGAAATTTCGAATTTTCATGCAAAAAATATGCCAATTACTGAGGGCGGCAATGGGAAACATTTGGCCCAAACCTCCCTGCAGTTTTCAAAATATCCCAAAGATCCCAAATTCGACGCCTGAGTTATATTTTGTAGACAAATTCTGGCTCTCTGCAATTATTCGCAGTTTGAAATTACGACTTTTTATACAAAAAAATATGTCAATTAATGAAAGCGGCGATTGGTCACAATTTACCCAAACCCCCTTGCAAATTTCGAAATATCCCAAATATCTCAAATTCGACGCCTGAGCCATATTTTGGACACAAATTCTGGCTCTCTACACGTATTCGCAGTTTGAAATTACTACTTTTTAAACCAAAAGATAAGCAAATTACTGAGAGCGGCGATGGGTCACATTCGGCGCAACCCGCCCCCCCCCCTCTGCAATTTTCAAAATATCCCAAACATCCCAAATTCGACGCAATGTGCCATACTTTGGAGCCAAATTCTGGCTCTCTGATCGCATTTGCAGTATGAAATTACAACTTTTTAAACGGAAATATGCCAAATATTGAAAGCGACGATGGGTCAAATTTTGCCCAAACCCCCCTGCACTTTTCAAAATATCCCAAACATCCCAAATTCGACGTCTGAGCCATATTTTGGAGCCAAATTCTGGCTCTCTGAACGTATTCGCAATATGAAATTACTACTTTTTTTACCGGAAATAAGGCAAATTACTGAAAGCGGCGATGGATAACATTTTGCCTTAACCCCCTCCCCCCTGCAGTTTTCAAAATATCCCAAACATCCCAAATTCGACTCCTGAGCCATATTTTTTAGCCAAATTCTGACTCTATGCACGTATTCTCGGCTCGATGTTACGAATTTTTATACCGAAAATATGCCAACTACTGTAAGCGGCGATTGGTCACATTCCCCCCACCCCTACAGTTTTCAAAATGTCCCAAACAACTCAAATTCGACGCCTGAGCCATATTTTTGAGAAAAATTCTGGCTCTCTTCACGTATTCGAAGTTTGAAATTTCGAATTTTTGTACAAAAAATATGCCAGTTGCTGAAAGCGGCGATAGGTCACATTTGGCTCAAACCCCCCTGCAGTTTTTACATATCCCAAACATCTCAAATTCGTCGCCTGAACCATATTTTGGAGCCAAATTCTGGCTCTGCACGTTTTCACAGTTTGAAATTACGAATTTTTATACAAAATATATGAAAATTACTGAAACCGGCGATGGATCACATTCGGCCAAATTCCCCAGTGCAGTTTTCATAATATCCCAAACATCGCAAATTCAACGCCTGAGCCATATTTTGGAGCCAAATTCTGGCTCTCTGCACGTATTCGCAGTATGAAATTACAACTTTTTAAAAGGAAATATGCCAAATATTGAGAGCGACGATGGGTCACATTTTGCCCAAACCCCCCCCCCCCTGCAGTTTTCAAAATATCCCAAACATCCCAAAATTCGACCCCTGAGCCTTATTTTGGATCCAAATTCTGGCTCTCTGCACGTATTCTCAGTTTGAAATTACGAATTTTTAAACCGAAAATATGCCAGTTTTCCCAATGCAGTTTTCAAAATATCCCAAACGTCCCAAATTCGACGCCTGAGCCATATTTTGGAGTCAAATTCTTGCTCTCTGAACGTATTCGCAGTATGAAATTACTACTTTTTATACCAGAAATATGCCAAATACTGAGAGCGGCGATGAGTAACATTTTGCCCCCCCCCCTGCAGTTTTCAAAATATCCCAAACATCTCAAAATCGTCGCCTGAGCCATATTTTGGAGTCAAATTCTGGCTCTCTGCACGATTTCACAGTTTGAAATTTCGACTTTTTATACAAACATCTCAAATTCGATGCCTGAGCCATATTTTGGAGACAAATTCTTGCTCACTGCACGTATTCGCAGTTTGAAATTTCGACTTTTTATAAAAAAAATATGCAAATTACTGAAAGCGGCGATAAGTCACATTTTGCGCAAACACCCCTGCAATTTTCAAAATATCCCAAACATCTCAAATTCGACGCCTGAGCAATATTTTGGAGCCAAATTCTGGCTCTCTGCACGTATTCTCAGTTCGAAATTACAAATTTTTATACCGACAATATGCCAATTACTGTAAGCTGCGATAGGTCACATTTTGCCAAAACCCCCCTGCAGTTTTCAAAATATCTCAAACATCTCAAATTCGACGCCTGAGCCATATTTTGGAGCCAAATTCTGGCTCTCTGCACGTATTCGCAGTTTGAAATTTCGAATTTTTATACAAAAAATATGCAAATTACTGAGAGCGGCGATGGGTCACATTCGGCGCAAACCTCCCTGCAGTTTTCAAAATATCCTTAAGATCTCAAATTCGACGCCTGAGCCATATTTTGTACCCAAATTCTAACTCTCTGCACTTATTCGCAGTTTGAAATTACGACTTTTTATCCCGAAAATATGACAATTACTGAAAGGGGCGATGGGTCACATTTTGCCCAATCCCCCCTGCACTTTTCAAATTTGTAAAACATCCCAAATTCGACACCTTGTCCAATTTTTGGAGCCCTATTCTAGCTCTCTGAACATATTCCCAGTTTGAAATTACGACTTTTTATACTGAAAAAATGCCAATTACTGAAAGCGGCGATTGGTCACAATTTCCCCAAACCCCCTTGCAAATTTCAAAATATCCCAAACATCTCAAATTCGACGCCTGAGACATATTTTGAACCCAAATTCTGGCTCTCTGCACGTATTCGCAGTTTGAAATTACGACGTTTTAAACCAAAAATATGCAAATTACTGAGAGCGGCGATGGGTCACATTCGGCGAAAACCCCCCTGCAGTTTTCAAAATATCCCAAACATCCCAAATTCGACGCCTGAGCCATATTTTGGAGCCAAATTCTGGCTCTCTGAACGTATTCACAGTATGAAATTACAACTTTTTAAACTGAAATATGCCAAATATTGAAAGCGACGATGGGACACATTTTGCCTAACCCCCCCCCCCCCCCCTGCAGTTTTCAAAATATCCCAAACATCTCAAATTCGACGCCTGAGCCATATTTTGGATCCAAATTCTGGCTCTCTGCACGTATTCGCAGTTTGAAATTACGACTTTTTATACAAAAAATATGCCAATTACTGAAAGAGGCGATAGGTTACATTTTTCAAAACCACCCTGCAATTTTCAAAATATCCAAACATCTCAAATTCGACGGGTGATCCATATTTTGGAGCCAAATTCTGGCTCTCTGTACATATTCGCAGTTTCAAATTTCGAATTTTCATGCAAAAAATATGCCAATTACTGAGGGCGGCGATGGGAAACATTTGGACCAAACCTCCCTGCAGTTTTCAAAATAACCCAAAGATCCCAAATTCGACTCCTGAGCCATATTTTGTAGCCAAATTCTAATTCTCTGCACGTATTCGCAGTTTGAAATTACGACTTTTATCCCGAAAATATGACAATTACTGAAAGCGGCGAAGGGTCACTTTTGTCCAATCCCCCCTGTACATTTTAAATTTGTAAAACATCCCAAATTCGACGCCCTGTCCAAATTTTTGGAGCCCTATTCTAGCTCTCTGAACATGTTCCCAGTTTGAAATTTCGACTTTTTATACTGAAAAAATGCCAATTACTGAAAGCGGCGATTGGTCACAATTTCCCCAAACCCCCTTGCAAATTTCAAAATATCCGAAACAACTCAAATTCGACGCTTGAGCCATATTTTAGACCAAAATTCTGGCTCTCTGCACGTATTCGCAGTTTGAAATTACGACTTTTTAAACCAAAAATATGCAAATTACTGTGAGCGGCGATGGGTCACATTCGGCGAAAACCCCCCTGCAGTTTTCAAAATATCCCAAACATCACAAATTTCAACGCATGAGCCAAATTTTGGAGCCAAATTCTTGCTCTCTGCATGTATTCTCAGTTCGAAATTACGAATTTTTATACCGACAATATGTCAATTACTGTAAGCGGCGATAGGTCACATTTTGCCCAAACCCCCCTGTAGTTTTCAAAACATCCTAAAGATCCAAAATTCGACGCCTGAGCCATATTTTGTACCCAAATTCTAACTCTCTGCACGTATTCGCAGTTTGAAATTACGACTTTTTATCCCGAAAATATGACAATTACTGAAAGGGCGACGGGTCACATTTTGTTCAGTCCCCCTTGCACTTTTTAAATTTGTAAAACATCCCAAATTCCACACCTTGTCCAAATTTTTGGAGCCATATTCTAGCTCTCTGAACATATTCCCAGTTTGAAATTACGACTTTTTAAACCAAAAATATGCAAATTACTGAGAGCAACGATGGGTCACATTCGGCGCAAACCCCCCTGCAGTTTTCAAAATATCCTGAACATCCCAAATTCGACACCTGTGCCATACTTTGGAACCAAATTCTGGCTCTCTGAACGTATTTGCAGTATGAAATATCAACTTTTTAAACGGAAATATGCCAAATATTGAAAGCGACGATGGGACACATTTTGCCCCCCCCCCTGCAGTTTTCAAAATATCCCAAACATCTCAAATTTCGATCCCTGAGCCATATTTTGGATCCAAATTCTGGCTCTCTGCACGTATTCTCAGTTTGAAATTACCAATTTTTAAACCGAAAATATGCCAATTTTCCCAATATCCCAAACGTCCAAAATTCGACGCCTGAGCCATATTCTGAAGCCAAATTCTGGCTCTTTTTACGTATTCGCAGTTTAAAATTACGACATTTTGCACAAAAAATATGCCAATTACTGAAAGTGGCGATAGGGCATATTTTGCCCTAACCCCCCTGCAATTTTCAAAATATCCCAAACATCTCAAATTCGACGCCTGAGCCATATTTTGGAGGCTAATTCTGGCTCTCTGCACGTTATCTTAGTTCGAAATTACGAATTTTTATACCGCCAATATGCCAATTACTGTAAGCGGCGATAGGTCACATTTTGCCCAAACCCCTCTGCAGTTTTCAAAATATCCTAAAGATCCCAAATTCGATGCCTGAGCCATATTTTGTACCCAAATTCTAACTCTCTGCACGTATTCGCAGTTTGAAATTACGACTTTTTGTCCCGAAAATATGACAATTACTGCAAAGGGGCGATGGGTCACATTTTGCCCAGTCCCCCCTGCACTTTTAAAAATTTGTAAAACATTCCAAATTCGATACCTTGTCCAAATTTTTGGAGCCATATTCTAGCTCTCTGAACATATTCCCAGTTTGAAATTACGACTTTTTATACTGAAAAAATGCCAATTACTGAATGCTGCGATTGGTCACAATTTCCCCAAACCCCCTTGCAAATTTCAAAATATCCTAAACATCCCAAATTCGACGCCTGTGCAATACTTTGGATCCAAATTCTGGCTCTCTGAACGTATTCGCAGTATGAAATTGCAACTTTTTAAACGGAAATATGCCAATATTCCCAGTGCAGTTTTCAAAATATCCCAAGCGTCCCAAATTTGACGCCTGAGCCATATCCTGAAGCCAAATTTTGGCTCTTTGCACGTATTCGCAGTTTGAAATTACGATATTTTGCACAAAAAATATGCCAATTACTGAGAGCGGCGATAGGTCACATTTTGCCCAAACTCCCCTGCAATTTTCAAAATATCCCAAACATCTCAAATTGGACGCCTGAGCCATATTTTGGAGCCAAATTCTGGCTCTCTGAACGTATTCGCAGTTTGAAATTACAACTTTTTATACAAAAAATATGCCAATTGCTGAAAGCGGTGAAAGGTCACATTTTGCCCAAACCCCCCCTGCAGTTTTCAAAATATCCCAAACATCTCAAATTCGACGTCTGAGTCATATTTTGGAGCCAAATTCTTGCTCTCTGAACGTATTCGCAGTATGAAATTACTACTTTTTATACCGGAAATATGCCAAATACTGAAAGCGGCGATGGGTAACATTTTGCCATATCCCCCCCCCCCCCTGCAGTTTTCAAAATATCACAAACATCCCAAATTCTGACTCTATACACGTATTCTCAGTTCGAAGTTACGAATTTTTATACCGAAAATATGGCAATTACTGTAAGCGGCAATTGGTCACATTTTCCCCCCCACCCCCCTCCAGTTTTCAAAATATACCTAACATCTCAAATTAGACGCCTGAGCCATAATTTGGACACGAATTCTGGCTCTCTGCATGTATTCGCAGTTTGAAATTTCGAATTTTATACAAAAAATATGCCAATTGCTGAAAGCGGCGATAGGTCACATTTGGGCCAAACCCCCCAGAATTTTTTAAATATCCCAAACATCTCAAATTCTTCGCCTGAGCCATATTTTGGAGCCAAGTTCTGGCTATCTGCACGTTTTCACAGTTTGAAATTTCGACTTTTTATACAAAATATATGAAAATTGCTGAAAGCAGCGATGGGTCACATTTTGCCCAAACCCCCCTGCAGTTTTCCAAATATCCCAAACATCCAAAATTCAACGCCTGAGCCATATTTTGGAGCCAAATTCTGGCTCTCTGAACGTATTCACAGTATGAAATTACGAATTTTTATACCGGAAATATGCCAAATACTGTAGCGGCGATGAGTCACATTTTGCCCCCCCCCCCTTCCTTGCAGTTTTCAAAATATCCCAAACATCCCAAATTTCTACGCCTGAGCCATATTTTGGAGTCAAATTCTGGCTCTCTGCCCGTATTCTCAGTTCGAAATTACGAATTATTATACCAAAAATATGCCAATTACTGTATGCGACGATAGGTCACATTTTGCCGAAACCCCCCTGCAGTTTTCAAAATATCCCAAACATCTCAAATTCGATGCCTGAGCCATATTTTTGAGCCAAATTCTGGCTCTCTGCACGTATTCGCAGTTTGAAATTTCAATTTTTTAACAAAAAATATGCCAATTACTAAAAGCGGCGATAGGTCACATTTGGCCTAAACCCCCCTGCAGTTTTTAAATATCCCAAACATCTAACGTTCGACACCTGAGCCGTTTTGGAGCCAAATTCTGGCTCTCTGCACGTATTCGCAGTTTGAAATTCCGAATTTTTATACAAAATAAATGTCAATTGCTGAAAGCAGCGATGGGTCACATTTTGCCCAAACCCTCCTGCAGTTTTCTAAATATCCCAAACATCCAAAATTCGACGCGTGAGCCATATTTTAGAGGCAAATTCTAGATCTCTGCACGTATTCGCAGTTTGAAATTACGACTTTTTTACCTAAAATATGCCAATTACTGAACGCGGCGATGGGTCACATTTTGCCCAAACCCCCCTCCCCCCTGCAGTTTTCAAAATATCCCAAACATCCCAAATTCGACGCCTGAGCCATATTTTGTAGTCAAATTCTGGCTCTCTGAACGTATTCGCTGTATGAAATTACGACTTTTTATACCAAAAATATGCCAAATACTGAAAGCAGCAATGGGTCACATTTTGCTCAAACCCCCCCTTGCAGATTTCAAAATATCCCAAACATCTCAAATTCGACGCCTGAGCCATATTTTTGAGCCAGGTTCTGGCTCTCTGAACGTATTCGCAGTATGAAATTACGACTTTTTAATCGGAAATATGCCAAATATTGAAAGCGACGATGGGTCACATTTTGCCCATACCCCCCCCCCCCCCCACCAACCACTGCAGTTTTCAAAAAATCCCAAACATCCCAAATTTCGACCCCTGAGCCATATTTTGGAGCCAAATTCTGACTCTCTGCACGTATTCTCAGTTTGAAATTACGACATTTTAAACCGAAAATATGCGAGTTACTGTAAGCGGAGATCGGTCACATTTGGCCCAAACCCCAATGCAGTTTTCAAAATATCCCAAACGTCCCAAATTCGACGCCTGAGCCACATTCTGAAAGCAAATTGTGGCTCTCTGCATGTATTCGCAGTTTGAAATTACGACATTTTACACAAAAATTTGCCAATTACTGAAAGCGGCGATAGGTCACAATTTGAACAAACCCCCCTGCAATTTTTAAAATATCCCAAACATCTCAAATTCGACGCCTGAGCCATATTTTGGAGATAAATTCTGGCTCCCTGCACGTATTCGCAAAATGAAATTACGACTTTTTATACCAAAAATTTGCCAATTACTGAGGGCGGCGTTGGTCACATTTTGCCCAAACCCCCCTGCAGTTTTCAAAATATCCCAAAGATCCCAAATTCGACGCGTGAGCCATATTTTAGAGGCAAATTCTAGATTTTTGCACGTATTCGTAGTTTGAAATTACGAATTTTTACCTAAAATATGCCAATTACTGAATGCGGCGATGGGTCACATTTTGCCGAAAAACCCCCCCTCCCCCTTGCAGTTTTCAAAATATCCCAAACATCCCAAATTTCTACGCCTGAGCCATATTTTGGAGTCAAATTCTGGCTCTCTGAACGTATTCTCAGTTCGAAATTACGATTTTTTATATAAAAAATATGCCAATTACTGTATGCGGCGATTGGTCACATTTTGCCGAAACCCTCCTGCAGTTTTCAAAATATCCCAAACATCTCAAATTCGATGCCTGAGCCATATTTTGGGGCCAAATTCTGGCTCTCTGCACGTATTCGCAGTTTGAAATTTCAATTTTTTTAACAAAAAATATGCCAATTACTAAAAGCGGCGATAGGTCACATTTGGCCCAAACCCCCCTGCAGTTTTTAAATATCCCAAACACCTAAAATTCGACACCTGAGCCGTTTTGGAGCCAAATTCTGGCTCTCTGCACGTATTCGCAGTATGAAATTCCGACTTTTTATACAAAATAAATGCCAATTGCTGAAAGCAGCGATTGGTCACATTTTGCCCAAACCCCCCTGCAGTTTTCCAAATATCCCAAACATCCAAAATTCGACGCGTGAGCCATATTTTAGAGGCAAATTCTAGATCTCTGCACGTATTCTCAGTTTGAAATTACGACTTTTTTACCTAAAATATGCCAATTACTGAACGCGGCAATGGGTCACATTTTGCCCAAACCCCCCTCCCCCCTGCAGTTTTCAAAATATCCCAAACATCCCAAATTCAACGCCTGAGCCATCTTTTGGAGCCAAATTCTGGCTCTCTGAACGTATTCGCAGTTGTAAATTACGAATTTTTTCCGAAAATATGCCAATTACTGAGGGCGGCGTTGGTCACATTTTGCCCAAACCTCCCTGCAGTTTTCAAAATATCTCAAATATCCCAAATTCGACGCCTGAGCCATATTTTGGAGCTAATTTCTGGCTCGCTGCACGTATTCGCAGTTGTAAATTACGACTTTTTTTCCGAAAATATGAAAATTACTGAAAGCGGCGATGGGTCACATTTTGCCCAATCCCCCCTGCACTTTTTTTATTTGTAAAACATCCCAAATTCGACGGCTTGGCCAAATTTTTAGAGCCAAATTCTAGCTCTCTGCACATATTCCAGTTTGAAATTACTACTTTTTATACAGAAAAAATGCCAATTACTGAGAAACGGCGATTGATCACAATTTCCCCAAACCCCCCTTGCAAATTTCAAAATATCCCAAACATCTCGAATTCGACGCCTGAGCCATATTTTGGACCCAAATTCTGACTCTCTGCACGTATTCGCAGTTTGAAATTACGACTTTTTAAACCAAAAATATGCCAATTCCTGAGAGCAGCGATGGGTCACATTTTGCCCAAACCCCCTTCAGTTTTCCAAATATCCCAAACATTCCAAATTCGACTCCTGAGCCATATTTTAGAGCCAAATTCTGGATCTCTGCACGTATTCGCAGTTTTAAATTACTACTTTTTATACCGGAAATATGCAAATTACTGAAAGCGGCGATGAGTCACATTTAGCCTAAACCCCCCTGCAGTTTTTAAATATCCCAAACATCTCAAATTCGGCGCCTGAGCCATATTTTGGAGCCAAATTCTGGCTCTCTACACGTATTCGCAGTTTGAAATTACGACTTTTTATAAAAAAAAAATATGTCAATTGCTGAAAGCAGCGATAGGTCACATTTTGCCCAAACCCCCCTGCAGTTTTCAAAATATCCCAAACATCTCAAATTCGACGCTTGAGCTTTATTTTGGAGCCAAATTCTGGCTCTCTGCACGTATTCGCAGTTTGAATTACGACTTTTTATAGAAAATAAATGCCAATTGCTGAAAGCAGCGATGGGTCACATTTTGCCCAAAACCCCCCTGCAGTTTTCCAAATATCCCAAACATCCAAAATTCGACACGTGAGCCATATTTTAGAGGCAAATTCTAGATCTCTGCACGTATTCGCAGTTTGAAATTACGACTTTTTTACCTAAAATATGCCAATTACTGAACGCGGCGATGGGTCACATTTTGCTGAAACCCCCCTCCCCCTTGCAGTTTTCAAAATATCCCAAACATCCCAAATTTCTACGCCTGAGCCATATTTTGGAGTCAAATTCTGGCTCTCTGCCCGTATTCTCAGTTCGAAATTACGAATTTTTATACCAAAAATATGCCAATTACTGTATGCGGCGATAGGTCACATTTTGCCGAAACCCCCCCTGCAGTTTTCAAAATATCCCAAACATCTCAAATTCGATGCCTGAGCCATATTTTTGGGCCAAATTCTGGCTCTCTGCACGTATTCGCAGTTTGAAATTTCAATTTAAAAAAAAAAGAATATGCCAATTACTAAAATCGGCGATAGGTCACATTTGGCCCAAACCCCCCTGCAGTTTTTAAATATCCCAAACAAATAAAAATTCGACACCTGAGCCGTTTTGGAGCCAAATTCTGGCTCTCTGCACGTATTCGCAGTTTGAAATTCCGACTTTTTATACAAAATAAATGCCTATTGCTGAAAGCAGCGATTGGTCACATTTTGCCCAAACCCCCCTGCAGTTTTCCAAATACCCCAAACATCCAAAATTCGACGCGTGAGCCATATTTTAGAGGCAAATTCTAGATCTCTGCACGTATTCGCAGTTTGAAATTACGACTTTTTTACCTAAAATATGCCAATTACTGAACGCGGCGATGGGTCACATTTTGCCCAAACCACCCTCCCCCCTGCAGTTTTCAAAATATCCCAAACATCCCAAATTCGACGCCTGAGTCATATTTTGGAGCCAAATTTTGGCTCTCTGAACGTATTCGCAGTATGAAGTTACGACTTTTTATACCGAAAATATGCTAAATACTGAAAGCAGCGATGGGTTACATTTTGCTCAAACCCCCCTGCAGTTTTCAAAATATCCCAAACATCTCAAATTCGACGCCTGAGCCATATTTTTGAACCAGGTTCTGGCTCTCTGAACGTATTCGCTGAATGAAATTACGACTTTTTAATCGGAAATATGCCAAATATTGAAAGCGACGATGGGTCACATTTTGCCCATACCCCCCCTGAAGTTTTCAAAATATCCCAAACATCCCAAATTTCGACCCCTGAGCCATATTTTGGAGCCAAATTCTGACTCTTTGCACGTATTTTCAGTTTGAAATTACGACATTTTAAACCGAAAATATGCCATTTACTGTAAGCGGAGATCGGTCACATTTGGCCCAAACCCCAATGCAGTTTTCAAAATATCCCAAACGTTCCAAATTCGACGCCTGGGCCTCATTCTGAAGGCAAATTGTAGCTCTCTGCATATATTCGCAGTTTGAAATTACGACATTTTGCACAAAAAATATGCCAATTACTGAAAGCAGCGACAGGTCACAATTTGAACAAACCCCCCTGCAATTTTCAAAATATCCCAAACATCTCAAATTCGACGCCTGAGCCATATTTTGGAGCTAAATTCTGGCGCCTGCACGTATTCGCAGTATGAAATTTCGACTTTTTATACCGAAAATATGCCAATTACTGAGGGCGGCGTTGGTCACATTTTGCCCAAACCTCCCTGCAGTTTTCAAAATATCCCCAAGATCCCAAATTCGACGCCTGAGCCATATTTTGGAGCTAATTTCTGGCTCGCTGCACGTATTCGCAGTTGTAAATTACGACTTTTTATTCCGAAAATATGAAAATTACTGAAAGCGGCGATGGGTCACATTTTGCCCAATCCCCCCTGCACTTTTTTAATTTGTAAAACATCCCAAATTCGACGGCTTGGCCAAATTTTTTTAGCCAAATTCTAGCTCTCTGCACATATTCCAGTTTGAAATTACTACTTTTTATACAGAAAAAAATGCCAATTACTGAAAGCGGCGATTGGTCACAATTTAACCCAAACCCCCCTTGCAAATTTCAAAATATCCCAAACATCTCGAATTCGACACCTGAGCCATATTTTGGACCCAAATTCTGACTCTCTGCACGTATTCGCAGTTTGAAATTACGACTTTTTAAACCAAAAATCAGCCAATTACTGAGAGCAGCGATGGGTCACATTTTGCCCAAGCCCCCTTCAGTTTTCCATATATCCCAAACATTCCAAATTCGACTCCTGAGACATATTTTAGAGCCAAATTCTGGATCTCTGCACGTATTCGCAGTTTTAAATTACTACTTTTTATACCGAAAATATGCAAATTACTGAAAGCGGCGATGGGTAACATTTTCCCTAAACCCCCCTGCAGTTTTTAAATATCCCAAACATCTCAAATTCGGTGCCGGAGCCATATTTTGGAGCCAAATTCTGGCTCTCTACACGTATTCGCAGTTTGAAATTACGACTTTTTATAAAAAAATAATATGCCAATTGCTGAAAGCAGCGATGGGTAACATTTACCCTAAACCCCCCTGCAGTTTTTAAATATCCCAAACATCTCAAATTCGGTGCCGGAGCCATATTTTGGAGCCAATTTCTGGCTCTCTACACGTATTCGCAGTTTGAAATTACGACTTTTTATAAAAAAAAAAATATGCCAATTGCTGAAAGCAGCGATAGGTCACATTTTGCCCAAACCCCCCTGCAGTTTTCAAAATATCCCAAACATCTTAAATTCGACGCTTGAGCTTTATTTTGGAGCCAAATACTGGCTCTCTGCACGTATTCGCAGTTTGAAATTACGACTTTTTATACAAAATATATGCCAATTACTGAAAGTGGCGATTGGTCACATTTTGCCCAAACCCCCCTGCAGTTTTCAAAATACCTCAAAGATCCTAAATTAGACGCCTGAGCCATTTTTTGGACCCAAATTCTGGATCTCTGGAAGTATTCGCAGTTTGAAATAACGACTTTTTATATCGGAAATATGCTAATTACTGAAAGCGGCAATGGATCACATATGGGCCCAAACCCCAATGCAGTTTTCCAAATATCCCAAACATCTCAAATTCGACGCCTGATCCAGATTTTGGAGCCAAATTCTGGCTCTCTGCACGTATTCGCAGTTTTAAATTACGAATTTTTATCCCGAAAATATTACAATTGTTGGAAATAACCAACAGTTTTACACATCTTTGTATTTTATGCAACCTTTGTATTAATCATAAGTAGTTACTAAAATTACTAACTTGTAGATTTAATCATTATCATGATTTATTTACTCATTTTGCCAGATTCTTCCTAGTCAGAGTGACGACGTGAGGAACGACAGGCAGTAACATGAATTCTCTCCACATTTAGTTGGATTTATAATAGCGTCCAGTTTATCATTTCCTTTATTAAAAATAGTTACTTACTAATAGGTTTAATTTCGTAGTATACTACTACTTACTGGAACTCCCTTATTTAGTTGATATCAAACATTCTAGAGGAAATTACTTTGATGTAAATGATTTTACTTTAATTTTCTCGATTGGCTGCACAGCTTTAATAAGCCAATTTATGTTACGAGAAATTCTAATTTATCACTGAAGAATTTACTGTGATATTAATACTCGTCACTACCTCTTCTTTCCTTAGCCAATTGCGATATATTCATATACATTTACGCTCGAGATGTCTATCGAGAGCCGCGCATGCGCAATAAGGAAGAGGAGGAAGACGGGAGAGCGTCACTAGACACGAGAGAGCACGACACGGACGCCATTGACAGCGTGTAGCAGAGCTACGTTTTGATCCCATTTATTTCGCTCCCACGACCAGTAGAGCGGTTCCACGTTATTTGACACAATAGCCGTGTCCCAGACTAGCATATGAGCAATTCCAAAGTCAACGCCTTTCAAGCAGCAGCTGGAGGACGAAGAATTGCTCAAGTCTCCTCATCAACGGACACGCGGCTCGGCAGCTAGGTTCACCTTTTTGTTATTATGTGACCACAATTAACATTTAGGCTAGTTGTCGTTAGGCCGTAGAACAAATAATACAATCCCGTACGTGTCTTAAGTAAATTTACCCTCAAAATAGATGATTAATTTCATGATTTTCTCCAAAGAGAATTTACAGTGCTTGAATAAAAAATTGCACACATATATTGGCGGAAATTTCCTACTGTTATCCTCATAATTTAGGATGTATATGTAGTTACTTATTATGTAGAAGATTTCTACAATGTAATTGCCTTTCAGTACCAAAGCTACGCCAACCGAGGTGCTAGGCTTCCCCATCATTCCGTGCAACAATTTGCCCTATGGAACACGTCGTCGGTGGAGCGTAGCAACTGATTACACCTCACTAGATTTACAGCTAAGCTGTCCCTTTTTTACCTGTAACAATAACTCTGTAGTTACAGTAGTGATCTCTCAAAGAGATCAATTACACTAACCCATTCATTTACTGAGGCTGTTCAACATTTCAGTAGTATATTGAGGAGCATTTACCTCCAATTAATACTATATAATCAACATTATTTACTTTCATATTTTATTTACTCTGGTGAAGAACCAGCACCAGCAAAATGTTAGAGATGTATTAATCTTTTAGCATGTAACCCCCTAATTTTGTGTAAGTTAATTTGACTCCATTTATATAAGAAATACAGTTTCACTAAGATCCTTAGGACACAAGTTCTAGGGATCAGTTTTTCCATTGCTTTATTTGGTTTTCCACTTTTTCTCAAAAAGTGGTGGTCCTTCATAGCTATCGAAATATATATATATAATTATTAGATATTTGGAGTCAGGTTTTCCCCCACAACAATTTCTGAAAGCGTCAATGGGTCACATTTTGCCCAAACCCCCATGCAGTTTTCAAAATATCCCAAACATCCCAAATTCGACGCTTTAGCCATATTTTTGGAGCCAAATTCTAGTTCTCTGCACGTATTCGCAGATTGAAATTACGAATTTTTATACCGGAAATATGCCAATTACTGAGAGCGGCGATGGGTCACATTTTGCCCAAACCTCCCCTGCAGTTTTCAAATAACCCTGAACACCCCAAGGTCGAAGCCTGAGCCATTTGGAGCCAAACTCTGGCTCTCTGCACGTATTCGAAGTTTGAAATTAAGTCTTTGTATACCGAAAATATGCAATTTACTGAAAGCGGCGATGGGTCACATTTTGCTCAAACCTCCCCGCAGTTTTCATAATATCCCAAACATCCCAAGTTCGAAACCTGAGCCATATTTTGGAGCCAAATTCTGGCGTTCTGCAAGTATTCGCAGTTTTAAATTACAACTTTATATAACGGAAATGTGCTAATTACTGTCAGCAGCAATGGGTCACATTTGGCCCAACCCCTAATGCAGTTTTCAAAATATCCCAAAAATCCCAAATTTGACACCTGAGCCATATTTTGTAGCTAAATTCTTGCTCCCTGCTTGTTTTCCCAGTTTGAAATTATTCCGAAAATATGCCAATTACTGAGAGCGGCGATGGGTTACGTTTTGCCCAAACCCTCCTGCAGTTTTTAAAATATCCCAAACATCTCAAATTCGACGCGTGAGCCAAATTTTGGAGCCAAATTCTGGCTCTCTGCACGTATTCGCAGTTTGAAATTACGACTTTTTATACAAAAAATATGCCAATTACTGAAACCGGCGATGGGACACATGTGGCCCAAACCCCCCCTGCAGTTTTTATAATATCCCAAACATCCCAAATTCGACGCGTGAGCCATATTTTGGACCCAAATTCTGGCTTTCTGCAAGTATTCGCAGTTTGAAATTACGACTTTTATATCGGAAATATGCCAATTACTAAAATCGGCAATGGATCACATTAGGCCCAAACCCCCTTGCAGTTTTCTATATATCTCAAACAACCAAAATTCGACACCTGAGCCATATTTTGGAGCCAAATTCAAGCTCTCTGCGCGTATTCGTAGTTTGAAATTACGACTTTTTATACCAAAAATATGCCAATTACTGAAACCGAGGATGGGTCACATTTTGCCGAAACCCCCCCTGCAGTTTTCTATATATCTCAAACAACCAAATTTCGACACCTGAGCCATATTTTGGAACCAAATTCAAGCTCTCTGCGCGTATTCGTAGTTTGAAATTACGACTTTTTATACCGGAAATATGCAAATTACTGAGAGCGGCGATGGTTCGCATTTGGCCCAAACCCCTCTGCAGTTTTTAAAAAACCCAAACATCTCAAATTCGACGCCTGAGCCATATTTTCGAGCCAACTTCTGGCTCTGCACGTATTCGCAGTTTGAAATAACGAACTTTTACAACAAAAATATGCCAATTACTGAGAGAGGCGATGGGTCACATTTTGACACAAACCTCCCTGCAGTTTTCAAAATATCCCAAACATACCAAGTTCGACGCTTTAGCCATATTTTTGGAGCCAAATTCTAGTTCTCAGCACGTATTCGCAAATTGAAATTACGACTTTTTATACCGGAAATATGCCAATTACTGAGAGCGGCGACGGATCACATTGTGCTCAAACCTCCCTGCAGTTTTCAAATAACCCTAAACACCCCAAGGTCGAAGCCTGAGCCATTATTTGGAGCCAAACTCTGGCTCTTTGCACGTATTCGAAGTTTGAAATTAAGTCTTTTTATACCGAAAATATGCAAATTACTGAAAGCGGCGATGGATCACATTATGCTCAAACCCCCCTGCAGTTTTCAAAATATCCCAAACATCCCAAATTGGACGCCTAAACCATACTTTAGAGTTAAATTCTGGCTCTCACACGTATTCGCAGTATGAAATATCGACTTTTTATACCAAAAATAAGCAAATTACTGAGAGCTGCGATGGATCACATTTAGACCAAACCCCCCTGCAGTTTTTATATATCCCAAACATCTCAAATTCAACGCTTTGACCATATTTTGGAGCAAAATTTTGGCTCTCTGCACGTATTCGCAGTTTGAAATTACTTTTTATACAAAAAATATGCCAATTACTGAAAGTTACGATTGGTCACATTTTGCCCAAACCCCCCCTACAGTTCTCAAACTATCCCAAGAACCCCAAATTCGATGTCTGAGCCATATTTTGGAGCCAAATTCTGGATCTCTGAACGTATTCCCAGTTTGAGATTACGACTTTTTATACCGAAAATATGTCAATTACTGAATGCGGGGATGGGTAACATTTTGCCAAAACCCCCGGTCAGTTTTCAAAATATCCCAAATATTCCAAATTCGACGCCTTAGCCATATTTTTGGAGCCCAATTCTAGCTCTCTACATATATTCGCAGTTTGAAATTACGATTAATTTTCCGAAAATATGACAATTACTGAAAGCGGCGATGGGTCACATTTTGCCCAAACCCTCCTGCAGTTTTCAAAATATCCCAAACATCTCAAATTCGACGCTTGAGCCTTATTTTGGAGCCAAATTCTGGCTCTCTGCACGTATTCCCAGTTTGAAATTAAGATTTTTATCCCGAAAATATTACAATTGTTGGAAATAACCAACAGTTTTACACATCTTTGTATTTTATGCAACCTTTGTATTAATCATAAGTAGTTACTAAAATTACTACCTTGTAGATTTAATCATTATCATGATTTATTTACTCATTTTGCCAGATTCTTCCTAGTCAGAGTGACGACGTGAGGAACGACAGGCAGTAACATGAATTCTCTCCACATTTAGTTGGATTTATAATAGCGTCCAGTTTATCATTTCCTTTATTAAAAATAGTTACTTACTAATAGGTTTAATTTCGTAGTATACTACTACTTACTGGAACTCCCTTATTTAGTTGATATCAAACATTCTAGAGGAAATTACTTTGATGTAAATGATTTTACTTTAATTTCCTCGATTGGCTGCACAGCTTTAATAAGCCAATTTATGTTACGAGAAATTCTAATTTATCACTGAAGAATTTACTGTGATATTAATACTCGTCACTACCTCTTCTTTCCTTAGCCAATTGCGATATATACATATACATTTATGCTCGAGATGTCTATCGAGAGCCGCGCATGCGCAATAAGGAAGAGGAGGAAGACGGGAGAGCGTCACTAGACACGAGAGAGCACGACACGGACGCCATTGACAGCGTGTAGCAGAGCTACGTTTTGATCCCATTTATTTCGCTCCCACGACCAGTAGAGCGGTTCCACGTTATTTGACACAATAGCCGTGTCCCAGACTAGCATATGAGCAATTCCAAAGTCAACGCCTTTCAAGCAGCAGCTGGAGGACGAAGAATTGCTCAAGTCTCCACATCAACGGACACGCGGCTCGGCAGCTAGGTTCACCTTTTTGTTATTATGTGACCACAATTAACATTTTAGCTAGTTGTCGTTAGGCCGTAGAACAAATAATACAACCCCTTACTTAAGTAAATTTACCCTCAAAATAGATGATTAATTTCATGATTTTCTCCAAAGATAATTTACAGTGCTTGAATATAAATTGCACACATATATTGGCTGAAATTTCCTACTGTTATCCTCATAATTTAGGATGTATATGTAGTTACTTATTATGTAGAAGATTTCTACAATGTAATTGCCTTTCAGTACCAAGGCGACGCCAACCGAGGTGCTAGGCTTCCCCATCATTCCGTGCAACAATTTACCCTATGGAACACGTCGTCGCTGGAGCGAAGCAACTGATTACACCTCACTAGATTTACAGCTAAGCTGTCCCTTTTTTACCTGTAACAATAACGCTGTAGTTACAGTAGTGATCTCTCAAAGAGATCAATTACACTAACCCATTCATTTACTGAGGCTGTTCAACATTTCAGTAGTATATTGAGGAGCATTTACCTCCAATTAATACTATATAATCAACATTATTTACTTTCATATTTTATTTACTCTGGTGAAGAACCAGCACCAGCAAAATGTTAGAGATGTATTAATCTTTTAGCATGTAACCCCCTAATTTTGTGTAAGTTAATTTGACTCCATTTATATAAGAAATACAGTTTCACTAAGATCCTTAGGACACAAGTTCTAAGGATCAGTTTTTCCATTGCTTTATTTTGTTTTCCACATTTTCTCAAAAAGTGGTGGTCCTTCATAGCTATCGAAATATATATTTAATTATTAGATATTGGAGTCAGGTTTTCCCCCAAAACAATTACTGAAAGCGTCAATGGGTCACATTTTGCCCAAACCCCCATGCAGTTTTCAAAATATGCCAAACATCCCAAATTCGAGGCTTTAGCCATATTTTTGGAGCCAAATTCTAGTTCTTTGCACGTATTCGCAGATTGAAATTACGACTTTTTATACCGGAAATATGCCAATTACTGAGAGCGGCGATGGGTCACATTTTGCCCAAACCTCCCCTGCAGTTTTCAAATAACCCTGAACACCCTAAGGTCGAAGCCTGAGCCATTATTTGGCGCCAAACTTTGGCTCTCTGCACGTATTCTCACTTTGAAATTACGACTTTTTATACCGAAAATATGCCAATTAGTGAAAGCAGCGATGGGTCACATTTGGGCCAAACCCCCCCTGCAGTTTTCAAAATATTCCAAAGATACAAAATTAGACGTCTGAGCCATATTTTGAACCCAAATTCTGGCTCTCTGCATGTATTCGCAGGTTGAAAGTACGACTTTTTATACAAAAAATATGCCAAATACTGAAAGCAGCGATGGGTCACATTTAGCTCAAACCCCCCTGCAGTTTTCAAGATACCCCAAACTTCCCAAAGTCGTCACCTGAGCCATATTTTGGAGCCAAACTCTGGCTCTCTTCACTTTTCGCAGTTAGAAATTACGTCTTTTTAATGCCGAAAATATGCAAATTACTGAAAGCGGCGATGGGTCACATTTTGCCCAACCCCCTGCCCCCTGCAGTTTTTAAATATCCCAAGCACCCCAAATTTGAAGCCTGAGCCATATTTTGGAGCCAAATTCTGGATCTTTGCACGTATTCCCAGTTTGAAATTACGACTTTTAATACAAAAAATATGCCAATTACTGAGAGTGGCGATAGGTCATATTTTGCACAAACCTCCCTGCAGTTCTCAAACTATCCCAAGCACCCCAAATTCGATGCCTGAGCCAAATTCTGGATCTCTGCACGTATTCTCAGTTTGAAATTACGATTTTTTATACCGAAAATATGTCAATTACTGAATGCGGGTATGGGTAACATTTTGCCAAAACCCCCGGTCAGTTTTCAAAATATCCCAAATATTCCAAATTCGACGCCTTAGCCATATTTTTGGAGCCCAATTCTAGCTCTCTACATATATTCGCAGTTTGAAATTACGATTAATTTTCCGAAAATATGACAATTACTGAAAGCGGCGATGGGTCACATTTTGCCCAAACCCTCCTGCAGTTTTTAAATATCCCAAACATCTCAAATTCGACGCCTGAGCCATATTTAGGATCCAAATTCTGGCTCTCTGCACGTTTTCGCAGTTTGAAAATACGGCTTTTTATACCAAAAAATATGCCAAATACTGAAAGCGGCGATGGGTCACATTTTGCTCAATCCCCCCTGCAGTTTTCAAAATAACCCCAACCATCCCAAAGTCGACACCTGAGCCATATTTTGGGGCCAAACTCTGGCTCTCTGCACTTTTCGCAATTAGAAATTAAGTCTTTTTAATGCCGAAAATATGCAAATTACTGAAAGCGGCGATGGGTCACATTTTGCCCAACCCCCTCCCCCTTGCAGTTTTTAAATATCCCAAGCACCCCAAATTCGAAGCCTGAGCCATATTTTGGAGCCAAATTCTGGATCTCTGCACGTATTCCCAGTTTGAAATTACGACTTTTTATACCGAAAATATGTCAATTACTGAATGCGGCGATGGGTCACATTTTGCCCAAACCCCCCCCTGCAGTTTTCAAAGTATCCCAAACATTCCAAATTCGACGCTTCAGCCATATTTTTCGAGCCAATTTCTAGCTCTCTACAAGTATTCGCAGTTTAAAATTACGACTAATTTTCCGAAAATATGACAATTACTGAAAGCGGCGATGGGTCACATTTTCCCAAAACACTCCTGTTACGGCCCTATTAGGTCGCAACTGGGTTCTTTCTCTGATGTTAGTAGAGTTTGGGTATCCGGCCCCAAGCTAGTAGTGGCTTTCAAGGGGTGTGTTCCGTAACGCAAGTAAATTAAAGGGGAAGGGATAAAACTGCTCAGAATTAAATATATATTCAGCACCACCAATAAATAAATATATAAACAGCCACACGCTGTTACTATAACTACACTTATTTACACTTATTTACTTATTTACAATCACTTCTTCCGAAGACTCTGTAGGTTTCACGGTGCTCAACGATGCTTAGCCCTGGTTCTCTTCTCGTGGCTTCTCGACGAATCCTTGGATTCTCCTAGCGAGTCTACCCCGGCCACAGGCCAGCCAAATCACAATCCCACTGGGTGCACCGTCGTGGAGGCCGTCAACCACAAATCCAGCCTGTACCTGGCAGGTTCCAATCAGCTATGCTACATAGGCCACTCCACGACCGATACTAGGGTTGCGAGCCCTAGGCAGGAGCCTCGTGTGATTCCACAGGTCACTCTCCTCACCACAACACCCCAGTGGCTAGTCTTCTCCGCCAGTCAGCCCCGGGTACGACAATCCCTGGTTCTGCCACCTCACAGGCAGGCTAACACAACAGTGTTCATCCGGGGGGTGACTCACAGCTTCAGCAGCAAATGCGTGGAGGTTCTACGGCTGCCTTGGGTAGACTGATCCAACGTCCATTACAGCAGTCCCAGGGCGACTCTGTAATCAGACACGTCATCAGTACTAGTTACACTCTAGGACACCTCACTTACAGGCTTAGACACAAACGCCCACCTATCCACTCCGTAGATGGCGTTGCTGTCTAAGCGCCACCTCACCAGAGGTCAGCAGCGGCTACGTCACGAGCTGATTAGGACGGGAAACTAGCCCTTGTGGCCGGTATTTCCTGTCCTCACTAGATGGCGCCGTCCATTTGGAGGGGGTTTCGAGAGCTGACCCACAGATGGTGCGGTCATCACTGCTCCGTGCTCGGACGCTGGGCTCGGGTCCGTAACAACTCCTGCAGTTTTTAAATATCCCAAACATCTCAAATTCGACGCCTGAGCCATATTTAGGAGCCAAATTCTGGCTCTAGCACGTATTCTCACTTTGAAATTACGAATTTTTATACCGAAAATATGCCAATAACTGAAAGATGCGATGGGTCACATTTGGCCCAAACCCCCCCTACAGTTTTCAAAATTTCCCAAACATCTCATATTCGACGCCTGAGCCATATTTTGGAGCCAAATTCTGGCTCTCTGCACGTATTCGCAGTTTGAAAGTACGACTTTTTATAGAAAAAAATATGCCAATTACTGAAAGCGGCGATCGGTCACATTTTGCCCAAACCCCCATGCAGTATACAAAATATCCCAAACATCCCAAATTAGAGGCCTGAGCCATATTTTGGAGCCAAATTCTGGCTCTCTGCACGTATTCTCACTTTGAAATAACGACTTTATATACCGAAAATATGTCAATTACAGAAAGCGGCAATGGGTCACAATTTCCCCAAACACATCCTGCAGTTTTTAAAACATCCCAAACATCCCAAATTCGACGCCTGAGTCATATTTTGGAGATAAATTCTGGCTCTGCACGAATTCGCAGTTTGAAATTACGACTTTTTATACCGGAAATATGCAGATTACTGAAAGCGGCGATGGGTCACATTTTGCCCAAACCCCCATGCATTTTTCAATATATCCCAAACATCCCAAATTCGAGGCCTGAGCCATATTTTGGAGCCAAATTCTGGCTCTCTGCACGTATTCCCAGTTTGAAATTACGACGTTTTATACCGAAAATATGACAATTACTGAAAGCGGCGATGCGTCACATTTTGCCCAAACCTTCCTGCAGTTTTTAAATATCCCAAACATCTCAAATTCGACGCCTGAGCCATATTTAGGATCCAAATTATGGCTCTCTGCACGTATTCGCAGTTTGAAATTACGACTTTTTATACAAAAAAATATGCCAATTACTGTAAGCGGCGATAGGTCACATTTTGCCCAAACCCCCCCCCCCCTGCAGTTTTCAAAATATACCAAACATCTCAAATTCGATGCCTGAGCCATATTTTGGAGAAAACACTGGCTCTCTGCACGTATTTGCAACTTGAAAATGAGACTTTTTACAGTTTTAAATTACTACTTTTCATACCGGATATATGCAAATTACTGAAAGCGGCATAGGTCACATTTTGCCCAAACCCCCCCCCCCCCTACAGTTTTCAAAATATCACAAAGATCCCAAATTAGACGCCTGAGCCACGTTTTGGAGCCAAATTCTGGCTCTCTGCACGTATTCGCATTTTGAAATTACGAATTCTTATAGAAAAAATATGCCAATTACTGAAAGTTACGATTGGTAACATTTTGCCCAAACCCCCCTGCAGTTTTCAAAATATTCCAGAGATCCAAAATTAGACGTCTGAGCCATATTTTGGACCCAAATTCTGGCTCTTTGCACGTATTCGCAGTTTGAAAGTACGACTTTTTATACAAAAAAAATATGCCAAATACTCAAAGCGGCGATGGGTCACATTTCGCCCAAACCCTCATGTAGTTTTCAAATATTCCAAACATCTCAAATGCGACGCCTGAGCCATATTTAGGAGCCAATTTCTGGCTCTCTGCACGTATTCGCAGTTTGAAATTACGACGTTTTATACAAAAAAATATGCCAATTACTGTAAGCGGCGATAAGTCACATTTTGCCCAAACCCGTTTGCAGTTTTCAAAACATAACAAACATCTCAAATTCGAAGCCTGCACCAAATTCTAGCTCTCTGCACGTATTCTCACTTTGAAATTACGACTTTTTATACCGAAAATATCCCAATTACTGAAAGCAGCGACGGGTCACATTTGTCCCAAACCCACCTACAGTTTTCAAAATATCCCAAACATCCGAAATTCGAAGCCTGAGCCATATTTTGGAGCCAAATTCTGGCTCTCTGCACGTATTCTCACTTTGAAATTACGACTTATTATACCGAAAATATGTCAATTACTGAAAGCAGCGATGTGTCACATTTTGCCGAAACCCCCATGCAGTTTTCAAAATATCCCAAACATCCCAAATTCGAGGACTGAGCCATGTTTTGGAGCCAAATTCTGGCTCTCTGCACGTATTCTCAGTTTGAAATTACAACGTTTAATACCGAAAATATTTCAATTACTGAAAGCGGCAATGAGTCACAATTTCCCCAAACCCCCGCTGCAGTTTTCAAAACATCCCAAACATCTCAAATTCGACGCCTGAGTCATATTTTGGAGCCAAATTCTGGCTCTCTGCGCGGATTCGCTGTTTGAAATTATGACTTATTATACCGGAAATATGCAAATTACTGAATGCGGCGATGGGTCACAATTTGCCCAAACCCCCATGCAGTTTTCTAAATATCCCAAACATCCCAAATTCGACGCCTGTGTCATACTTTGTAGCCAAGTTCTTGCTCTCTGCACTTATTCGCAGTTTGAAATTACGAATTTAATACCGAAAATATGCCAATTACTGAGAGCGGCGATGGGTCACATTTTACCCAAACCCCCCTGCAGTTTTCAAAATATCCGAAACATCCCAAATTCGACGCCTGAACCATATTTTGTAGCCAAATTCTGGCTCTCTGCACGTATTCGCAGTTTGAAATTACGACGTTTTATAAGCAAAATATGCTAATTACTTAAAGCGGCGAATGGTCTCATTTTGCAGAACCCGCCCCCTCCCCTCCATCCCCTGCAGTTTACAAAATATCCCAAACATCCCATATTCGATGCCTGATCCATATTTTGGAGAAAAAACTGGCTCTCTGCACGTATTTGCAACTTGAAAATGAGACTTTTTATAACGAAAATATGCTAATTACTGAGAGCGTCGATGGGTCACATTTTGCCCAAACCTCCATGCAGTTTTAAAAATATCCCAAACATCCCAAATTTGACGCCTAAGCCATATTATGGAGCTAAAATCTGGCTCTCTGCACGTATTCGCAGTTTGAAATTTTGGCTTTTTATACCGAAAATATCCGAATTACTGAAATCGGCGATGGGTCATATTTTGCCTAAACCCTTCTGCAGATGTCAAAATATCCCTAAAATCCCAAATTTGACGCCTGAGCCACATTTTGTAGCCAAATGCTGGCTCTCTGCACGTATTCTCTGTTTGAAATTACGACTTTTTAAATACCGAAAATATGCCAATTACAATAATCGGCAATGGGTCATATTTTGAGCAAACCCCCTACAGTTTTCAAAATATCACAAACATCCCAAATTCAAAACCTGAGGCATATTTTTGAGCCAAATTCTGGCTCTCTTCACGAATTCGCAGTTTGAAATTAAGAACGTTTTATACCGAAAATATGCCAATTACAGAAAGCGGCGATGGGTCACATATTGCTCAAACCCCCTTGCAATTTTCAAAATACCCAAAACATCATAAATTCGAAGCAAAATCCATATTTTGGACCAAAATTCTGGCTCTCTGCACGTATTCGCAGTTTGAAATTATGATATTTATACCGAAAATATGCCAATTACTAAAATCAGCGATGGGTCATATTTCGAGCAAACCTTGCTGCAGTTGTCAAAATATCCCAAACATCCTAAATTCGACGTCTGAGCCACATTTTGGAGCTAAATTCTGACTCTCTGCACGTATTCGCCGTTTGAAATTACGGCTTTTTATACCAAAAATAAGCCAATTACTGAGAGCGGCAAAGGGTCACATTTTGCCCAAACCCCCCTCCAGTTTTCAAAATATCACAAACATCCTAAATTCGACGCCTGAGCCACATTTTGGAGCCAATTTCAGGCTCTCTGCATAATTCACAGTTACAAATTACGAATTTTTATGCCGAAAATATGCAAATTACTGAAATCTGCGATGGGTCACATTTTACCCCAACCCCCCTGCAAATTTTAGTATATCCCAAACATTTCAAATGCGACGCCTGAGCCATATTTTGGAGCCAAATTCTGGCTCACTGCACGTATTTGCAGTTTGAAATTACGGTTTTTTATACCGAAAATATGCCAATTACTGAGAGCGGTAAATGTCACATTTTGCCCCCAAACCCCCCAGCAGTTTAAAAAAAAAATCCCAAACATCCCAAATTCGACGCCTGAGCCATATTTTGGAGCCAAAGTCTGGCTCTATGAACGTATTCGAAGTTTGAACTTTTGTACCAAAAATATGCCAATTACTGAAAGCGGCGATGGGTCACATTTTGAGGAAACCCCCCTGCAGTTTTCAAAATATCATAAACATACCAAATTCGACACCTGAACTATATTTTGGAGCCAAATTATGGTTATCTTCACGTATTCGCAATTTTAAATTACGATTTTTTTTACCGAAAATATGCCAATTACTGAAAGCGGCGATGGGTCACATTTTGCCCAAACCCCCCTGCAGATTTTAAAATATCCAAAACTTTCTTAATACGACGCCTGAGCCACATTTTTGGGCCAAATTCTAATTCTCTGCACGTATTCTCAGTTTGAATTTAAGATTTTTTATAGCGTATATATGCCAATTACTGAAAGAGGCGATTTATCACATTTTGCCCAAACCCTCCTGCAGTTTTCGAAATATCACAAACATCCCAAATTAGACGCCTGAGCTATATTTTGGAGCCAAATTCTGGCTCTCTGCACGTATTCGCAGTTTGAAATTACGACTTTTATTCCGAAAATATGCGAATTACTGAAAGCTGCGATGGGTGACATTTTGCACAAACCCCCCTGCAGTTTTAAAAATATCCAAAACATCCTAAATTCGACGCCTGAGCCACATTTTGGAGCCAATTTCTGGCTCTCTGCATGGATTCGCAGGTGCAAATTACGACTTTTTATGCCGAAAATATGCCAATTACTGAATTCTGCGACGATGGGTCACATTTTACCCCAACCCCCCCTGCAATTTTCAATATAACCCAAACATTCCAAATTCGACGCCTGAGCCATATTTTGGAACCAAATTCTGGCTCTATGAACGTATTCGCAGTTTGAAAGTACTACTTTTTATGCCGAAAATATGCCAATTACTGAAAGCAGCTATAGGTCACATTTTGCCCAAACCACCCTGCAGTTTTCAAAATATCCCAAACATCCCAAATTCGACTCCTGAGCCATATTTTGGAGCCAAAGTCTGGCTCTATGAACGTAATCGCAGTTTGAAATTATGACTTTTAATACCGAAAATATGCCAATTACTAAATCGGCGATGGGTCACATTTTGAGCAAACTCCCCAGCAGTTTTGAAAATATCACAAATATCCCAAATTCGACACCTAAGCTATATTTTAGAGCAAAATTCTGGGTCTCTGCACGTATTCGCAGTTTGAAATTATTAACTTTTTTAACAAAAAATATGCCAATTAGTGAAAGCGGCGATGGGTCACATTTTGGCCAAACCCATTGCAGTTTTAAAAATATCCAAAACATCATGAATTCGAAACAAAAGCCATTTTTTGGACCGAAATTCTTGCTCTCTGCACGTATTCGCTGTTCGAAATTATGACTTTTTATACCGAAAATATGCCAATTACTAAAATCGGCGATGGGTCACATATGGAGCAAACATTGCTGCAGTTGTCAAAATATCACAATCATCCCAAACTCAACGCCTGAGCCTTATTTTGGACCCAAATTCTGGCTCTCTTCACGTATTCACAATTTCAAATTACGAATTTTTTACCGAAAACATGCCAATTACTGAAAGCGGCGATGGGTCATTTTCAACAAAAACCCCTCCCTGCCTGCAGTTTTTATAATATTAAAAACATCCCAAATTCGACGCCTGAGCTATGTTTTTGAGCCAAATTCTGGCTCTCTGCACGTATTCGCAGTTGGAAATTACTACTTTTTATATCGAAAATATGCGAATTACTGAAAGCGGCGATGGGTCACATTTTGCTCCAAGCCCCCTGCAATTTTCAAAATATCCCAAAAATTTCAAATTCGTCGCCTGAGCCATATTTTGGAGCCAAATTCTGGCTCTATGAACGCATTCGCAGTTTGAAATTACGACTTTTTATACCGAAAGTATGCCAATTACTGTAAACGGCGATGGGTCACATTTTGAGCAAACCCCCCTGCAGTTTTCAAAATATCCCAAACATACCAAATTCGACGCCTGAGTCATATTTGGAGCGAAATTTCGGCTATCTGCACGTAATCGCATTTTGAAATTCCGAACTTTTATATCGAGAATATGCCAATTACTGAAAGAGTCGATGGGTAACATTATGCGCCCCCACCACCCCTGCAGTTTTCAAAATATCCCATACATCCCAAATCCGACGCCCGAGTCATATTTTGGAGTCAAATTCTGGCTCTATGCACGCATTCGCAGAAGGAAATTATGACTTTTTATTCCGAAAATTTGCCAATTACTGAAAGCAGCGATGGGTCACATTTTGCCCAAACCCCCTTGCAGTTTTCAAAATATCTAAAACATTATAAATTCGACGCCTGAACCATATTTTGGACCCAAATTCTGGCTCTCTGCACGTATTCGCAGTTCGAAATTTTGACTTTTTATACCGAAAATATACCAATTACTGAAAACGGCGATGTGTCATATTTTGCCTAAACCCCTCTGCAGATGTTAAAATATCCTTAACATCCCAAATTCGACGCCTGAATCACATTTTGGAGTCAAATTCTGGCTCTCTACACGTATTCGCAGTTTGAACTTACGACTTTTTATACCGAAAATATGCAAATTACTGAAAGCGGCAATTGGTCACATTTTGCCAAAACTCCCCTGCAGTTTTTAAAATATCCAAAACATTCTTAATTCGACACCTGAGCCGCATTTTTGAGCCAAATTCTGGCTCTCTGCACGTATTCCCAGTTTTTAATTAAGATTTTTTATACCGAAAATATGCAAATTACTGAAAGCGGCAATTGGTCACATTTTGCCAAAACTCCCCTGCAATTTTCAAAATATCCCAAACATCCCAAATTCGATGCCTGAGCCACATTTTGGATCCAATTTCTGGCTCTCTGCATGTAATCCCAGTTTGAAATTACGACTTTTTATACCGAAAATATCCCAATTACTATAATCGGCGATGGGTTTTTGAGCAAACCTTGCTGCAGTTGTCAAAATATCACAAACATCCCAAATTCGATGCATGAGCCACATTTTGGAGCCAAATTCTCGCTCTCTGTACGTATTCGCAGTTAGAAATTAAGAACTTTTTATACCGAAAATATGCCAATTAAAGAAAGGGGCGATGGGTCACATTTCGCCCAAACACGTTGCAGTTTTCAAAATATCCAAAATATCATAAATTCGACACCAAAGCCATATTTTGGACACAAATTCTCGCTCTCTGCACGTATTCGCAGTTCGAAATTATGATTTTTATACCGAAAATATGCCAATTACTGAAATCTGCGATGGGTCACATTTTGTCCCAACCCCTCTGCAATTTTCCATATATCTCAAACATCCCAAATTCGACGCCTGAGCCATATTTTGGAGCCAAATTCTGGCTATCTTCACGTATTCGCAGTTTGAAATTACGATTTTTTTTTACCGAAAACATGCCAATTACTGAAAGCGGTGATGGGTCACATTTTGCCCCAACCCCTCCCTCCCTGCAGTTTTTAAAATATCCTAAACATCACAAATTCGACGCCCGAGCCATATAAAGGAGCCATATTCTGGCTCTCTTCACGCTTTCACAGTTTGAAATTACGACTTTTTATACCGAAAATATGCCATTACAATAATCGGAGATGAGTCACATTTTGAGCTAACCCCTCCTACTGTTTTCAAAATACCACAAACATCCCAAATTCGACGCCCGAGCTCTATTTCTTAGCCAAATTCTGGCTCTCTGCACGTATTCTCAGTTTGAATTTAAGACTTTTTTATACCGTAAATATGCCAGTTACTGAAAGCGGCGATTCATCACAATTTGCCCAAAACACCCCTGCAGTTTTCAAAATATTCCAAACATCCCAAATTCGGCGCTTGAGCCACATTTTGGATCCAATTTCTGGCTCTCTGCATGTAATCACAGTTTGAAATCACGACTTTTTAAGCCGAAAATATGCCAATTACTGAAAGCTGCGTGGGCCACATTTTGCCCAAACCTCTCCCTCCCAGCAATTTTTAAAATATACTAAACATCACAAATTCGACGCCCGGGCCATATAAAGGAGCAAAATTCTGGCTCTATGAACGTATTCGCAGTTTGAAATTACGAATTTTTATACTGAAAATATGCCAATTACTGAGAGCGGCGAAAGGTCACACTTTGCCCAAACCTCCCCCCAACGCCCTGCAGTTTTTAATGTATCCCAAACATCCCAAATTCGACGCCTGAGCCATATTTTGGATCCAAATTCTGTCTATCATCACGTATTCGCAGTTTGAAATTACGACTTTTTTTTTCCGAAAATATGGCTATTACTGATATCAGCAAAGGGTCACGTTTTCTTAAATTAAACGCTTGAAATTTTAATTTTCTTAAATTAAACGCCTAAATTCGACGCCTGAGACATATTTTGGAGCCAAAATCTGGCTCTCTGCACGCATTCGTACTATGAAATTACGACTTTTATTCCGAAAATATGCCAATTACTGACAGCGGCGATGGGTCATATTTTGCCCAAACAGCCTGCAATTTTCAAAATATCTCAAATAACCCAAAATTAACGCCTGAGCCATATTTTGGAGCCAAACTCTGGCTCTCTGCACGTAGTTGCAGTTTGAAATTACAACTTTTTTTATCGAAAATATGCCAATTACTAAAATCGGCGATGGGTCAAATTTGAAGCAAACATCCCCAGCAGTTGTCAAAATATCACAAACATCTCAAATCCGAAGCCTGAGCCATATTTTGGAGCCAAATCCTGGTCTTATGCACGTATTCGCAGTTTGAAATTACGATTTTTTTACCAAAAATATGCCATTTACTGAAACCGGCGATGGGTCACATTTTGCCCTAACCACCTTGCAGTTTTCAAAATATCTCACAAATCCCAAATTCGACGCCTGAGACATATTTTCTAGCCAAAATCTGGCTCTCTGCACGCATTCGTAGTTTGAAATTACGACTTTTATACCGAAAATATGCCAATTACTGAAAGCGGCGATTGGTCAAATTTTGTCCAAACAGCCTGCAGTTTTCAAAATATCCCAAACATTCCAAATTCGACGCCTGAGCCATATTTTGGAGCAAAATTCTGGCTCCATGAACGCATTCGCAGTTTGAAATTACGACTTTTTATACCGAAAAAATGCCAATTACTGAGAGCAGCAAAAGTCACATTTTCTTAAATTAAACGCCTAAAATTTTAATTTTCTTAAATTAAACGCCTAAATTCGACGCCTGAGCCATATTTTGGAGCCAAAATCTGGCTCTCTGCAAACATTCGTAGTTTGGAATTATGACTTTTATACCGAAAATATGCCAATTACTGAAAGCGGCGATGGGTCAAATTTTGCCCAAACAGCCTGCAGTTTTCAAAATATCCCAAACTTCCCAAATTCGACGCCTGAGCCATATTTTAGAGCCAAATTCTGGCTCTCTGCTTCTATTCGCAGTCTGAAATTACGACTTTTTATACCGAAAATATGTCAATTACAGAAAACGGCGATGGGTCACCATTTGCCCAAACCCCTTGCAGTTTTCAAAATACCCAAAACATCATAAATTCGACGCAAAGCCATATTTTGGACCCAAATTCTGGCTCTCTGCACGTATTCGCAGTTTGAAATTATGATATTTATACCGAAAATATGCTAATTACTAAAATCGGCGATGGGTCACATTTTGAGCAAACCTTGCTGAAGTTGTCAAAACATCACAAACATCCCAAATTCGATGCCTGAGCCATATTTTGGAGCCAAATTTTGGCTCTCTTCACGCATTCGCAGTTTGAAATTACGACTTTTTAAACCAAAAATATGCCAATTACAATAATCGGAGATGGGTCACATTTTGCCCAAACCTCCCTGCAGTTTTCAAAATATCCCAAACAACCCAAATTCGAAGCCTGAGCCACATTTTGGAGCTTAATTCTGGCTCTCTGCGTGTATTCGCAGTTTGAAATTACTACTTTTTATGCCGAAATTATGCCAATTACTGAAATCTGCGATGGGTCACATTTTGTCCCAACCCCCCTGCAATTTTCAATATATCTCAAACATTCCAAATTCGACGCCTGAGCCATATTTTGGAGCCAAATTCTGGCTCTATGAACGCATTCGCTGTTTGAAATTACGAATTTTTATACAGAAAATATGCCTATTACTGAAAACGGCGATGGGTCATATTTTGCCCAAACCCCTCTGCAGATGTTAAAGTATCCTTAACATCCCAAATACAACGCCTGAGCCATATTTTGAAGCCAAATTCTGGCTCTTTGCACGTATTCTCGGTATGAAATTACGACTTTTTTATACCGAAAATATGCCTATTACTAAAATCGGCGATGGGTCACATTTTGCCCAAGCCCTTCCATCGCTGCAGATTTCAAAATATCCCAAACATCCCAAATTCGACGCCCGAGCCATATTTTGGAGCCAAATTCTGGCTCTTTGCACGTATTCTCAGTTTGAAATTACGACTTTTTTTATACCGAAAATATGCCAATTACTAAAATCTTCGATGGGTCACATTTTGAGCAAACCTCCTTGCAGTTTTCAAAATATCACAAACATTCCAAATTCGAGGCCTGAGCCATATTTTTTAGCCAAATTCCGGCTCTCTGCACGTATTCGCAGTTTGAAATTACGAACTTTTTTACCGAAAATATGCCAATTACTGAAATCGGGGGTGGGTAAAATTTTGCCCCAACCCCCTTGCTGTTTTCAAAATATCTCAAACATCCCAAATTCGACGCCTGAGCCATATTTTGTAGCCAAATTCCGGGTCTCTGCACGTATTCGCAGTTTGAAATTACGATTTTTTTTGCCGAAAATATGCCAATTACTGAAAGCGGCGGTGGGTCACAATTTGCCCAAACCCCCCTGCAGTTTTCAAAATATCCCAAACATCCCAAATTCGAATCCTGAGCCATATTTTGGAGCCATATTATGGTTCTTTGTACGTATTCGCAGTTAGAAATTATGGATCCATATAACGAAAATATGCCAATTACTGAGAGCGGCGAAGTGTCACATTTTGCCCAAACCCCCCTGCAGTTTTCAAAATATCCCAAACATCCCAAATTCGACGCCTGTGCCATATTTTGCAGCCAAATTCTGGCTCTCTGTACATATTCGCAGTTTGACATTACGACTTTTCATACCGAAAATATGCCAATTACTGAAAGTGGCGATGGGTCACATTCGCGCAGGGCAATTCAATTTCTAATGCGCAGTATTGCCCCAAGCGCAATTGATTTTGGAAAAAAATGTACTGGATGATTTGTCAAGTGGGAGACGAGATGTAAAGAGCTCTCTTAAGACTCACGGTGTAGAGTGCCATAAGGGGGTTGTCAAGAAGATAGTAACGGTAGTGGAGGGTTAACAGAAAGAGAGTCATTAAGCTACACCAATCTAGGAAGTGTACCACACAGTACCAGAGGGGTACCCACACTTACCGCACAGTACCAGAGGGGTACCCACACTTACCACACAGTACCAGAGGGGTACCCACATTTACCACACAGTACCAGAGGGGTACCCACACTTACCGCACAGTACCAGAGGGGTACCCACACTTACCGCACAGTACCAGAGGGGTACCCACACTTACCGCACAGTACCAGAGGGGTACCCACACTTACCGCACAGTACCAGAGGGGTACCCACACTTACCTCACAGTACCAGAGGGGTACCCACACTTACCTCACAGTACCAGAGGGGTACCCACACTTACCGCACAGTACCAGAGGGGTACCCACACTTACCGCACAGTACCAGAGGGGTACCCACACTTACCTCACAGTACCAGAGGGGTACCCACACTTACCTCACAGTAACAGAGGGGTACCCACACTTACCGCACAGTACCAGAGGGGTACCGACACTTACCGCACAGCACCAGAGGGGTACCAACACTTACCGCACAGTACCAGAGGGGTACCCACACTTACCGCACAGTACCAGAGGGGTACCGACACTTACCGCACAGTACCAGAGGGGTACCAACACTTACCGCACAGTACCAGAGGGGTACCCACACTTACCTCACAGTACCAGAGGGGTACCCACACTTACCTCACAGTACCAGAGGGGTACCGACACTTACCGCACAGCACCAGAGGGGTACCAACACTTACCGCACAGTACCAGAGGGGTACCCACACTTACCGCACAGTACCAGAGGAGTACCCACACTTACCGCACAGTACCAGAGGGGTACCCACACTTACCGCACAGTACCGGAGGGGTACCCACACTTACCGCACAGTACCATAGGGGTACCAACACTTACCGCACAGTACCAGAGGGGTACCGACACTTACCGCACAGTACCAGAGGGGTACCAACACTAACCGCACAGTATCAGAGGGATACACATACATATCACACAGTACCAGACAGGTACCAACACTTACCACACAGAACCAGAGGGGGCACCCACACTTATCACAAAGTACCTGACGGAACCCACACTTACCACACAGTACCAGAGAGATACCCACACTTACCACACAGTTCCAGAGGAGGTACCCACACTTACCTCACAGTACCAGAGGGGTACCCACTCTTACCACACAGTTCCAGAGGAGGTACCCACACTTACCTCACAGTACCAGAAGGGTACCCACACTTACCGCACAGTACCAGTGTAACACGGGTTTGGGTTCCTCTCTCTTTACTTCCTTCTTTCTACTCCCTCTACCCGTATTCTTACTTTTATTTCTAAACCAAGGGACTCCAAAACTTTTAACAAAGCCAACTCCACGCCACGTGGTCCTAAGACGATTGACCGACTTAGGATTCTACACCCAGTATGACGTGACCTAAGCTCTGAACAAAACCCTAGAGTCACCTCTGCTGCCACCACCAGACCAGTAATACAAGAGCAATGATCGAGGTCTGGATCGATCACGCTAATTAATCAACCTAGGGGCTTGATCCCCACTATAAACGATGACCTTGAGTGTGGAATAAATTACACGGTAATGATAATTCCGATTCGATGTTAGAATCGGCGCCCAATGCAACTGCCTCGTGTGGACCACGTGACCAGGACAAGTATACACATAAAACACATGGAAACAATAAAATGCAAATTAATAACAAATTTAATTTATTAAAAGAAAACTAAAACAAAATCTAAATGTGTTCACTCCCTATCACTTTAACACTCCCTACTTGACCTGAATGGCAAATGAGAAGACTATTTCTATACATAACCATAGCAACTATACCTCTATGTTTTCCAGCTAAGATGTTGTGCTGGTTTGGGGAGAGGTAAGATGGTTGACCTCTCCCAGCTGCTCCCGTATTCACACTGATTTGTCCTCGTCTGGCCTAGCCCAGACTAGAACCTTGTATCCTTCCGCCTAGTCAAAGTTTTACCAAGTTACTAGCCAGGTTTAAGTTATAACAATTAACCTCTGTTGTACTTAATTGATCCAGACTGGTTGAATTATTTTACTGAATTAAATTACAAACATCTAACGGCAGAGCTGTTCCCGATCCCCAAAAATGGTTATTAAAACTTTGAGAAATAGTAGACCTGTCAACCCCTGATGACCTATGACCGCCGGTCACTCCGCCTCAAAAGTTAGATCTGATTCGTGACGTCACTGATGGTGACTTAAACTCAATAATTAGAATACTCTTGATATTGTATCCAGTACTATTATACAATACAATTTTAATGCAAAATGAATAAAGGCTAATTTTCTCTAAATTGCTGAATACTATAGGATGGTTCATTATACGCAGCTATGAACAAAGCGTCGGTTATTTCCACCGCGAATTCCCCTGGGGGTCAGGTCACCATGCGGCTCAGCTTCCCATTCTCTTTTGTCGATAAACCACTCTGGATAATTCTTACAACAGCCTAGTTTGTTACAACCCCCCCGCACAAGCACTTAGTAAACCTTGTTAATTTGTTAAAATTCACGAGGTTTAGTATCCAAACCCACAATTCAACTCATGCCACAAACAAAAGCTAACCTAACTAATAAAATTTGACAAATAATAGTCCAACATCATAATGAACATGTTCAAATTTTTCTCAGCTGTCAACTGACAGCAATCCTCCAATATCAGGAAACATACATCCTATCCTTACTGACATAGCTAAATAACATGTCCCTACTCTACCATCAAAAACTAGCTATTAAACTCTCTTGGCTCTTCACTAGCCAAGTCCATGTGTCCTCTAGAGCCGGCCACACCGTGCTCAAACAAACATTAACGTTATATCATCAGACTGAACTTTCAGTCATCCGGGAGCGTACTACGGAACTATCAAGTTCACATCCGTGTACTAACCACTCCCCATCAAGGAACACACCTAACGTTTATTACATGTATCTAAAAATAAAAAAAAATTCCTATACTATATCACAGGTTTCAGCTGACTGTACAGCCAAGTGTTCTCACTCACTAGAAGTGTCAATGTTTATATTGGTCCGCCTCTCCTGTGTTCAAACATTCTGAAAAAAATAGCACAACATAATTTTCCATAACCGTTTGTTCTGGGCTGAGACAATTACACAGGGGCTTCGATTTTGATTACTGACCAATTTATAGTTAAATTTTCATATATTATACCAGAATTATTTTAAATCTGTTTTTCAACATTTATAAAGAATTGATTCTAACTCTGTTTTTCAACATTTAAACAAAAGTGTCCAGATGTTCTTTACACAGATGTTCAGAGCCAACTTTGTTGTTTGTATCAATTGTTCATATTGAGTAATCGAAAAAAAAAATCGATGCTGCTGGATGCTGAATGTAGTCGCTGACGATGACGGTGTCGATCTTGCTTCTTCTCATGTGTAGACATCAATACCTGGTCCTCTTGTACTCCCATCCGGTACTCCTGAATGACGACAGAGTGTAGTAGAGCGGAGTGACAAGTGACAGCTGTAGAATACTGTTACTTCGGCCATTAATCTTGCTCTCGACAGTCCACACGCCTTCGTATCAATCACAGTTCACACGGTAGTCTTGATGTTAAACTTGTCGCAGATGACCACAGCAGAGCAGAACTGGATGTACCAACGGTGTCTCTTAGCAGGAGTGATGTTAGAAGGTCGTAGAGGCGGGTTGCTTGTTTGCAGAACAGGTGAATCTCGTCTTCCATCATTGCTCACGTCATCTCAGGCGTTTCTTGATGTCACCAGGTTACTAGGCCGTAAACACCAACTGTGCATACCCTCGTACCGCCGACTTTAGGCCAAAGGAGACAATTTTGCGACCTTCTATTGGCGAGTCCCGGTACTCTGTAGGGAAACCGTGCCTTCCACCTGTGACCGCCTTACTTCTGCTTTCTTGTTACTTCAGATGACGTAATCATTAATCTTCCGGCGAAATTCTTGAGTACTGCTACGTGCTTTCCATTTCTTGACCTCTCCTCCAACACTGCTGGAATGACTGCAGTCTTGATGACGCAGCAGGTGGGTATTGGTGATCTCGAGACAGCTACCCCGGCGTTGTATGGCACCTCCGGTGACTGCTATAATGTGGACAGCTCGCTGGCCCTGACAACCTCGTTAGTGACGTGAGGCGTCGGCCGGGTGACTCTTGGACAGTCACTCATCCCCAAAGTAACTGATGTATGGGTTACTGGGTCTGGTGGGGGGAGGGCTTTGTGTAACGTGCCTCCCCCCTCGGTCTTTACAGACAAGGGTTCACGTGTGGCTGGAACAACTGGGTCGGTGTACCAATCAGACCTGGGAACAGACAGACACAACACAGCGGAAGCATAGATATACTCTGGGTTTGGTGGAGGTGGAACCCCAGAGCACGGTAAAAGTTGCTACCTGAGTTAAGTATAGACATAGTACATCTCATTGCCTTTACAGGAAAATCTAATCAATACTAAATTATACTAACTAAGGAAGTTACTTTACTGTACAGCGCGAGATCTCGTCACCATAGGGTGGCGAGACTGCACCTGACTACTGATGAGCGATGACAGAGGGTCATCCTCATCTTCTGACTCGTCGGTGAAGCCATGAGTCAGCACTGCTGAGTCAGGAACTAGACCCGCTGAAGGCAGTTCTAATTCCTCTCTAGCATGATAATGTTTCAATTTATTTACATGAATTGTCCTTTCCACCTGGTCCTCGAACACTCCTTTTATAACAAGATTAACCGGCCCCGCCCTTTTAATTACTCTATATGGTCCTCGCCACCTCGGAGCTAGTTTCCTGCTCTGATTGGCGGGCGCAGCCTCATTCACTCTCAATACGAGGCTTCCTTCCTTCAACTCAAGAGGGCGCACTTTCTTGTCATAAAAATGAGCATACCGAGTCCGTGCCTTCTTGGACGCTTCAGCTGCAATATTCCATGCATTTCTCATTTTTCCAAGGACCTCTGAAGGATAGTCCTCCCCGTATGCAACATTATGTCTGTTAAGCAGACCTGACGGGAAATTGCATGAATTACCAGTAAACAAATGAAGTGGTTGGGTGTTAATTGATTGGTGGATGGCAGTATTCAAGGCGAACTGAACATAGGGTAGGTGTTCATCCCAGGTGTTTGCATCATGTTCAGCAAGGATTGCAAGCATATCCTTGACTGAACGATTAGTCCGTTCCGTCATTCCGTTTGCTTGTGGGTGGTAGGCCGTTGTAAAAGCCGAAGTTGTCTCTAAAATCTTACAAACTTCTCTAAATATATTCCCATTGAATTCTTGACCCCGGTCAGAGACTAAAACTTTAGGAGGTCCGAATACAGTAACGAACCTACGCAAGAATGCATCTGCAACCGTACGAGAATCCTTCTGAGGTAATGCAACTAGTGTAGTGTATCTAGACAGATGGTCAACTAGCACCAACACATATCTGTTACCCGCATGACTGTGGTGTAAATCAATCAGATCGGCCCCCACACGATCTAACGGTTCACGAATTTCAGGAAATTCCTGAAGTGGGGCTTGTACCTTAAGGGTACCTTTCCTCCTCTGGCAACGAGGGCACGACTTCACGAAATTGATTACCTCAGAAAGTAATCCTGGAAAATAAAATAGAGACTTTGCTTTTAAGTGCGTTTTAAAGATCCCCGGATGCCCTGCAATTTTTGAAGCATGTGCGAGCTTTAACGCTGATGACCGCAACGCGTCCGGAATAACTAGCTGAAATACTGCCCTATCATTCTGGCTATTAACATAATACAGGACGCCCTGTTTCATTTCAAAATCATGTATAGGTAAATTCTTTTTCTTTTTGGGGTATTTTCCTCCCTCTAAATACTCAATAATCTCTTTCCATCTAGGCTCGTTCATCTGGTATTCTCTCATTTTATCCGATGGAATGGTTTCAATATTTTCACTAATCTGCATTGCCGCTATATTTCTACTTAGCGTATCTGGCACAACATGTGCTGGACCAGGCTTGTACAAGATCTGGAATGAGTGGGCCGAAAGTTCGTGAGACCAGCGTGACATTCGTGGGCATTTCGTTCGCTTTTTAAATATGTGTGTTAACGCTCGATGGTCTGTGTAGATTACAAAATGCCGCTGAAATAGGTAAGGCTCGAAATACCTAACTGATTCTACTACTGCCAGTGCCTCCCGATCCGTAGCTGAATAACGAACTTCAGGTCCTTTGACCTTCCTACTGAAATAGGCTACTGGATGGGGTAAATTATCTGCGTCTCGCTGAATTAAGCACCCGCCAATAGCAATACCGCTGGCGTCAGTGTGCACTTCCCAATCTTTCTCAAAATCAGGAATAGCCAATACCGGTGTCGTGATTAGTTGGTCTTTCAGTTTGCGATAGGCCTCGTCATGTTCTGATTTCCACACAAACTTCGCATTTTTCTTTGTCAGATCAGTCAGGGGTGCTGAAATGCCAGCGAAACCTTCAATGTGACGACGAAAATATCCGGCCGCCCCCAAAAACCTACGCACGTCCTTTGCTGTCCTTGGAGTAGGCATGTCAGCAATGGCGCGGCAAGAATCTGGGTCAGGTCGGATACCGTCTGGGCACACCTGGAACCCCAGAAATTTGAATTTCTGAGCCGCCAAGGTGCACTTCTGAACATTCAGCCTGAAACCTGCCTGATCTAACAACTTCAAAGTCTCAGTCAAGTCCTGTAGGTGTTCCTCAAACGTCCTGGAATATATCACAACATCATCCAGGTACGCTAAAGAATGCCTACCCAGTACCGGACTAAGGATAAAGTTGATGGCCCTCTGAAACGACGAAGGCGCTGTCTTCAAACCAAACGGCATCCTACGGAATTGATAAGTGTGCCTACCATCCGAGAATGCTGTTTTTTCCCTATCTTGTTCTGCCACCGGAATCGCCCAATACGCCGATTTTGCGTCAAGAGTTGAGAAATACTTAGCAGCACCAAATTGATCTATTATCTCCTGTATTCGGGGCAACGGATACACATCACCCTTAGTTAGTTCGTTCACCTTCCGGTAGTCAACACAGAAACGATAACTACCGTCCGGTTTCCGAACTAGCACAACAGGAGAGAGCCATGGTGACGTACTAGGCTCTATTACGCCCTGTCTCAACATTTTCTGGCACTCCTCCCTGATAATGTTCTTTGCCTGTTCCGGCAACCTCCACTGTCTTGTGTACACAGGCAAATGGTCACCAGTTGGAATGGTGTGCTCGATCTTATCAAGGAGACCAATCTGGTCATCCTCTGTCGCAAACAATTTCGGGAATTTTCGTAAAACTCCTCTCAGTGCCTTCCTATCTGCCTGTGCAACATGTTGCAAATCAAGTGCTGATATTAATTTTTCCACTTCCTCAACATTCTGTGCAACATTTCTCGTCTCGTATTGTACTTTGGATGGTGTTTTAGTTTTCAACATATTCAGTGCACTACATTGTGCAGTGACGGCTGGCGTCTCAGCTGACTCATGGTGAAAGATTTCTGTGTCCTCCACCATGGTTCCCTGAGATACCCTATCACCTGCCCTGAAGCGAAAAGTCTTATGTGAAAGATTGACAACTGGAATGAGTGCCCCTTTATCGAGCACTACAACTAAGTGATGAGGAATTAATAAACTATCACATCTCCCAGCCACCTGAAGGGTGGTACCTGGTTGTATGTGACGTCCCACGGCTACTTTAATAAATTTAACAGAATGTGGTGGGCAACTCTGTTTGGTCAATGCATGCAAGGCGCATGACCTCTTAACTGTGTCTGGAAGAGACTTAAAAATCAATTTTGGAAAGTGCGCATTATATTTCAGCTTCCGTTTAATTGAAGCTACAACTGGGGGATGGTCGATCATCTCCACTGGGTAGGAAGTCTGTCCCAACTGCAACCTGCAGTTCCTAGCCCCTTTTTGAGCAGACAAGGAATAATCAAATCGCGACAGAAAATCAGTTCCCATTAAGATGTGACCAGGAAAATCAAGGTTCTCTACGATCGTACATGTGTGAGGCTGCAATTCCCCATCAATCTCAAAATTAACTGTACCTTGACCTACGATCTCAATCTTTTCCCCATTGACTGCTGTTAATGTCTTTGCGCAACGTTGAAGACGTGTATACTTAAAATTGCTGAAGGCTGACTTTTTAATTACCGTTGCCTGGCTTCCTGTATCAACAAAAGCTGTCAATCTCACACCTTCCACTTTCACCTCAAAAGTAGGCCTACCATCACTAGGAGACTGCTTTCATGCTCTCGTAATAGTGACTTTACAGTCCCTCTGTATGTGCCCACGCATCCCGCAGGAGTAACACCTACGCGGATCCCTGTTGTTACCCCGCGCAGGGTGGCTCGAACTTGCCGCTGAGGGCTGCCTCCCGCTTGATGAACCCGCGCCACAGTGACTCTGCTTGGCTCCCTCGCCTTTACTTACCGCCTCTACGTATGGCGACAACTGAGTGCCCGATGTCCCTGCGCGCGTCTGCCTGTCTAGGGCTGTGGCGGCCTGTTGGACTAGGTCTTCATAACTCACACCCGCTCTCCCCGCAAGGAACAATGGCCCCATATCGGAAGGTAACGTTTTGCAGAACAACTCTTTAGCGAATTGCTCTGCCTGACTCGAATCGAACCCCAGTTCCTTAGTGAGGTCGTCAACCCTTCTCTTTAATATTGACCCGAAATCCTTGACAGTGCTTCGGTCATCCCTCTTAAGTGACTCGAGATAAAAGTAAGCCTCATCCTCCGAAACCCTGTCTTTGAATCTGCCCCTAATCGCTTGGACAAACTGAGGCCAAGATGTCAGGTGCTGAAACTCTGTAAATCCCGCCAGTGGACCGGCTACGTGCACGCAAGCCCCCATAGCGAGAGCAATTTTCGATCTATCCCCCGGGACAGCTTCCAGCATCGAACCAATTTCACAAAGCCAGTCTTCCACCTGGCGGTTGCGTTCCACCTTAATGAGCGACAACTCCCTACCTCTGAGTGTCGGCAGAGTCAACTTGGGAATCAGACTCACAAGTCCCTCTGCATGTGACGCGGAGCTACTGGCAGTGGGTGGGTCCCGGGGTTGGGGACTGGGTTGAGGTTGGGGTTTGGCCTGAGGTATGGTGTGGGTGGCCTCGGGTTGGGGTGTGGATTGAGGTTGGGGTTGAGGCTGAGGTATGGTGTGGGTGGCCTCGGGTTGGGGTGTGGATTGAGGTTGGGGTTGAGGCTGAGGTATGGTGTGGGTGGCCTCGGGTTGGGGTGTGGATTGAGGTTGGGGTTGAGGCTGAGGTATGGTGTGGGTGGCCTCGGGTTGGGGTGTGGATTGAGGTTGGGGTGGGTATGGGGTGGCCTGGGGTTGGAATGGGTATGGGGTGGCCTGGGGTTGGAATGGGTATGGGTATGGGTATGGGGTGGCCTGGGGTTGGAATGGGTATGGGGTGGCCTGGGGTTGGAATGGGTATGGGTATGGGTATGGGGTGGCCTGGGGTTGGAATGGGTATGGAGTGGCCTGGGGTTGGGGGAAGGGTTGGTATGGGAATTGAGGATGGGGTAGGTATGGGAATTGAGGATGGGGTAGGTTTTGTTGTAGTGACGGATGAGGTGTACCTAGGTGTTGTGGGTGCTGTGGTATTGGTGTTATGTTGGGTAGTTCCTGCTGTTGGTGTGGTTGTTCATGTTCCCGTTGAACGGGTTGCTGTTCTCTACCGAGCGAAGTGGGACGTCCTGCCATACTAACTGAGGCCCCCTGTCTACCCTGCTGGCATGGCGTCGATGTTATTTGTGGGGGAACCCAAGACGGCTCTCCCCACTCATGGGACGACTCCTCGCAAGACTCCCCACTCATGTCAATAATAGTATCGCTACCTGAGCGATCCCCAGTGGTGTCGGAAGAGGTTCTATCCTCTACACTCCCATTCCCACTGGTCCCTACTGACTGGTCATTATCAGGGTTAAACATTTTCTGTGATTCCTGGTGTGCCACGTCTCTTCTAAACTACCCTTTAGTACACCCTCGACCCGGACTCACTACAACCGTGATCTTACACCAATAAAAAAAAATCACAACTCTTTTTCTAAGAGAAAACTACTAAATTCCAAAAATAGGAAATACAACGATTTATCGAGAGAATCGCTGAAGTGAATCCAATGAATGAGTGTCTGCCCCGCACTCGTGTCTGACCGTGAAATATCCCGCAGTTCTATTGCTGGAACCTAAGTCCTTTACGTTAAAAAAAATTAAAGAATCTAATTTATATAAAACAATTTAAATGATAACGCAACTAACGCGCAGCACTCGTGATGGATTAATAAAGAATATTTACTGTACTTGAATACTAAACGTGCTTGAAGTGAGCAGCGTGGCCACTGATGACTGATGGAGCGGGACCAGCTGCGCTGAAAAAAAACTAAGTCCCGCGCTTTTTCGCTTAAACGCTGAAAAATCAAAAATTTTTGTTCTGAAGGAAAATAACTAGTTTTACGTTAATAAACCGCTCTAGCGATTAATATAGACACCCAGGACCTATAAATGCTTACTAAAAATTGAATTTTTATCAAAAACTGCGTTTTTACTCAATTGCTGGACTCTGCCAATTTTCCTGACTCCGAGGGAAAAATATTCTATCACCCCAAATATCACAAAACTCCTTTAATTCACAAAAATTTGGGTTTCTCGTTCCCAGATATAAATACGTTATTATTTACTACTGACGTTGTATACAGAACAATACTGACACTTCGGGCGGTTTCGACACTCACTAATTCGAATTTTCGTCAAAATCCGAGATTTTCACCTCAAATGGACTCTGACAAAATTACAACACGATTTTCTCGAAAAATAACTAAATTCGGCAAAAATGTAATTATCACTGTTTAATGCTTTACGAACAGAATTACGTCCCTTGCGCGCACTAGAGAGTAATACTGACCCTAGGATATACACGAAACCTGAAAATTAGAATTTTCGCCAAAAAGTCAGATTCTAGCCCAAGCTGGACTTAGAAAATTTTCCACCTACGTTTCTACTGAAAACAGAATTCTAAGTCTACAAACACAATTCTACCGTCTTACTGGTAAAAACTAGAAAATATCACACGCATCGACTGGGGAATCCTAATGACGCCCAGATCATACACGTGACCCACGAATACAAATTAATTACAGTTAACGAGTTTCCGACATTGACTTAGCCGAAAACTTATCCCAAAACACTTAGAAATATTCCACGGACAAATAACATTTACACGCAACTTTACTATCCCTTAAACTCCTTCACTTATCTATCGTGACCGACACATAGCCCTAAGTCCAGAGGATTAACTACACTCTAGCAACAACGCCTCTGACTTAGACTAATACAACAGGGAATAACAAAACTTAACGTACGCACTTAGCCTAATATGCAAGAAAATGCTAAACACTTGGGAAAAATTTTAACCGGGGATTGAATTTAGGGGAAAAAATTAATCTAGAACAACGCAAATAAACGGAAATTACTTTATAAATTTAAGTATACTTAATTCAAAAATGCACTCGACTTAATCTTATAATCGTTCCTACCGGCTCGCCGTACCACACCTAGCCTAGAGGCCACACCATCTAGGTTCCAACAGAGCGACACGCAGCTTTCAGCAACAATTATGACTAGGGACGACTCAACCTCCACTAAGTGTGCGATCACTTAGTTGTTGAATCGCTGCTAGGTAGTTTACTAGTCCGTCCCTCGGAGGCCGCAACGCCCTTCACGGATTACGTTTTTCCTTAGCGTTTTGGGTCGTCTAATAACGCCCTCGGACTATCTACTGGCGTCCCACAGATATATCCGCCCCCGACAGCCCTCAAGGAACTGCTGTTGAGAGTATGGTGGCTCCCAACACCTCTGAATTAATTGCAATGGGTCGAGTATGGTACCCAGTCCAATCAACTCGGAGCGGTCTCCTTTTCAATAAATCTAATTTTAACAGCCTAATCTTACTAACTAACCTTAATCATATCAGCCCGCATGACCCAAGATTCGCCAATCCCCACTCAAACGTACTTGTGGGGCGCACTGCTAATCCTGGCCCGCGGCTGTCTCCTTAGTATCCGCGCACGTGTTCGAACGGCTAGACGCGTGAGCCTTTCAACAATTTCAAACAAAATTGTTGAAACCACCGCTGTGCACCATTGTAACACGAGTACGGGTCCTCTCTCTTTACTTCCTTCTTTCTACTCCCTCTACCCGTATTCTTACTTTTATTTCTAAACCAAGGGACTCCAAAACTTTTAACAAAGCCAACTCCACGCCACGTGGTCCTAAGACGATTGACCGACTTAGGATTCTACACCCAGTATGACGTGACCTAAGCTCTGAACAAAACCCTAGAGTCACCTCTGCTGCCACCACCAGACCAGTAATACAAGAGCAATGATCGAGGTCTGGATCGATCACGCTAATTAATCAACCTAGGGGCTTGATCCCCACTATAAACGATGACCTTGAGTGTGGAATAAATTACACGGTAATGATAATTCCGATTCGATGTTAGAATCGGCGCCCAATGCAACTGCCTCGTGTGGACCACGTGACCAGGACAAGTATACACATAAAACACATGGAAACAATAAAATGCAAATTAATAACAAATTTAATTTATTAAAAGAAAACTAAAACAAAATCTAAATGTGTTCACTCCCTATCACTTTAACACTCCCTACTTGACCTGAATGGCAAATGAGAAGACTATTTCTATACATAACCATAGCAACTATACCTCTATGTTTTCCAGCTAAGATGTTGTGCTGGTTTGGGGAGAGGTAAGATGGTTGACCTCTCCCAGCTGCTCCCGTATTCACACTGATTTGTCCTCGTCTGGCCTAGCCCAGACTAGAACCTTGTATCCTTCCGCCTAGTCAAAGTTTTACCAAGTTACTAGCCAGGTTTAAGTTATAACAATTAACCTCTGTTGTACTTAATTGATCCAGACTGGTTGAATTATTTTACTGAATTAAATTACAAACATCTAACGGCAGAGCTGTTCCCGATCCCCAAAAATGGTTATTAAAACTTTGAGAAATAGTAGACCTGTCAACCCCTGATGACCTATGACCGCCGGTCACTCCGCCTCAAAAGTTAGATCTGATTCGTGACGTCACTGATGGTGACTTAAACTCAATAATTAGAATACTCTTGATATTGTATCCAGTACTATTATACAATACAATTTTAATGCAAAATGAATAAAGGCTAATTTTCTCTAAATTGCTGAATACTATAGGATGGTTCATTATACGCAGCTATGAACAAAGCGTCGGTTATTTCCACCGCGAATTCCCCTGGGGGTCAGGTCACCATGCGGCTCAGCTTCCCATTCTCTTTTGTCGATAAACCACTCTGGATAATTCTTACAACAGCCTAGTTTGTTACACCAGAGGGGTACCCACACTTACCGCACAGTACCAGAGGGGTACCCACACTTACCTCACAGTACCAGAGGGGTACCCACACTTACCTCACAGTACCAGAAGGGTACCCACACTTACCGCACAGTACCAGAGGGGTACCCACACTTACCACACAGTACCAGAGGGGTACCAACACTTACCACACAGTACCAGAGGGGTACCCACACTTACCACACAGTACCAGAAGGGTACCCACACTTACCTCACAGTACCAGAGGGGTACCCACACTTACCACACAGTACCAGAGGGGTACCCACACTTACCACACAGTTCCAGAGGAGGTACCCACACTTACCTCACAGTACCAGAAGGGTACCCACACTTACCGCACAGTACCAGAGGGGTACCCACACTTACCTCACAGTACCAGAGGGGTACCCACACTTACCTCACAGTACCAGAGGGGTACCCACACTTACCTCACAGTACCAGAGGGGTACCCACACTTACCTCACAGAACCAGAGGGGTACCCACACTTACCACACAGTACCAGAGGGGTACCCACACTTACCGCACAGTACCAGAGGGGTACCCACACTTACCGCACAGTACCAGAGGGGTACCCGCACTTACCGCACAGTACCAGAGGGGTAACCACACTTACCGCACAGTACCAGAGGGGTACACACACTTACCACACAGTACCAGAGGGGTACCCACACTTACCACACAGTACCAGAGGGGTACCCACACTTACCACACAGTACCAGAGCGGATACACACACCGCACAGTACCAGTGGGGTACCCACACTTACCGCACAGTACCAGAGGGGTACCCACACTTACGACACAGTACCAGAGGGGTACCCACACTTACCACACAGTACCAGAGGGATACACACACCGCACAGTACCAGAGTGGTACCCAAACTTACCACACAGTACCAGAGGGGTACCCACACTTACCGCACAGTACCAGAGGGGTACCCACACTTACCGCACAGTACCAGAGGGGTACACACACTTACCGCACAGTACCAGAGGGGTACCCACACTTACCGCACAGTACCAGAGGGGTACCCACACTTACCGCACAGTACCAGAGGGGTACCCACACTTACCACACAGTACCAGAGGGGTACCCACACTTACCACACAGTACCAGAGGGGATACACACACCGCACAGTACCAGAGGGGTACCCACACTTACCACACAGTACCAGAGGGGTACCCACACTTACCACACAGTACCAGAGGGGATACACACACCGCACAGTACCAGAGGGGTACCCACACTTACCACACAGTACCAGAGGGGTACCCACACTTACCACACAGTACCAGAGGGGTACCCACACTTACCACACAGAACCAGAGGGGTACCCACACTTACCACACAGTACCAGATGGGTACCCACACTTACCACACAGTACCAGAGGGGATACACACACCGCACAGTACCAGAGGGGTACCCACACTTACCTCACAGTACAAGAGGGGTACCCACACTTACCGCACAGTACCAGAGGGGTACCCACACTTACCACACAGTTCCAGAGGGATACACACACCGCACAGTACCAGAGTGGTACCCACACTTACCACACAGTACCAGAAGGGTACCCACACTTACCGCACAGTACCAGAGGGGTACCCACACTTACCACACAGTACCAGAGGGGTACACACACTTACCGCACAGTACCAGAGGGGTACCCACACTTACCACACAGTACCAGAGGGGTACCCACACTTACCGCACAGTACCAGAGGGGTACCCACACTTACCACACAGTACCAGAGGGGTACCCACACTTACCACACAGTACCAGAGGGGTACCCACACTTACCGCACAGTACCAGAGGGGTACCCACACTTACCACACAGTACCAGAGGGGTACCCACACTTACCGCACAGTACCAGAGGGAGGTACTGTCTGGTAAGGAGACATTCACATATGGGACTAATAGAACAAGAATCCGGGAATGTGATGTTATAGTGGCCAGAATACACCTGGGATACAGACGTATCTGGCTCAAAAGCTTTCTCAAAACCCAAATGTCGAGTACACAATGTGTCAACTTTGTGAAAGAGTAAACATGCACTCTCTTGAACATTATATTGTAGAATGTCCCATATTGACTGACTTTCGCCCTCCTGGGCTAAGGTATGCTGAACTCTGTGATTACTATATGAGTACTGGAACACTTGATGACATATTGGACTTGTACACAAGATTGACCATGTAATATATGAATTATACATAGAATGTAAGTGATGTAACTATATAACCTCAGCTTGTGAAAGCACCTTAATCACCTTTAGTGATTAAGTGCTTAATTGCACACTAGTTTCTTTATCAGCTATCTCACCCTGTCAGAGTAAAAGAGACAAATGAATGTGTATGCATGTGTGTGTATATATGAATGTATATATGTATATGTATGTATATGTGAGTGTATGTATATGTATGTGTATAAAGTATATGTGGAAGCTGATCAAAATTACATTTCACATTTGTAAATGCACATTAATGACACTATGTAAAAAAGAAATCGAACACTTTATGTAGGGCATACGTAAATCTGTGTATCTATGTATTTACGTACGTAGCTTAGCCTAACATTTTAAAAGCACAAGAATCACCTTTTATGGTTGATTGTTCAATAAATCTCTAAACTATAAGTTTAACAAATCTCTCACCCTGACCATGGGGGACAGAAGAAAATGTATATATGGTGGTTAGCATTGTTAATGTGTGGCCACGTCTGTGGCAGAAAATAATAATAATAATAATAATAATAATAATAATAATAATAATAATAATAATAATAATAATAATAATAATAATAATAATAATAATAATAATAATAATACCAGAGTGGTACCAAGACTTACCACACAGTACCAGAGGGGTTACCACACTTTCCATACAGTACCAGAGGGGTACCCACACTTACCACACAGTACTAAAGAGGTACCAATACCTATCACACAGAACCAGAGGGGTACCAACATTTACCACATAGTACCAGTGGTACTCACACTTACCGCACAGTACAAGAGTGGGTACCAGCACATACCACAGAGTACCAGAGGGGTACCAACACATACCACAGAGTACCAGTGGGGGTAGCAACACTTACTGCACAGTACAAGTGGTACCCACACTTACTACAAACACTACCAGAAGGGTAGCAACTCTTACTGCACAGGACCAGAGGGAATAACAACACTTAGCACATAGTACCAAAGGGGTTCCCCCACTTACCACACAGTTGTTGCAAATTTCCAACTATTATTTCGCATCCAGAATACAACAGGATGTATTTCCTGTATTAGGCTCCATACTCATCTAATATTCACTTACTAATCCGTAGTAGAATGGGATGTATTTCCTGTACTAAGTGTAATAATTAATTAACAGTACTAATCCGTAGTTTAGTATTATAGAATTCATTGCATTAGGTTGTGGAACATCATGTAATTTCTCCTAGAATTGTGAAGTGTTGCGTCAGCCACCCACGGTGAATAAATTTCCACATATCTGCAAATCTAATAAAAGTCCAACCATTTACTTGCCTTTATTAGGGATAATTATTTAGTAATAGTTTACGTTTATTTAGTATACAAGAGTTTACTGGAATTCCTTTACCCAGCTTGATCGCTGTTCTAGTAAATATTATAATCTAAAATAATTTCCACCTCCAAAGGATTTATTTGTGCAGTCTACATTAACTGACCTGCACTGTGAGAATCTAACATCACCACATGAACAATATTTATAAACGCTTCCTTCTCTATTTACCGTTAATGAATAAATGTAATTTATGCTCGGGCCCCTACTTCGAGCTATGCGCATGCGCGACTTTCGGGAAGGACGGGGGACATTTTCGATCAACTAGCAGTACGGTGTGAATACTAGTTTGGAGTGGAAATTACGGAATTTAATTAATGCCGCATGGTGCAACACCACTGAGGAAGCGTGTGACCGCCACACACTCACGTGTTCCATGTATCACTATCTCAAGCTGTTTCCCAGACTGTTGTAGAGATTGGACACCACCTGCGTCCCTCTGTCACAGCTGAGATTTAATCAGTTTTCACTGTAGATAGTATCTTTTAATTATTGAGAGTCAAGCATTTCTAATCATCGCATATTAATCAGATACATTATTTGAATTTTAATATGCAGTAGTATTTCATGCATTACCCTTTTTTTATCATTATCTATTTGTGTGCATATTATCATTATTATTATTACATACTATATATGTTACACACATAGACTAACCTCATAGAAGAGCCCCCCCCCCTCCTAAAAAAAATGTGTCATGGGAAGCTGGTTCTAGCATGCATAGAATTTATAGTCATTGCTTAATTAATAGAATATAATTACATATAATCATAGATTCATAAGTCACTGGTTCTCTCATTTAACAACGCATTCTGGTCCTTCGAGCTATCTTAGATTTAATCTTTACTTAGCATTTATAGAATTATACATTTTCTTAGTATTAAACTAGAGCCAGATTTCCCCACAACAGTACCAGATGGATACCCACACTTTCCAAACAGTTCCAGACGGGTACCCACACTTACAACACAGGACTAGAGGGGTACCCATACATAGCTCACAGTACCAGAGGGGGTACCAACAACTACCACTCAGTTCCAGAGGGGTACCAACACATGCCAAACATACCACAGTGGTACCAACACTTACCACACAGTACCAGAGTGGTAGCAACACTTACCACATAGTACCAGAGGGGTAGCAACACTTATCACATAGTACCAGAGTGTGTACCAACCCTTACCACACAGTACCAGAGGGGTATCCACACTTACCACACAGTACCAGAGTGGGAACCAACACTTACCACACCGTAACAGAGGGGGTACCCCACACTTACTAAACAGTACCTGCAGGGTACCCACACTTACCTTACAGATGTGAGAGGTACCCACATTTACCACACAGTGCGAGAAGGGTACCCACCCTCACTACTCAGTACCAGTGGGATACCAACACTTACCGTTTAGGACTAGAGGGGTATCCACACTTACCACACATTTCCAGAGGGGGTACGCACCTTTATCTCACAGTACCAGAAGGCTATCCACCCTTATCTCACACTACCAGAGGGGTATCCACCCTTATCTCACACTACCAGAGGGGGTACACACACTTACCGCACGGTATGAAAGGGGTACCAACACTTACCACACAGTAACTGAGGGGTACCCACTTACCACAGTACCACAGATGTTAGGGGCCCTGGTAGCCTGGTGGATAGCGCGCAGGACTCGTAATTCTGTGACGCGGGTTCGAGTCCTGCACTAGACAGAAACAAATGGGCTAAGTTTCTCTCACCCTGAATGCTCCTGTTACCTAGCAGTAAATAGGTACCTGGGAGTTAGTCAGCTGTCACGGGCTGCTTCCTGGGGGGGGGGGGTTGTGGGGAGAAAAAGAAGAAAGAAAGAAAAAAAGTAGTTAGTAAACAGTTGATTGACAGTTGAGAGGCAGGCCGAAAAAGCAAAACTCAACCCCCGCAAACACAACTAGGTGAATACAACTAGGTAAATACAGGGGTATCCACACATACCACACAGTACACGACGGGGATTATCATGAGGTTATCTTGAGATGATTTCGGGGGTTAGCGTCCCGCGGCCTGGTCCTCGACCAGGCCTCCACCCCCCGGAAGCAACCCGTAGCAGCTGTCTAACTCCCAGGTACCTATTTACCGTTAGGTAACAGGAGCATCAGGGTAAAAGAAACATTGTGCCAATTTGTCTCCGCCTCTACCGTGGATCGAACAAAGAACCTCGGGACTACGAATCTGAAGTGCAGTCCACTCAGCTGTCAGGCGCTCTATTGACTTGAGTTAGAAGACAGATATCCTTTTTTTCTCTCAATCTCTCTTATTTTTCCTTCCCTTTCATTCACTGCCGTATAGTTACATTTACATTTACAGTAGAGTGAAGGGGAGGGGCCCACTGGGAAGTGTGTCAAGGAAAACCGAGCACAAGACGCCGCCAGAGTAGCAGGAGCCGGCCCGGTCAACGAGAAGAGCAACGTCTTTGCCTGCTCTCTCTCTCTCTCTCTCTCTCTCTCTCTCTCTCTCTCTCTCTCTCTATGGTGTGGGTAACGGAAGCCACTGAGCGACCGGCCACAAGAAGGAAAGATGTCGGGGACGGGTGTCGTGAGCGCCACAGACATTCTAATGCAGTATATGGCGCTAAGACTGTGACCTGCGCCGGTCGGACTGACTTACATAAAGGTCGGGTACCAACACTTACCACACAGTACCAGAGGGTTACCCACACTTACCACTCAGGACCAGAGGGGATATCCACACTTACCACACAGGACCAGAGGGGTACCCACACTTACCACACAGGACCAGAGGGGTACCCACACTTACCACTCAGGACCTGAGGGGATATCCACACTTACCACACAGGACCAGAGGGGTACCCACACTTACCACTCAGGACCAGAATTATGAATATTAAGACGAAGGGAAGGGAACTATCAGGAGAAAAGCACCAAGCCATTAAGAATATATAGCACTGGGAAGGGATCAGGATAAGGATTTAGGATAGAACAGAGGGAAGGAATGGTGCTCAACCACTTGGACGGTCGGGGATTGAACGCCGATCTGCATGAAGCGAGACCGTCGCTCTACAATCCAGCCCAAGTGGTTGGACTAGGGGTACCCACTTACCACACAGTACCAGAGGGGTACCCACTTACCACACAAGACCAGAAGGGTACCCACTTACCGCACACGACCACAGGGGTACCCACACTTACCACACAGTACCAGAAGGGTACCCACATTTACCACACAGTACCAGAGGGGTACCCACACTTACCACACAGTACCAGAGGGGTACCCACACTTACCACACAGTACCAGAGGGGTACCCACACTTACCACACAATACGTTGTGCGTTGTTGAGCGTGCACACGCTGTTGTGGAGCGTTGTTCAGAGTGCTCTCGCTGTTGTGGAGCGTTGTTCAGAGTGCTCTCGCTGTTGTGGAGCGTTGTTCAGCGTGCTCTCGCTGTTGTGGAGCGTTGTTCAGAGTGCTCTCGCTGTTGTGGAGCGTTGTTCAGCGTGCTCTCGCTGTTGTGGAGCGTTGTTCAGAGTGCTCTCGCTGTTGTGGAGCGTTGTTCAGAGTGCTCTCGCTGTTGTGGAGCGTTGTTCAGCGTGCTCTCGCTGTTGTGGAGCGTTGTTCAGAGTGCTCTCGCTGTTGTGGAGCGTTGTTCAGAGTGCTCTCGCTGTTGTGGAGCGTTGTTCAGAGTGCTCTCGCTGTTGTGGAGCGTTGTTCAGCGTGCTCTCGCTGTTGTGGAGCGTTGTTCAGAGTGCTCTCGCTGTTGTGGAGCGTTGTTCAGAGTGCTCTCGCTGTTGTGGAGCGTTGTTCAGAGTGCTCTCGCTGTTGTGGAGCGTTGTTCAGCGTGCTCTCGCTGTTGTGGAGCGTTGTTCAGAGTGCTCTCGCTGTTGTGGAGCGTTGTTCAGCGTGCTCTCGCTGTTGTGGAGCGTTGTTCAGAGTGCTCTCGCTGTTGTGGAGCTGTATTTCGTACAACACGAACAACGGAATACACCTTTTGCGTAGATGCTGAGCAACAAGATGATTTCTTGTATGAGTCGCAGCATCCATCACTTGTCAAATATTGAGTGTTGTGATCGCGTTGGTTTCCCCTAAATCCCAACTAATTAGCGCCTGCAGAGCACGCTAAGACGTCTAAACTTCACTATTGTGACGGTGTTCCCCCCCCCCCCTTATATTTCTCCCACGCCTACTGTAAGAGTCATATCCACTCTACCCGAGCGTTCTCTACGTTGCGGGCATCAGTTTGACATATGTGGGAGAGTGTAGTGTTCTCGCGTTGACGAGAAATTCGTAAAAGAAAAGTATTTTGGCCTGTTGTTTAGGCATTTTAGGACACCAATATGGCGCCGGCCCCTCCGTTTTGCCGCCAAAACTGTGCGACGTCAGTGGCACCAGATTGGTCACTGACAGTGACGTAGCACAGGGATCCAATGAAAACCGCCCCTGGCAAGTATGACGTCACGAAGGCAGGGGGGTCCGGAGATCGCACCTCTTTGTCACCACCAGTCTGAGACGACACGTCGACAAGGTCGGACGTGCGAAAGTTGGTCCTGTCAGTTTGACAGTTGTACCCCGCTCCCGTGGATTTTACGCATCACCCGTAGTCTGCAAGTACGCTGTGAGGTCTTCCTTCATTCCATGTGTTGGACCGAAGAGGGAATCGACGGAATATTGAGCAACAAGTGCTCCAGGGACAGAGGCTTTGCAAGAAGAAGTGAAGTCTGTGCAGTGATGTATGTGACGTCTGAGGCAGTTCACCCATATAGTGACGATGTAGCGGCTGGGCCAGTCCACCGGGAAGCAGTGGGAGAAGAAAACTAATTGGGAATCAGGACGACTGCAGCCGAGAAGTAGGTTGGCAGCCGTAGTTGTGAGGAGAAGTCGACGGCCGGGAGACCGACTCCAACCCTTCAAGAAGTTTTGGAGGAGCACGGACCTGCGGAGAACAGAGCACGGAGACGATGCGTTTATTTTGGGACGTTGATTGGGTTCTTGGAGAACGCTTCAGAGTGTGTGTGGGGGCGTTCCTTACAACGAGGCAAGAGCCGGGACGAGGAGCACCAATTCAACTCTCACCTGAGGGCGAGTCCACATCAGTGAGGTGGAAGTAGGTTATTCTAGTTTCCCTCCCAATAACCCTTTAGTCAGCTATATAATTAGCCAGAGTATCTTATATGTCGTGAGCAAGGCTCACCTATGTCTATGTCACAGTAAGGCACAGTTGTGCAGAGTAAGGCTATACAGAGCTCTCACGATATTCATATATGTGGTGTGTGTAGGCACCTGTGTTTATTGAAGAGTTTGTTGTGTCAGGAATGATTTCTTTCATGTGACATTAATATTATAACTTATGCCAGAGAATATATATATATAAATGTACCAGTTATTTGGTGTTAGGCTGTGTGCCCAGTATTTATCTTATGAATATCGATATTGATGAATTGATCCATATATATATATATATATATATATATATATATATATATATATATATATATATATATATATATATATATATATATATATATATATATATATATATATATATATATATATATATATATATATATATATATATATATATATATATATGTTGGTGTGTTGAATAACATTTCCATGTGTGCAGTGATTAATTGTCTTATCGCCTTGGAAAGGAATTACTGAATCTAAGGACAGTACCGTGGTTGATTGTATTCATTGTCATTATTATGAAGTACAGTGCATTACGCCATTATAGTGAAATATTATGTTAAATGCTGTAGAAATAAGTTATTGAACATGAGATCAGTGTGGTGATTCATTGCGTTCTATTGCCATTATAGAAAATATTGTGTTGATGACAAGCATAGTGATCCCTGCGAATTTAATGAAATAGGTGCTTAACGCCAAAGAAACAAGTACATAAGCATTCGCACGGTGAGGAGGACCGCTCAGCTGACATTGACAGGAGGGGGAGCGTTGCCCTCTAGACGAGCCCCAGTTTTATGAAGAGAGAGTGACTTTCTGCACGTATTTGATGTTTCGTTGTTGATATGGATATAATACCTTGAAGTTTTTAAGTAAAATACAAAATACCTTCGCATTTGTATTATCCCTCCATATATATCTTGTTGCTATAGAACAGTTCCAAAGAGTGAGAGTATTACAGACATATACCTGCCTGTGACCAGATTTAATGAGTGAGCTCTCTGTCATTAGTACCACAATTCCACAATACCACTGACGTGTTACTGGACACGGGAAACACCAGTTGGCGACCTTGCAGTTAGTAGTAGAGCCCTTGTCGGGGCGGGCACACGGTTGGGAGAGAGCAAACTGTGTTCTCACTCGTCTTTGGCTATAAGGCCAGCTGGAGATCGACTGGGACACTCTCCTGGCGAACAGTGATACCGCGAGGATTGAGTGAAGACCCGCAAGGCTACGGTGAGTAACAGTTGTCGCTAATACAACTGGGGGGTGTCTATGTAGAGAGAGAGACACCCCGACGTTGGCGACCGTTGACCGGATATAAAGTACGATCCTTTATACTTATTCTTACAACTAAGGTAAACCCCGACATTGGCGATCCTGCCAGGTGTCCAGGATAAAGATCTTGTGTACACTGTTACTCGCCCCTCGTACACCCTGACACTATGCTCTCATAAGAGGCTACACTACACATAAGGGGCATTATCTTGAACACTGTGAGGGCCGACCCCTCACAGTGTTCAAGAGAGAACTGGATAAGCACCTCCAAAGGATACCTGATCAACCAGGCTGTGACTCATACGTCAGGCTGCGAGCAGCCGCGTCCAACAGCCTGGTTGATCAGTCCGGCAACCAGGAGGCCTGGTTGACGACCGGGCCGCGGGGATGCTAAGCCCCGGAAGCACCTCAAGGTAACCTCAGGGTAAGGTATGCACCTTGACCGAAAGATTCTCCAATGCAAATGTGTCTTTGTGCGGGGTTGTAATATTTCCAATTATAGAAAGTGAACAATAAAAGCAAGTAGGATAACTTTAGATTGAGTAGAGAGATGGGTAAATCCGGGATTAGAAATAGGATTTGTTGATTTACCAAGAATGTTTACTTTTCCAAGAATTATAAAGATGCGAGGTGGGTAGATTATTTACAGAAGAGGTTATACAAGCGAATGCAAACAATCGAATGAATGATTGTGGGATTGTAAAAATAGGATCTACCGTGCGTGGGGACACAATAGGTCTTTTGCAGTTTCCCTTAAAGGCGGGGGTCCAAGAGCTAAGAGCTAGATTCTTCTTACACAGGTACTGCAGAGAGAATATCTCTCGGGGGTTGCAGTCATAAGGGCCCGGGTTCGATTCCTGGAAAACACATCAACGGGCAGTGTTTGTCACCTCATGCTTCTGTTTACCTAGAGCAATCAAATAGGGGCCTGGGAGTTAGACAGCAGCTACGGGCGGCTTTCTGTGAAAATATGTGTATGTGTGCGTGTGTGTTCTCACCTGTTCACCTATTTGTACTTGTGAGGGTTAAGCGCTGGCTCCTTGGTGTGTGTGTGTACTCACCTAGTTGTACTCACCTAGTTGTGCTTGCGGGGGTTGAGCTCTGGCTCTTTGGTCCCGCCTCTCAACTGTCAATCAACAGGTGTACAGGTTCCTGAGCCTATTGGGCTCTATCATATCTACACTTGAAACTGTGTATGGAGTCAGCCTCCACCACATCACTTCCTAATGCATTCCATTTGTCAACCACTCTGACACTAAAAAAGTTCTTTCTAATATCTCTGTGACTCATTTGGGCACTCAGTTTCCACCTGTGTCCCCTAGTGCGTGTGCCCCTTGTGTTAAACAGCCTGTCTTTATGAACCCTGTCAATTCCCTTGAGGATCTTGAATGTGGTGATCATGTCCCCCCTAACTCTGCTGTCTTCCAACGAAGTGAGGTTTAATTCCCGTAGTTTCTCCTCGTAGCTCGTACCTCTCAGCTCGGGTACTAGTCTGGTAACAACTCTTTGAACCTTTTCCATTTTAGTCTTATGCTTGACTAGATGTGGACTCCATGCTGGTGTCGCATACTCCAGGATTGGTCTGACATATGTGGTATATAATGATCGGAAAGATTCCTTACACAAGTTTCTAAAGGCCGTTCTTATGTTAGCCAACCTGGCATATGCTGCTGCAGTTATCCTCTTGATATGAGCTTCAGGGGACAGGTCTGGCGTGATATCAACCCCCAGGTCTTTCTCTCTCTCGGACTCTTGAAGTATTTCATCTCCCAAGTGATACCTTGTATCTGGTCTCCTGCTTCCTACCCCTATCTTCATTACATTACATTTGCTTGGATTAAACTCTAACAGCCATTTGTTCGATCATTCCAGCAGCTTGTCCAGGTCTTCTTGAAGCCTCAAGCTGTCCTCCTCTGTCTTAATCCTTCTCATAATTTTGGCGCCGTCAGCAAACATTGAGAGGAATGAGTCTATACCCTCTGGAAGATCATTTACGTATATCAGAAACAGGATAGGTCCAAGTACAGAGCCCTGTGGGACTCCACTGGTGACTTCACGCCAGTCTGAGGTCTCACCCCTCACTGTAACTCTCTGCTTCCTATTGTTTAGGTACTCCCTTATCCACTGGAGTGCCCTACCAGTTACTCCTGCCTGTTTCTCTAGCTTATGCATCAACCTTTTATGGGGTACTGTGTCAAAGACTTTCCGACAGTCCAAAAAAATGCAGTCCGCCCACCCTTCTCTTTCTTGTTTAATCTTTGTCACCTGATCGTAGAATTCTATCAATCCTGTAAGGCAAGATTTACCCTCCCTGAACCCATGTTGATGGGTTGTCACGAAGTCTCTTCTCTCCAGATGTGGTACTAGTTTTTTTCTCACAATCTTCACAATCTTCTCCATCACCTTGCATGGTATACAAGTTAAGGATACTGGCCTGTAGTTCAGTGCCTCTTGTCTGTCACCCTTTTTGTATATTGGTACTACATTAGCAGTCTTCCATATTTCTGGTAGGTCCCCCGTTTCCAGTGACCTACTATACACTATGGAGAGTGGCAAGCAAAGTGCTCCTGCACACTCTTTCAATACCCATGGCGAGATTCCATTCGGCCCAACAGCTTTTCTCACATCCAGCTCCAATAGGTGCTTCTTGACCTCATCTCTTGTAATTTCGAACCTATCCAAGGTCACCTGGTTTGCTGCCACCTCTTCTAGCGCCGTGACATCTCCCTGTTCTATTGTAAAGACCTCCTGGAACCTTTTGTTGAGTTCTTCACACACCTCTTTGTCATTCTCTGTGTACCTGTCCTCGCCCACCCTAAGTTTCATCACCTGTACCTTCACTGTTGTCTTCCTCCTGATGTGACTGTGTAGTAGCTTGGGTTCGGTCTTGGCTTTATTAGCTATATCATTTTCATACCTTTTCTCAGCTGCTCTTCTCACATTGACATACTCGTTCCTGGTTCTCTGGTATCTCTCTCTACTTTCTGGTGTTCTGTTATTACGGAAGTTCCTCCATGCCCTTTTGTTCTGCTCCTTTGCTTTACATTCCTTATTAAACCACGGATTCTTCCTTTGCTTCTCTGTTTTTTCCTGTCGGGCTGGGACAAACCTGCTTACAGCCTCCTGACATTTTTGGGTGACATAGTCCATCATGTCTTGTACGGACTTGGTTCCGAGTTCTGTGTCCCAATGTATATCCCATAGGAATTTATTCGTTTCCTCATAGTTTCCCTTTCGGTACGCCAGCTCTTTGGTTCCCAGTGTTTTTTTGGGGGTGATAATTCCCAGCTCAACCAGGTACTCAAAGCTCAATACACTATGATCACTCATTCCCAAGGGGGCTTCCAACTTAACTTCCCTTATATCCGACTCATTTAGGGTAAATATCAGATCAAGCAAGGCTGGTTCATCCCCTCCTCTCATTCTTGTCGGTCCCTTGACGTGTTGACTTAGAAAGTTTCTTGTTGCCACATCCAGCAGCTTAGCTCTCCATGTGTCTGGGCCTCCATGTGGGTCTCTGTTCCCCCAATCTATCTTCCCATGGTTGAAGTCTCCCATGATTAGAAGTCTGGATCCGTTCCTGCTAGCCACAGAAGCTGCTCTCTCTATTATATTGATGGTGCCCAAGTTGTTTCTATCATATTCCTGTCTGGGTCTTCTGTCATGGTGGGGGGTTATATATGACTACTATTATACTTTTCTGTCCTCCAGTTGCTATGGTGCCTGAAATGTAGTCACTGAAACCTTCACAGTTTTGAATTACCATCTCTTCGAAACTCCAACCTTCTCTTAGTAGCAGAGCTACACCACCTCCTCCTCTCCCTTCTCTCTCTTTCCTCACTACATAGTAGCCCTGTGGAAACACTGCGTTTGTTATGATTTTCGTTAACTTTGTTTCTGTGAGTGCTATTATGTCCGGGTTTTCTTCTAGTGCCCATTCTCCAAGTTCACTTGTTTTATTTGAAATCCCATCTATGTTAGTGTATATCGCCTTGAAGCTCACTTTCTTCTGTTCATTTTCATGTCTCTTTCTTGGCAAGCATTCTGCTGGTGTGGGAAGCTGTTCTGTGGGTGAGAGGATCTGTGAGGTGGTTTGAAGGGTCTCAGAGGATTTTGGGGTGGGGGGTGGGGGGTGGGGGTTTAAGGGAAGGGGGGACAGGTAGGGTGTGGGTTAAGGAGGTAGGGGAGACATGGAGGATACGCAGTGAGGGGGGGTGAGGGATAGGGAGGGTATGGGATGAACGGGGATGGGGGACAGGGGGAAAAAGGTGGGAGGGAGGACATGATGGGAATGGGGAGGGGGTGTCAGGGTCAGAATGGGGTGGGGTGGGAGGGAGGGTTGGGTGTTGGCAGGTAGGGTGAGGGGAAGGGAGGGTTTCTATGCAGAGGGGGGTGGTGGTGTTGCTGGGATGCTGGTTTTGGGTTCTCCTCTTGTCTCTGGGACTGTTGTGTTGAGGGCTGTGATTTCCTAGTTTGCTCCTCTCTCCCTGTGCTTCCTCCTTGCCTCTGCTGCCCTGGCTCTCTCCTCCTTCGTCCTGTCCCTCTGCAGGAATACTCTTTTGTATCCCTCCATATGCTGCAGACGACTCTTCCTTTCGAGAATGTCCTCCTTCGTAGTTTCGTTTGTAAACACCACCTTTACAAGTCGGTTTCTGTCCTTGTTGTACCAGCCCAACCTGAAAACCTTCTCAATGTTATGTACAGCCCCTTCCATCTGTAACCCCTTCAGTAGCCCATGTACTGCCTCTCTATCCTTGCCATTCCATTCTTGCCTGTTGGATCCTTCCTGTTCTTTGATGCCTACAACTACCACTGATCTTTTTCTCTCCAGCAGTTGAGTGGTGCACCTTGCTGCTTCCTGTGACCTAGCTGCTTGCATCGCTACCTCCCTCACTGTGTCCATTGCTTCTGAGCTCTTTTTCAGTATATCCGCAAATGTATCAGGTACAGAGGCATTTCCTTCCAATGTAACATTCCCACCTTCCCTTTGGATGATACTCTGATGCTCGGTCTCTATATTTTTCTCTGTGAGAGATTTGATCTCCTCCCTTGCTGATGCCAGCTCACTTTGCAGATTGTTAATTGTAGTCCTCATTTCATTCATCTCCCTCCTGAATTCCTCCAGAACTTGGGTTAGCAATTCCTTCGTTTGATCACCCTGGCTGCTTCCCGTGTCCCTGTTGCGGCCTCCTGCCATTTTGTCCCTTGTCAAGAGAGAGAGCAAGGGAGAGAGAGAGAGCAAGAGAGCAAGAGAGAGAGAGAGAGAGAGCAAAAGAGAGCAAGAGAGAGAGAGAGCAAGAGAGAGAGAGAGCAAGAGAGAGAGAGAGAGAGAGAGAGAGAGCAAGAGAGAGAGAGAGAGCAAGAGAGAGAGAGAGAGAGAGAGAGAGAGAGAGAGAGAGAGAGAGAGAGAGAGAGAGAGAGAGAGAGAGAGAGAGAGAGAGAGAGAGAGAGAGAGAGAACGTGTGTGCTCTTGGGATGGGGTTACTAGGAGGTGAGGTGTTCAGCTTACAGCAGGTAAGAGAGGGGGTGGATTATGAGAGGTTTTATCTCCTTTCCACGAAAGGTGTTAATCCCTTCTAGCCTGTGTGTGCGTGCATACGTACGTGGGCTTGAGTGCGTGCGTGCGTGCGTGCGTGTGCGTGCGTGTGTCACTAGTTCACGGAAGCGGTAACTTCTACCCAGAATGAGCCACACCGAGATTTTAAATATATATACTATCCTGAACAAGATTTGATAATATTTTATAATATTTTGATAATATTTTGATTTGATAATATTTTACCTCACACTGTACACCTGATTACTTGACCAGAGAGGGGGTACATACCAGTATGATTTCCGCTCACACAACTAGATGAGTAATGATGATGATGGTTGACGATGGTGCTCCGTCGTCGCCTTTCCACTTGGTGATTCTCTAAGTGCTAGTAGATTGACGATGTCGATTCTTTTCTACACAAATCTCTGGAGTCACAGTCACCACCCAACAAACACAGTCAGCAGTTCCACGGCGGGCCGTCCCCACCTGGCTGTTAGGTCAGGTCAGGTCAGGTCAGTACTCGATCCTCCACACTGTATGCACCGGTGATTCCACTAGCTACACTTTGGTTTTTTCGCACTATCGCTAGCGATATGACTATGCTATGTAGCACCCTGCTAGCTACACACTAGCTACACCCTACACCCTGCTAGCTACACACTACACACTAGGGGAGGAGACCTGGGGAGCGAAGCTGGTAGACGTTATTGACAGGAATTTCCTAACACAGCATGTGAAAGAAGATACTAGGGAAAGAGGAGGGGATACGCCCAGCCTATTAGATCTCATTTTCACCCAGAATGCAGAAGACATCGAGCAGTTGGAACATGAAATACCACTAGGAGCTAGTGACCATTGTGTCCTAGTCTTTGACTACATGATGGAGCTTAAAATTGTGACCAAAGGACAAGAGTTCCGGGAAAGGAGACTTGATTACAGAAAAGGGGACTACAGAAGGATAAGGGACTACCTGAGAGAAGTGCAGTGGGAGGAAGAACTTAGAGGAAAAACAGTGCAAGGTATGATGAACCAAGTCATATTGAAATGCAAGGAGGCTGAAGAGAGATTTATTCCAACAATAAAGGAAAAAAGCAGGAGGGAATATAATAACCCATGGTTTAATAGACAGTGTCAGGAAGCAAAGGTGAGAAGTAGGAGGGAGTGGAGGAAGTACAGAAGACAAAGGACAGAGGACAACAGGATTAGATGTAACAGAACTAGGAATGATTACATTAACATAAGACGAGTGTCGGAAAGAAATTATGAGAATGATATTGCAGTCAAAGCGAAAAAGCAACCAAAATTACTACATAGCCATATAAGAAGGAAGATGTCGGTAAATGACCAAGTGACAAGACTGAGGAAAACAGAAGGGGCATATACAGAAAGCGACAAGGAAATCTGCGAGGTACTGAATGCAAAATTCCATGGAGTGTTCACAACCGAGCCTGAGCAGCTCCCATTGTTAGAAGAGATTACCCAAGATGAAAGACTATCAGATATAGAGGTGACAGCAGAGGATGTAATGAAACAGTTGACAACACTTGATGCAAATAAAGCTGTTGGACCAGACAAAGTATCACCGTGGATACTTAAAGAGGCAGCGCAGGCTCTCAGCGTGCCTCTGGCAATGATCTTTAATGAGTCACTTATGTCGGGAGAATTGCCCAGTTGCTGGAAGGAGGCAAATGTCGTACCGATTTTCAAAAAAGGTGATAGGGAGGAGGCACTTAACTACAGACCCGTATCACTGACAAGCATCCCCTGCAAAATATTTGAAAGAATAATTAGGCTAAGACTTGTTGAGCACCTGGAGAGCATTGGGTTTGTAAACAAGCACCAACATGGGTTCTGGACAGGGAAATCATGCCTAACAAACCTTTTAGAATTCTATGATAAAGTAACAAGGATAAGGCAGGACAGAGAAGGCTGGGCAGACTGCATATTTCTTGACTGCCAAAAGGCCTTTGATACGGTACCACACATGTGACTGCTATACAAACTTGAGAGGCAGGCAGGAGTAAGCGGAAAGGCCCTAGTATGGGTGAAGAACTACCTAACAGGAAGGAGCCAGAGGGTAATGGTAAGGGGCGAGAAGTCGGACTGGCGAACAGTAACAAGTGGAGTACCTCAAGGATCGGTGCTGGGACCAATCCTCTTTCTAATTTACGTAAATGATATGTTTACAGGAGTGGAATCATACATGTCAATGTTTGCGGATGACGCAAAATTAATGAGAAGAGTTGTGACAGACGAGGATTGTAGGATCCTCCAAGAGGACTTAAACAGGCTGCAGAGATGGTCAGGGAAATGGCTACTGAAGTTTAACACCAGTAAATGTAAAGTTATGGAAATGGGATCAGGTGACAGGAGACCAAAGGGACAGTACACAATGAAGGGGAACAGCCTACCTGTAACGATTCGAGAAAGAGACCTGGAAGTGGATGTGACACCTAATCTAACTCCTGAGGCACATATAAATAGGATAACGACAGCAGCGTACTCTACACTGGCGAAAATTAGAACTTCATTCAGAAACCTAAATGAGGAGGCTTTTAGGGCGCTTTACACTGCCTACGTGAGACCCGTCTTAGAGTATGCCGCGCCATCATGGAGCCCCCACCTGAAGAAACACATAAAGAAACTGGAGAAGGTTCAGAGGTTTGCGACGAGGCTTGTCCCAGAGTTACAAGGGATGGGATATAAAGAGCGGCTGAAGGAACTGAACCTTACGACACTAGATAAAAGAAGGGAGAGAGGAGATATGATAGGGACATATAAAATACTCAGGGGAATTGTCAAAGTGGAAATAGATGAAATGTTCACACGTAATAATAACAGAACGAGGGGACATGGGTGGAAACTGGAAACTCAGATGAGTCACAGAGATGTTAGGAAGTTTTCTTTTAGCGTAAGAGTAGTGGAAAAATGGAATGCACTTGGGGAACAGGTTGTGGGAAAGCAAATACTATTCATACTTTTAAAACTAGGTATGATAGGGAAATGGGACAGGAGTCATTGCTGTAAACAACCGATAGCTGGAAAGGCGGGATACAAGAGTCAATGCTCGATCCTGCAAGCACATATAGGTGAGTGCATTGTGAGAGGCCAAATACTATGATCTAGCCTCAATTATCCTTCAATGTCCCGAGAAATTGACGAATTTCCGCGGACCTCGCTAATCGCGTGTCTCTCCTACCGTCGCTGGCCTACTACTGTGTGTGTGTGTGTGTGTGTGTGTGTGTACTCAACTAGTTGTGCTTGCTGGGGTTGAGCTCTGCTCTTTCGGCCCACCTCTCAACTGTCAAACAACTGTTCCTAACTACTACTACTACTATTTGTTTTCCCACACCACACACACACACACTCCAGGAAGCAGCCCGTGACAGCTGACTAACTCCCAGGTACCTATTTACTACTTGGTAACAGGGGCATAGGGTGAAAGAAACTCTGCTCATCGTTTCTCGTCGGCGCTCAGGATCGAACCTGGGACCACAGGATCACGTGTACAGCGTGCTGACCGCTCGGCCACCGGCTCCCCCTAGGGAGTGTGTGTACTCACCTATTTGTGCTTGCAGGATCGAGCATTAACTCTTGGGTCCCGCCTTTCCAGCCATCGGTTGTTTACATCAATGACTCCTGTCCCATTTCCCTATCATACCTACTTCTATAAGAATGAATAGAGTTTGCTTCCACAACCTGATCCTCAAGTGCATTCTATTTTTCCACTACTCTCCCGCTAAAAGAAAACTTCCTAACATCTCTGTGACTCAACTGTTTCCAGTTTTCACCCATGTCCCCTCGTTCTGTTATTATTATGTGTAAACATTTCATCTATTTCTACTTTGTCAATTCCCCTGAGTATTTTATATGTCCCTATCATATCTCCTCTCTCCCTTCTTTTCTCTAGTGTCGTATGGTTCAGTTCCTTCAGACGCTCTTCATATCCCATCCCTCGTAACTCTGGGACAAGCCTCGTCGCAAACCTCTGAACCTTCTCCAGTTTCCTTATGTGTTTCTTCTGGTTGGGGCTCCATGATGGCACTGCATATTCTAAGACTGGTCTCACGTAGGCAGTGTAAAGCGCCCTAAAAGCCTCCCCACTTAGGTTTCTGAATGAAGTTCTAATTTTCGCTAGCGTAGAGTACGCTGCTGTCGTTATCCTATCTATATGTGCCTCCGGAGTTAGATTAGGTGTTACGTCCACTCCCAGGTCCCTTTCTCGAATCGTTACAGGTAGGCAGTTCCCCTTCATTGTGTACTGTCCCTTTGGTCGTCTATTTCCCATTTCCCATGATCCCATTTCCAAAACTTTACATTTACTCGTGTTGAATTCCAGTAGCCATTTCCCTGACCATCTCTGCAACCTGTTTAAGTCCTCTTGGAGGATGCTACAATCCTCATCTGTCACAACTCTCATCCATGTGTGTGTGTGTGTGTGTGTGTGTGTGTGTGTGTGTGTGTGTGTGTATGTGTATGTGTACTACCTAGTTGTGCTTGCGGAGGTTGAGCTTTAGCTCTTTGGTTCCGCCTCTCAACCGTCAATCAACAGGTGTACAGGTTCCTGAGCCATTTGGGCTCTATCATATCTACACTTGAAACTGTGTATGGAGTCAGCCTCCACCACATCACTCCCTAATGCATTCCATTTGTCAAACCACTCTGACACTAAAAAGGTTCTTTCTAATATCTCTGTGGCTCATTTGGGCACTCAATTTCCATCTGTGTCCCCTAGTGCATGTGCCCCTTGTGTTAAATAGACTGTCTGTGAGATTTTTTCTACGCCTACCTCCCTTAGGAGGTGGACAACAAGTTTAAAGTCTGCTCACGGTAGTTAAGCATGAGTCCAATAGAAAAAGGAAAAGCGGGAGCAAACCGCCAGGCCTCCACCACCAGGGGTGAAAACCTGTCCACAATAGGCCGCTGGCTCCTCCTAGTTAAACAGGACGTTAACACTAATAAAGGGTAACCGACGGGTTCTCACAATCAAATATTTATATTTGATGTGGCGCTATGAATTGGAATTCGAATTCCCAAGAACAGCCGCCTTATCAAGATCACATCAACATTTAATCGTAATATGCAGAAATATGGTGGAATAATATGGTTGAAGGGTTGACATCAAAGATCGTTTTCTATAACATAACAATTTATTAATAACAAGAGACTAACTACTACATTACCGAGTTTACGTTACGTTAATGTCCATCCAGTGGCCCGATAACAAACAGCTAAATAGCAACCCTTGCTGTGAGGCTGCATACTGAACTAACCTGAACACAGGTGTGCCCACTGATGACGCAATATTGCAAATCAAAGAAAAATATCACAGACTAAGTTACACCACAGCGAATGGTTACGTTATTGTACATCAAGTGGCATTTGCAACACAGCTATTCAACAGCCCCTCGAGAAGTGACAGCAGGTTCCATCTTGCTGACACTTCGGGCTGAAAACATGAACTAACTGAACAAATGAAGGATGTCCACTGACGACACAAGCATGCAATCAATAGTGTCTCGGTTTCCCTGACAGCTACTATAATCACAAACTTAGGGGTCCTCCCGCCCCCCAGGAGAGACCCACGTAACTAGGAGGGTAGTCCAACAGTGACCCCCCCCCTATCACAACCCAGTGTGAACACTCTTTGCAACTCCCCACAAGAAGTTGCCCTGTTGTAAACAGTAACAAAGACAGGCAAGGCGGGATTCTGGGACACAACTCCACAAATCCCTAGATTACTCTACTCTCGTCACCAGACGACAACCAAAAGAAATTGCCTTAAGTGATTAATTACGTTAATTGACTGATCGCAGCAGTCAGCAACAAAGTACTACGGTAATCACAAACAATTGTCTCCCACTAGACAACATCATGATGATACTCTACGTTAATCATTAACACTTGTCTCTCTTGTTAACAATAACTCAAACTTATATTACATCACACTTGACTCCTTGCAAGTATTCAGTGAGTAATTCTTATTTAAGGTCAAACGGACCACTAATTACATCCCCATTGAGTTACGTTAACTAAGCCTACCCTAACTTGGTAGCTTCTCAACAGCCTGTGTCAAAAAATTACTAGTGAGTGTTAATTACCCTAATTAATTCCCTAATTAACTCCGAGCAATTAATTAACTGTCACCAGGACCGATAATTAATCCTCCATAAATACGTCTCACTCCGCACTGCCTAAGCAGGTCTCATCAAACACTGTGAATTCACGGGAATGGAGTAAATTACCCCTAATTAACAACATGTGCCACAAATCCACTGTCCTCAGACCGGATATGATTAATACAACGATTTATGCTAGCTCCATGACCTCGCTTTACTGGGTCATCGGAGCCCTCCGATGTTAAATACTCCACTAATTAACATGAGCCACTAATTGCTATACCCCGGAAAGGTAATTAGTCTCGAGCAAATTACGTTAACACAAATACTGACAGCCTCTGACAGATCCTCTCCCACTACGTGAATTCATGATGAGAAGGCTAATTACATAATTAGTTAGAATGGTCAATTAGTTGTCACACGGACAATTAAATGCTCCCGAGACGTATCTCACTCAAGCTCAACGCTGTTCTCTCTCATAACAGCCCTCACTCACTCTACAATAAGTGTGCACCCCTTATCAAGTTAATTCCCCAATTATTAACTCACTGAATCCTTAAGTCCTCAACACATCTTAAAGAAACAAAGTAACCCCAGTGTTACATAGGTCACACTACAATGGCATGCAACAACACAAATGCACTGCCCACATACGGTTGCGGCTACTGCAACTCGTTAATTACTGTGCCCACACAATAATGACACACGGTTGTGCAACACACAGGAGTATACCAATATTACTGCCCCCCTTTTCATGCAACCGTTGCAAAGGACTACTGTGAACACACACTTACCTCAGCAAGGCAATTAACCAATCAATTGCCTGCTCTCATTAAGTACTGTGAATTCCCCTGAATAATCCTAGAGGTCCCTTAAACCCTCAACACAGTTCCTAGGGCAATAATATCGTATAAACTGATAACAACACTGCACAAACCTGCAACATAATGATGCTGTCAGCATACCCCACATGCTAATGACATCATTAGGCAATCAGTCAGCAATCACATCTTTTGACTTACCACACAACACAGTACATAAACATGCAAATGAACACATAGAAATGGCATTCACATAATCAATGAAAATTATATCATCAAGTAAATGTAACTAACTACACAGACCTCAAGGGCCCCCCATTGACATCCCTGCAACCGGGCCTGCTTACCTCTAATGATTATAATTTTACGGAACTCTATGGCATTAATCCAGTCTGAACGATTATATAGAATCGACAGGCTGGATCACTTATATGGTAAATCTCTACACTGACCGGTACATACTCGAGTCAGTCTACACACTTATATACATCATGATACTACAGTGTGGTCCCGTGTACAACATCTATCTCCAGGTACCACCCTACCAGTCACCTGGACGTGCTACAGACAGCTGTCTCTCAGCTGCTTCCCTAGCCTGGCAGGGCTATGGGACAACACAGCTTTACCGTGAATTTCCACTAATACTGAGACACTGTTACACTGGCTATTGTACTCACGTTTTTCTCTCCTTTCACTCATTTCCCAGGTCACTACCACTCTAGCTGTCAACACTTAGCTTGCTCCTCATGCGTCGACAAGATGTGGCCCTAGGCTGTCCCGGGAAAGTGGCAAAGTGGCCCAAGTAGGTGGCCAAGGCATGTGGCCACCGCATGGCCAACAGCGCCCCTCCCGAGCTGAGGCGGGGGTGGTAGCCGGGGCGCGGGCAGGCGGGTGGGGTAGCCGGCGCGCGGGCGGGCGGGTGGCCGGGCTGCCTGGGGTTGCCTGGGGGTGGCCCCCGGGCATACACACGTGGTTGAGGAATCACCCACAACCCCATCAAACCAGAGCCTGCCTTGCTCTACACTGGGGTGACAATGGCCGGCGGCATCACCACACTGACGCAGCCTGGCGGAATTCAAAGTCCCACAGGGGCCTGTAATCTCACCACAATTACACTAGGAGGCCCTGCCTGATTTCTGCTAATTGTCCATCAACACTAGACCGGTTATTTGAACCACCTGTTATCCCATGAGGCTCTGCCAGCTGCCTCATGGGTGCCCACTGTCTCTGAGGCTATTTTACTGGTCCTTCCGTACCTCGTCGGTCCTCAAATTTCACGAAAATTGGGCCTAGACACAACCAGGAATGGCAGGAGTGCCATCCCTGGTAGTTAACACGGCAACGTCCGCGATTAACGGGGGTGGAGGGGGAAAACTCCCCCCCTCCATCCAGACACGTACTCGTCCATCTGCTACCCTGCTCAGACTGACGAGGATTCCCGGGCTAAGGAAACTCAAAATGCCCATACCTCCTCCCCTACTTTGTCTTGACCAATCAGCACGAAGCCGGCACTGTTCCCTCGTGCCGCTACCAATCTCAGCCTCACTCACCCTCAAGCGTCCTATGACGTCACAAGGAGGGGGAGGCCTAAAGACAATTGCGCAATGTTTCACATGTTGGGGAGGGGGCAACGTTCACCCCACTCTCCCCCCCCCCCACCTCTAATGGTTTTAGTCAAGTATCCTCTCATACCACTTCACTCTCACCTCCTCGTCCTATTTCACAGAAACAAGAAAATCTCTGTAATTCTCTCTACAAAGCAATCACAGACCTCTAACCAGTCCCAACCGACAGTCCTTAACGTAAGCTTTCATTCAACACCCCACAAGTATATGTTAGTTTGAAAACTTCAGTTTCTAGAGTCCCTAGAGCGACTAGCCTAATCTAGAAACTAGGAAAACTAGCTGAGGGAATCTAGATTCCCTCACACTGTCTTTATCTACCTTATCAATTCCCTTGAGAATCTTGAATGTGGTGATCATGTCTCCCCTAACTCTTCTGTCTTCCAGCGAAGTGAGGTGTAATTCCTGTAGTCTCTCCTCGTAGCTCATACCTCTCAGCTCGGGTACTAGTCTGGTGGCAAACCTTTGAACCTTTTCCAGTTTGGTCTTATCCTTGACTAGATATGGACTCCATGCTGGGGCTGCATACTCCAGGATTGTCCTAACATTTGTGGTATACAAAGTTCTGAATGATTCCTTATACAAGTTTCTGAATGCCATTCTTATGTTGGCCAGACTGGCATATGCCGCTGATGTTATCCTCTTGATATGGGCTGAAGAAGATAGGTCTGGCGTGATGTCAACCCCCAAGTCTTTTTCTTTCTCTGACTCATGAAGTATTTCATCCCCCAGATGGTACCTTGTATCTGGCATCCTGCTCCCTACATCTATCTTCATTACATTACATTTGCTTGGGTTAAACTCTAACAACAATTTGTTTAACCATTCCTTCAGCTTGTCTAGGTCTTCTTGAAGCCTCAAGCAGTCCTTTGTCTTAATCCTTCTCATAATTTTGGCATCGTACGCAAACATTGAGAGAAATGAATCTATACCCTCCGGGATATCATTACATATATCAGAAACAAGATAGGACCGAGTACAGAGCCCTGTGGGACTCCGCTGGTGAATTCACGCCAATCTGAGGTCTCACCCCTTACCGTAGCTCTCTGCTTCCTATTGCTCAGGTACTCCCTTATCCACTGGAGCACCTTACCAGCTACACCTGCCTGTCTCTCCAGCTTATGTACCAGCCTCTTATGCGGTACTGGGTCAAAGGCTTTCCGACAATCTAAGAAAATGCAGTCCGCCCAGCCTTCTCCTTCTTGCTTAATCTTTGTCACCTGATCGTAGAGTTCTATTAAGCCAGTTAGGGCAAAATTTACCCTCCCTGAATCCATGTTGGCGATTTGTCACGAAGTCCCTTCTCTCCAGATGTGTTACCAGTTTTTTTCTCACGATCTCTCTATCACCTTGCATGGTATACAAGTCAAGGACACTGGCCTGTAGTTCAGTGCCTCTTCCCTGTCACCCATTATGTATATTGGGACCAAATTCGCGGTCTTCCAAATTTCTGGTAGGTCTCCCGTCTCCAGTGAATTGCTATACACTATGGAGAGTGGCAAGTAAAGTGCCTCTGCATACTCTTTCAGTACCCATGGTGAGATCCCATCTGGACCAACTGCCTTTCTAACATCCAGATCCAGCAGGTGTCTCTTGACCTCGTCTCTCGTAATTTCGAACTCTTCCAAGGCCGCCTGGTTTGCCTCTCTTTCTCCTAGCACAATGACCTCACCTTGTTCTATTGTGAAGACCTCCTGGAACCTCTTGTTGAGGTTTTCACACACCTCTTTGTCATTCTCTGTATACCTGTCCTCGCCTGTTCTAAGTTTCAATACCTGTTCTTTCACTGTTGTTTTCCTTCTGATGTGACTGTGGAGTAGCTTTGGTTCGGTCTTGGCTTTGTTTGCTATATCATTTTCATAACTTTTCTCTGCTTCTCTTCTCACCCTGACAAACTCATTCTTGGTTCTCTAGTATCTCTCTCTCTGCTTTCTGGTGTTCTGTTATTCCGGAAGTTCCTCCACGCCCTTTTGTTCAGTTTCTTTGCTTCCATACATGCCCTATTTTACCATGGATCCTTCTGTTGCTTCTCGGATTTTCCTCTTTGGGCCGGGATGAACCTGTTTACTGCCTCCTGACACTTTTGGGTAACATGGTCCATCATACCTTGTACAGACGTATCTATGAGGTCTGTGTACCAAGGTATTTCCCTTAGGAAAGTTCCCATCTCTTCATAATTCCCCTTTCATTATGCCAGCCTTTTGATTCCTAGTTCTTTTTTGGGGGAGATAATTTCTAGCTCTACCAGGTACACAAAGTTCAATACACTGTGAACACTTTGTTTCTATGTGATTTTCTTTCTTTCTATGGGGGGTTTTGTGTGCAGAGGAGGGTGGCGGGGTTGTCCTCCCCGTTGGTGTTACTGGGTAGCTGGTGGTGGGTTCCCTCCTCGCTTCTGGGGGTGTTATGTTGGGAGCTGTGACTTCCTGGTTTTCCCCTCTCACCCTGTGCCTCTTCCTTGCTTCTGCCGCCATGGCTCTCTCCTCCCTCTCTCCATGTGTGTGTGTATGTGTGTGTGTGTGTGTACTCACCTAGTTGTGTTTGCTGGGTTGAGCTCTGGCTCTTTGGTCCCGCCTCTCAACTGTCAATCAACTGCTGTACTGATTCCTGAGCCTACTGGGCTCTGCCATATCTACATTTGAAACTATACAACATATATATATATATATATATTAGTATATTTTGGTAGCAGTCTTTCCTGTAGACATATATTATTAAATATGACCGAAAAAGTAAGATTAATAATTCTAACACGAATTTTCTCAATCTTTCGTACATTATGCTTCACTGTTGGAGGTAAATCAAAAATCACTTCTCCAAAATTCATTTTTATTTCTAGTCTGACGCGACACGGGCGCGTTTCGTAAAACTTATTACATTTTCAAAGACTTCACAAATACACAACTGATTAGAACTTGCGTTTCCCTGATTTTATATCTACATTTGAGTGAGGTGGGAAGGGTGATGTGGCATTACATTTGAGTGAGGTGGGAAGGATGATGTGGCATGTGGCATGTGATGTGGATGACGAAACAGAACGCTTTAAAAGAGACTAACGTCGTCTATGCCTTCAAATGCCCACTTGGGGACTGTAAGCTCCAAAAAACCCAGTATATAGGCAAGACAACAACATCTCTTTCTAGGCGTTTAACGATGCATAAACAACAGGGCTCCATTAAGGAACATATAATCTCTTCCCATAACCAAACCATCGCCAGAGAAATCCTAGTAAACAACACAGAAATCATCGATAGATACAGCGATAGCAGGCGGCTTGACGTTTGCGAGGCACTACACATCAAGAAGTCAACACCAGCAATCAACAGCCAATTATTGCACAACTATATTCTACCCACCTCAAGACTCCGCTCCAATATAGAAGCATCAAGAAATATGGACCAATAGGCTTTCTACAAACACTTCTATTCAATACCCATTGTTTCTGTTCTGTCTTGTGTTGATACTTTTAATACCCTATTAATATCCTCTAGTGTTCTGTCTTGTGTTAATGCCACATCATCCTTCCCACCTCACTCAAATGTAATGCCACATCACCCTTCCCACCTCACTCAAATGTAGATATAAAATCAGGGAAACGCAAGTTCTAATCAGTTGTGTATTTGTGAAGTCTTTGAAAATGTAATAAGTTTTACGAAACGCGCCCGTGTCGCGTCAGACTAGAAATAAAAATGAATTTTGGAGAAGTGATTTTTGATTTACCTCCAACAGTGAAGCATAATGTACGAAAGATTGAGAAAATTCGTGTTAGAATTATTAATCTTACTTTTTCGGTCATATTTAATAATATATATATATATATATATGTCGTACCTAGTAGCCAGAACGCACTTCTCAGCCTACTATGCAAGGCTCGATTTGCTTAATAAGCCAAGTTTTCCTGAATTATTATATTTTCTCTAATTTTTTTCTTATGAAATGATAAAGCTACCCATTTCTTTATGTAAGAGGTAAATTTTTTGTTATTGGAGTTAACATTAACGTAGATATATGACCGAACCTAACCAACCCTACCTAACCTAACGTAACCTATCTTTATAGGTTAGGTTAGGTTAGGTAGCCGAAAAAGTTAGGTTAGGTTAGGTTAGGTAAGTTAGGCAGTCGAAAAACAATTAATTCATGAAAACTTTGCTTATTAGGCAAATCGGGCTTTGCATAGTAGGCTGAGAAGCGCGTTCTGGCTACTAGGCACGACATTATATATATATATATAATGTTATATATATATATAACAAGTTATATATATATATATATGTCGTACCTAGTAGCCAGAATGCACTTCTCAGCCTACTATGCAAGGCCCGATTTGCCTAATAAGCCAAGTTTTCATGTATTAATTGTTTTTCGACTACCTAACCTACTTAACCTAACCTAACCTAACTTTTTCGGCTACCTAACCTAATCTAACCTATAAAGATAGGTTAGGTTAGGTTAGGTAGTCGAAAAACAATTAATTCACGAAAACTTGGCTTATTAGGCCAAATCGGACCTAACCTATAAAGATAGGTTAGGTTAGGTTAGGTAGGGTTGGTTAGGTTCGGTCATATATCTACGTTAATTTTAACTCCAATAACAAAAAATTGACCTCATACATAATGAAATGGGTAGCTTTATCATTTCATAAGAAAAAAATTAGAGAAAATATAATAATTCAGGAAAACTTGGCTTATTAAGCAAATCGGGCCTTGCATAGTAGGCTGAGAAGTGCGTTCTGGCTACTAGGTACGACATATATATATATATATATATATATATATATATATATATATATATATATATATATATATATATATATATATATATATATATATGTATATATATATATATATATATATATATATATATATATATATATATAGAAGTCAACGACATCATCAAGAAGAGCCTCGCCACAGCCCGCTGCCCGGCACAAAGAGAACCACACTTATCCAGACCTAAGGACCC